>NC_140009.1:15958812-15986312 GCF_964263955.1 Coregonus lavaretus | reverse complement strand
AGCACATTATCATCAGAAATTGTAATACATGTGCTTGCGAAAGTATTCACCCCCCTTGGCATTTTTTATATTTTGTTGCCTTACAACCTGGAATTAAATTTGATTTTTTGGGGGTTTGTATTATTTGATTTACACAACATGCCTACCACTTTGAAGATGCAAAATATTTTTTATTGAAGAAATAAGACAGAAAAACAGAAAACTTGAGCGTGCATAACTATTCACCCCCCCAAAGTCAATACTTTGTTGAGCCACCTTTTGCAGCAATTACAGCTGAAAGTCTCTTGGGGTATGTCTCTATAAGCTTGGCACATCTAGCCACTGGGATTTTTGCCCATTCTTCAAGGAAAAACTGCTCCAGCTCCTTCAAGTTGGATGGGTTCCACTGGTGTACAGCAATCTTTAAGTCTTACCACAGATTCTCAATTGGATTGAGGTCTGGGCTTTGACTAGGCCATTCCAAGACATTTCAATGTTTCCCCTTAAACCACTCAAGTGTTGCTTTAGCAGTATGCTTAGGGTCATTGTCCTGCTGGAAGGTGAACCTCCGTCCCAGTCTCAAATCTCTGGAAGACTAATACAGGTTTCCCTCAAGAATTTCCTTGTATTTAGCGCCATCCATCATTCCTTCAATTCTGACCAGTTTCCCAGTCCCTGTCGATGAAAAACATCGGGATGGTGTTTTCGGGTGATGAGAGGTGTTGGGTTTGCACCAGACATAGCGTTCCTTGATGGCCAAAAGCTCAATTTTAGTCTCATCTGACCAGAGTACCTTCTTCTATATGTTTGGGGAGTCTCCCACATGCCTTTTGGTGAACACCAAACGTGTTTGTTTCTTTTCTTCTTTTGAGCAATGGCTTTTTTCTGACCACTCTTCCGTAAAGCCCAGCTCTGTGTATGGCTTAAAGTGGTTCTATGGACAGATACTCCAACCTCCGCTGTGGAACTTTGCAGCTCCTTCAGGGTTATCTTTGGTCTCTTTGTTGCCTCTCTGATTAATGCCCTCCTTGCCTGGTCCGTGAGTTTTGGTGGGCGGCCCTCTCTTGGCAGGTTTGTTGTGGTGCCATATTATTTAAATTTTTTAATAATGGATTTAATGGTGCTCCGTGGGATGTTCAAAGTTTCTGATATTTTTTTAGAACCCAACCCTGATCTGTACCTCTCCACAACTTTGTCCCTGACCTGTTTGGAGAGCTCCTTGGTCTTCATGGTGCCTCTTGCTTGGTGGTGCCCCTTGCTTAGTGGTGTTGCAGACTCTGGGGCCTTTCAGAACAGGTGCATATATACTGAGATCATGTGACAGATCATGTGAAACTTAGATTGCACACAGGTGGACTTTATTTAACTAATTATGTGACTTCTGAAGGTAATTGGTTGCACCAGATCTTATTTAGGGGCTTCATAGCAAAGGGGGTGAATACATATGCACGCACCACTTTTCCATTATTATTATTTTATTTTTATTTTATTTTTATTTTATTTCACTTCACCAATTTGGACTATTTTGTGTATGTCCATTATATGAAATCCAAATAAAAATCCATTTAAATTACAGGTTGTAATGCAACAAAATAGGACAAACGCCAAGGGGAATGAATACTTTTGCAAGGCACTGTATCAGTCAACACATTGGTAATTTTTGTTCACTGTATCTGTACGGTACTAATTTATCGACTACATCACATATAACACATTGGTAATGGTGTGAATGTCTGCTATGCTAGACAGACAGACAAATCTCACCATGTCTATTTCCCTTTACCTGTGAAAGGAATGTTACATCAAAATCACTATTATTTTCATCCGCTGGTCTACACAGTATTTATTTAATGGCTGCTTTTGCTTTTCAAAATAAAAGTTCATAGAATTTTAAGTAAAGTTGTATTTGCCCTAAGATGTATTACTCAGCGATATCTAACATCTCTTATAATTGTAGTTCACGGTTTATTAAATTTTTGTTCCAATAAATACATTAATAAATAACTAGCAACAATTAAAAGGACTGAAAAAGTCCCAATTCATTCAGTACTTGCTAAAAACATATTCTCTCTTGTCAATTGTGGTTACACGTTAATTATTTAGGTTATTTATTAAAAACAAAAGAAGAAGAGTAATACTACAGTATATACAGTACTATATCATAGCAGAATGGGTTTAGCTGCTCATTTATGAAACGGCCTCATCTGCCTAAGGTTCGACTTCTGAGAGTGAATTATTATATACATTTACATTTAACATTTTAGTCATTTAGCAGATGCTCTTATCCAAAGCGACTTACAGTTAGTGAGTGCATACATTTTCATACATTCTCTTCTATCGTAGAGAAACAGTGCCTCCTGTGCACGACTTTCAGTAAAGTACTCTTCTTTTTTATAAAAAGGTTTTTGGCTCATAAAGAATCACAATGATGTAAAGTTGTATAAAAAAAACATATCTCCTTCTTCCTCATATACACTAACCTGATCCATAGGAGTCCTGGAGTGCAGTTAAACTTGCATTGTACAATCAAGACCCTCAAAACCATGTTGAAATGTTACTTCCATGGTCTGAAACTTAAAACCTTCACCTGTTTTAATTATTGTCATTCATGAGGTTTGGAAGGGAAGCTCTTTTCAAATGTCAGTCGAACTTGAACACTTTTAAGCAAAATAAACATTTATGAAATCTCTGATAAAAAAATTGTGACCAACTAGATCAAGACGGAAATGTACTAGTTGGAGTACATGCCCTGTCAAGGGGGGTAATAATCACTTCGAGGTGTTGTAATAAAGAAATAAACGGAACACACAAATCCTCTCAAAAAACAATCAAATGGATGTGTCTGTCTCTCTGGCAATACCTGATGCTTTTGTGACAGCTAACATTCCAAAGCCAAACCCGATGGAGCACAGCAACTCTTGAGGGTAAAATAAATTAATAATAAATATAATAATTATTAAATAGGTGTAGGTGTGTATTTACTGCTCCGATGCCTGTGGGGCGCTTCGTGGCTCTGCTGTCTCCTGGCGGACCATGACCTGACCTGAGGCACTGCTGGGCTTGAGCCGCTGACCAGTCTTGCCACAGAACGTGCCCTGGAACTCCTGTTTGATGGAGAACTTATATTATGAAATATAATTATTATATTATGAAAATAGCATTTAACAGATTGTGAAAGTTTGCATGCCACCTCTACCAAAGCGTAAGGGGATTATAAACTACAGAATTTATAACACATTGGTAATGGTGTGAATGTTAGCTATGCTATAGACAGACAAATCTCACTGTGTCTTTTCCCCTTTAAAGCAGTGTCCACGTTTGTGTGATCTAGTACATTATACATGGACGTTTTTGATGGATTCTGTGCATGTATGATGGTATGCAAAACTACACTTTACATCTTGCAGGTTGGGTTTTCCCCAATCCTTACATCTGTGTGTATGTGTGTGTGTGTGTGTGTGCGGACGTGTGTGTGTTTGTGTGAGTATGCACGCGTACGTGGGTATGTTCGAGATAGCGCGCAGTTTTGTGAGTGAGCTGTGAGATTATGCTTGTTTTAGTGGTCATAAGCATGACAAATAATTTAATGGCAGTTCTAGTCTTAGATATCTGTTAGTGTTTTACGTGTTCTAATTTGTTTTTAGATATCATAGAGAATCAATTCAGACACTGAATGGCCTTCCTCATTGATCTCTGTCGTCATAGTGGTTCAGCTACTTTACACAATACTACAGGGAGCCTCTCACGGCTTGAATCATTGCACTGTGGGTTCAATGCATTCCCTGGGTCGTGTGTGTGTGTGTGTGTGTGAGAGAGAGATAGTGAGAGAGATGTGAGGTTTAGCTTTGAATCAGAGGCAGCAGCTAAAGCCTGGGTCTGAGAGTGGGTGAGATGAGACTATCCCTTGTCCCTCCTCAGTCTCTCATCAACTATCTCTATGTTTTTTCTCTTGCTAATTGAAGACAAGACACACTTGTGTAGAATTGTGGAAAAGATCATATTTGTTTAAAGGATCATAGTGTGTGTGTGTGTGTGTGCACGTGTGTGCGCGTATGTGTGTCCATCCCTTTCACAGTAAGGCGAGTGGGTGGTAGCGGCAACTGGTCTGCTTATGTGGCTCGTTGCATAGCAGACATGCTTCTCACTGCTAGATATTACTCATTTCCTCAAGCCTATACACACACACACACACACACACACACACACACACACACACACACACACGCACACACACACACACACACACACACACACAGACAGACACACAGACACACACAAACACACAGACACACACACAGTCTCAGTTAGGCACTAACGCTCATACACATGCTGACACACTGACACGCGCAGGCTCAAAGCTTCTCAGTGTTATTCTCACTTTGGTGGGCTTGCCTGTGCTATTTCTCACAAATCTATCACTCTGTGACAGGGTGTGACTAGTAGCTGTTGCTGGTGTTTCTATTAGTGCTGTGGAGGTAAAGTAGGAAGTAGTCTGGGGAAAGGGGCTTGATCCCCTGGAGGTTAGGCTGTTGACCCAGGATGACTGCAGCATGTATGGCCACCAACACTCGGACAACACTCTGGTCAGCAGCCCGCTCTAAGGTCAGTTACTGTACTTTAGATCCATGCATAACCAACTCCATCAACCGTCTGTTCTCTTGTGTTCTCAACTGCTCTTTTTATGTCTAAATGTTGTTTAGCTGGATTAAATTAACTACTTGCTGAATAACAAATTCACTGTTGGAGTTAATTAAAATTATTTACTCTCTACTCACTGTGATAAGTATTTAAATGAACATACAGAACTTGTTTCAGAGTGGGAGTGGAGATGTATTGGTGTGGTCGCAGCTGTTGATCTACTTGCTTATGGCGGAGGTGGAATAGCTGAGTCATTCTTGTTCCTCTCTGTGGTCAGATGCTGAATGGAGGGACTGTCTCATTCTTATGCAGGACACTAGGTTAATACAACACTGTGTGTATTTCCTGTGGAGAGTAGTGGTGTAGTGGACGGTAAACTCAAGTAAACTCAGTTTACCCACGCTTTTTTTTTTGCTTGACAGTTTACCCACCTTTTGCAGAAAAATAGCGGCCGTTACTTTTTTCACTGCGGCCGGCAATCAGAGTTTACCCACCTATTTTTTTACCACTACATCACTGGTGGATAGAAGAGGGAGAGGATGGAAAGGAGGAGAGGGGGAGAGGCATTTTGAAAATATTTCACAAATTTCACTTTTGCAATTCACAAATTCCTCAATGACATCAAAGCCTGTTGATATTTGTTTAAGTTGATTAGAAATCCACATTTTCTAGGATTTGTATTTCTTGATATGCATTACACATGCTTTGAGTATACGTAGAAGCAACAGATTTGGACTGTCCCTTTCATTCAAATGAGTGGCAGTTACTGTAACAGTCTCACAATATTATTTCAACATTACCACAACACTCCAACCACACTGCTGTGCGATAAGGTTGTGTGTGTGTGTGTGTGTGTGTGTGTGTGTGTATGTATGTGTGTCTCTGCATCTCTATGTGTGCGTGCCTGTGTGTGTGAGCGAGTGTGAGCGTGAGCATGTGTGTGCCTTCTCAGCTCTCCTGTGTGGGAGGTGAGAGAGTTTTCTTCAGCTTTAGAGTGAATCTGTAAAGGTTTTCCTCAGAGAGCATCAGAGTCAGCATAAATGTTCCCTCTGTCACTCCGCTGCTGTGGGATGGAAGCCTGGCAGGGACATTGGAACTGACTTGACTTGGCCTCTTTACTCCTTCTGGCTCTGGTTAATGGGATTAGCTGGCACCAGTGTATTACCGTGTTATTTTGGGGATGACTGTTCTCTGTAACAAGAGTACATTTTGTCAGGCAAACCAAAATTGTACTATAGCAGTGAGCAGTCTTGCTTTCTTCCTGATAAACAGACTTAGATCTCTCTCTCACCAACAATGGTCTATACATACCGTTATACAGTTAACAATCGCTTAGGAGACGATTGGAGTTTGGGTACTTTCCAGGGTGAAAACCTCACCTGTCAGATTCCCATGCATGCCTTAGTTATTTCAGTAAGTTAGTTTTATCACTACATATTGACATCTATATCAATACATCAATGGGCTAAATCGGGATTCTCCCAAAATGTGGTTGCTTCACCACAGAAGTTTGTTGTGCTTTTCAATAAAAATATTTTAAATTCCTGTTGATTCTACTCCAATTCAACCCTCAATATATCCCAGACTGTCCAACCACTCCATCAACACGTAAAGGCCCAGTGCAGTCAAAATTATGATTTTTTTGTGTTTTCTATCATATTGTAAGACAGCTGATTAAATGAAAACACTAAAAAAGTGGTCAGAAATCTTATCAATGGTTATTTCCTGATAGTTGCTGGTTGAAAATACAATCTACACAGGCCCTTCTAATCAACAGGTTTTGGCCTACCTGGTGACATCACCAGGCAGAATATGTTAACATAAACCAACAACAAAGAGAGTCCCAAACCTCTCTGCCAATAACAGGTCATTTTCAGATTACATATTCCTCCCCCTCCCCACTCAGACCACTCCCAGACAATGCTAGCAAAATTCTTGGTTGAGATGGGGTTGTTTTTTTTTACATTGTAATGGGAAACTATTACATCAAGGTACTTAATTGTTACCCAGAAATTATTTGATATTGAAATAAAAACTCATTGGGCCTTTAAGTCAATTCCTGGAGTAGTGTATCTCTAATCCATATGGAGTGATTGATTGACATTGAACCAAGCAGCAGTCTTTACACTGAAACAACTGAACACTCCACTATGCTCTGCTCCAACCCTCTTTTGTAGTTTGAGTAGTTGACGAGCGACAGTTTGCCATCTCTCTTCCCTGTGTGGACTCAGTTTCCATGGCGACAGTGTGGCGGGCAGAGGCGACCCATCATTCAGGGCAGGTGGGACATTGTAGAATAATAATGAAGACATCAAAACTATGAAATAACACATATGGAATCATGTATTTTATATTTGAGATTCTTCAAAGTAGCCACCCTTTGCCTTGATGACAGCTTTGCACACTATTGGCATTCTCTCAACCAGCTTCATGAGGAATGCTTTTCCAACAGTCTTCATCACTTTTTTGCTTTCTTGAGTAAGGTAGCTCCGAAATGCAGGTGTTTCAGCCTAGCTCAGTGCTTCCTGTGGTGGGTGGGGAAGCCGGTGGAAAATACGGAGCGTAGGGGTTGGTAATGTTCTCTAGTTGCGCCGTGATTGGCTCAATGTTCTGTCACTCATGGGGACACTACATCACCACAAAATCTACAGGTAGACCTAAAAAATTCAAGCCCCTTAGGTGCTGCCATAGAGTTACATTAGAAGTGCCCATCCAAGAAGGCTCAAGGTCATTGGCCACAGATAAAATAACGTCAAATCACATTATATCTACAGTAGCTTTGATTGGACTGATCATGTTAGCAGATCAAGCTAGTAGTCATCATCATGAATCAAGTCGACAAGCTACTGGCAAATCCTTGTCAATCCTTGTCATATGAAGAGAAATAATGAAGAGAAATTATAGATAAAACGTATCGGGCTCATCGGCCATTGGACATAAACATTACACAACAAGTTGGAAATCACAAATTCAACAATGAGTGGTTTGGAAGGAATCAGTGGCTAACTGCAAGCATTGCAAAGCATTCACTAGCCTGCTATTCAGTGGAGTGGGTGTGTGGTCCAAGTCTAGGTTTAAGGGTCTCTTTTCCAAGCTTAAAAGGATAAACATTCAACATTGGCCATGCTGTCAATCCAGCATGACTTCTGCCGCGTTCAAAACAACTGGAAACTCGGAACTTGGAAATCTCAGACTTCAGTGAGTTCAAGACAACTGGGAACTCTGAAAAAAAACGAGCTCCGACTGGGAAAATACTTTTTGAATGGTCATCCAACTCGGAATTGCAAGTCGGGAACTCTGGCTTCTTTCTAGAGCTCCAACCTGAAGATCACTGACGTCATCATGATTCAACCTTGTTTTTATCAGAGTTCCCAGTTGTCTTGAAAGCACCATAAATCCAGAGAATGCCAGACTTTGATGACAAAGTGTTGGGGAGGACTGGCGGGTGGCGGGCGGCGTGTGGCGGTGGCAGTAACAGTGGCGGGAGCTGCGCTGGTGGGGCGGTGGAGCAGTCACATCAAAGCAGCTCATATAGAAAGTTTGGAGAAGAATTAGTGGAACTGAATGAAACAAGGCTGCTCAGCTCTGATATACAGCGCCTTCAGAAAGTATTCATACTTTGACTTATTCCACATTTTGTTGTGTTACAGCCTAAATTCAAAATTGATTAAATATATTTTTTGCTCTCCCTGATCTACACACAATACCCTATAATGACAAAGTGAAAACATGTTTTTAGACATTTTTGCACATTTATTTCAAATGAAGTACAGAAATATCTAATTTACATAAGTATTCACAAACCTGAGTCAATACTTTGTAGAAGCACTTTTGGCAGCGATTACAGCTGTGAGTCTTTCTGGGTATGTATCACTGAGTGGCGCAGTGGTCTAAGGCACTGCATCGCAGTGCTAGCTGTGCCACTAAAGATCCTGGTTCGAATCCGGGCTCTGTTGTAGCCGACCGGGAGACCCATGGGGCAGCGCACAATTGGCCCAGTGTCGTCTAGGGAATGGCTGGCAGGGATGTAGCTCAATTGGTAGAGCATGATGTTTGCAACGCCAGGGTTGTGGGTTCAATTCCCATGGAGGGCAAGTATGAAACATAAAAAAACAATGTATGCACTCACTAACTGTAAGTCGCTCTGGATAAGAGTGTCTGCTAAATGACAAACATGTATCTAAGAGCTTTCCACACCTGGATTGTGCAACATTTGATCATCATTTTTCAAGCTCTGTCAAATTGGTTGTTGATCATTGCTAGACTGTTGTCTGGACCTATGGCAGTCTCTATGGGGGTGCCACAGGGTTCAATTCTTGGGCAGACACTTTTCTTCGTGTATATCAATGATGTCGCTCTTGCTGCTGGTGACTCTCAGATCCACCTCTACGCAGACGACACCATTTTGTATACATCTGGCCCTTCATTGGACACTGTGTTAACAAACCTCCAAACGAGCTTCAATGCCATACAATACTCCTTCAGTAGCCTCCAACTGCTCTTAAACACCAGTAAAACTAAATGCATGCTTTCAATCGAACGCTGCTGGCACCCGCCCACCCGACTAGAATCACCACTCTCGACGGGTCTGACCTAGAGTATGTGGACAACTACAAATACCTAGGTGTCTGGTTAGACTGTAAACTCTCCTTCCAGACTCACATAAAGAATCTCCAATCCAAAGTTAAATCTAGAATCGGCTTCCTATTTCGCAACAAAGCCTCCTTCACTCATGCTGCCAAACATCCCCTCGTAAAACTGACTATCCTACCGATCCTTGACTTCGGCGATGTCATTTTCAAAATAGCCTCCAACACTCTACTCAGCAAACTGGATGTAGTCTATCACAGTGCCATCCGTTTTGTCTCCAAAGCCCCATACACTACCCACCACTGTGACCTGTACGCTCTTGTTGGCTGGTCCTCACTACATGTTCGTCGTCAAACCCACTGGCTCCAGGCCATCTATAAATCACTGCTAGGCAAATCCCCGCCTTATCTTAGCTCATTGGTCACCATAGCAGCACCCACCCGTAGTCTGCGCTCCAGCAGGTATATCTCACTGGTCATTCCCAAAGCCAACACCTCCTTTGGCCGCCATTCCTTCCAGTTCTCTGCTGCCAATGACTGGAACGAATTGCAAAAATCTCTGAAGCTGGAGACTCTTATCTCCCTCACTAACTTTAAGCATCAGTTGTCAGAGCACCTTACCGATCACTGCACCTGTACACAGCCCATCTGAAATTAGCCCACCCAACTACCTCATCCCTATATTGTTATTTATTTTGCTCTTTTGCACCCCAGTATCTCTATTTGCACATAATCTCTTGCACATCTAGCATTCCAGTGTTAATACTATTGTAATTATTTTGCACTATAGCCTATTTATTGCCTTACCTCCATAACTTGCTACATTTGCACACACTGTATATATATTTTCTGTTGTATTTTTGACTTTATGTTTTTTTACCCCATATGTAACTCTGTGTTGTTTTTATCGCACTGCTTTGCTTTATCTTGGCCAGGTCGCAGTTGTAAATGAGAACTTGTTCTCAACTGGCTTACCTGGTTAAATAAAAGTGAAATAAATAAAATAAATAAAAGACAACCATTTTCAGGTCTTGCTGTAACTCAGCCACTCAGGAACATTCACTGTCTTTTTGGTAAGCATTGTAGATTTGGCCTTGTGTTTTAGGTTATTGTCCAGCTGAAAGGTGAATTCATCTCCCAGTGTCTGGTGGAAAGCAGGCTGAATCTAGGATTTTGCATGTGCTTTTTTATCCTGAAAAACTCCCCAGTCCTTAACGATTACAAGCATACCCATAACATAATGCAGCCATCACTATGCTTGAAAATATGGAGAGTGGTACTCAGTAATGTGTTGGATTGGATTTGCCCCAAACATAACACTTTGTATTCAGGACAAAAAATTGCTTTGCCACATTTTTTGCAGTATAACTTTAGTGCCTTGTTGCAAATAGGATGCATGTTTTGGAATATTTTTATTCTGTACAGGCTTCCTTCTTTTCTGTAACTGTTTTAAAGTCACCTTTGGCCTCATGGTGAAATCCCTGAGCAGTTTCCTTCCTCTCCGGCAACTGCGTTAGGAAGGACGCCTGTATCTTTGCAGTGACTGGGTGTATTGATACACCATCCAAAGTGTAATTTATAACTTCACCAGGCTCAAAGGGATATTCAATGTCAGCTTTATTTTTTGTACCCATCTACCAATAGGTGCCCTTCTTTGCGAGGCATTGGACAATCTCCCTGGTCTTTGTGGTTGAATCTGTGTTTGAAATGTACTGCTCGACTGAGGGACCTTACAGATAATTGTATGTTTGGGGTACAGAGATGAGGTAGTCATTCAGAAATCATAATTAACCCTATTAATCCATGCAACTTATGTGACTTGTTAAGCACATTTTTACTCCTGAACTTATTTAGGCTTGCCGTAACAAAGGGGTTGAATACTTATTGACTCAAGACATTTTAACATTACATTTTTTATTAATTTGTAAACATTTCTAACAACATAATTCCACTTTGACATTATGGGGTATTGTGTGTAGACCAGCGACAAAAAAATCTAAATGTAATCCATTTTAAATTCAGGCTGTAAGAGAACAAAATGTGGAAAAAGTCAAGGGGTGTGAATACTTTCTGAAGGCACTGTGTACAGGGAAACACACACATACTCTCACTTCAACACACACACCACCCCTGTGGTGATATCAACAGTGTTCCTCTCAGCTTAGGGTGGGTGGTGACCAGCTCTGTCCATCGCTGGGGGAGTGAGATAGAGTTATAGCAGCCTGAGGAGGGTGTGTGTGTGCAGGTGCGTGTGCGTCTGCGTGTGTGAGTTTGTGAGTTTTTGCATGTGTACGTGCATGTGTGTGTGCTTGCCTCCATCTGTGCTTAAGTAAGTGTGTGTGTGCGTGTGTACTTGCATCAGTAAATAGGACATAGAGGAACAGCCCTCAGGGGTGTGAGGGAGGCGCTTCCTGAGAATAGTATAAATCATATCTGTATATTCCATCCTCAGAGAGAGAGAGATGAAAAGTCTCCTGCTGGGAGTTTATACAGCGTGTGTGTTTTTACAGCTATTCTGCACTGCCTCCGAACTGCACTGTTCGCACAAGGCGCGGCGTATTTTTAGAACACTTGTGGGAGTTCATGTGCTTCTTGAACGAGACCAGTAAACTGGGTAGTTTCAGTCCCGCCACATTACCAGCAATGTCATTATTGTGTGTAGCAACTACAATGATCTCGAGCTGGAGTTTGTGAGCAAGAGTTGGTAAACTGGAGTTGATAGTGTAGGTGTTTGGGTTGGGGTTGATTGTCTGAAGTTCTATTGACATCAGAGACTCCATGCTCAGATCAATAACATCTGCATTGCTGTATTTTCAACCCAACCTCCAAAGGATTACAGCATGTGCACAGGCGAGAGAAAACATTCTCTGCCTGTATCTGTGTCTGGCGTTTGTTTGTAAGTCCTGACAACTCTTGACAGCTAGGCCTGACAGACTGTCCACATTTCACTCTGATATGTTCACACTTCACTCAATCTCTCTGTCTCTCCCCCCCCCCCCCCCCCCGCAACCCCCCCGCTTTCTCCCTTTGTCTCCCTCCTCTTGTTCCCTCTCACCTCCTCCCCCTGTCTCTCTGGTCACAGTGATCTGACAGTGATGTCGTGTCGAGGCCCTCCCTTCTCTCTGCGCCCCTTGTTTTCCCGTGAGGCCCATGTGACCTAGACGTCGCCCAAACACAGGGGGCCCGTGCCCGCCGCCGCTGGCGCCCACCCATGAATCCCAGCCCCGACCGCGGCAAAGAGTGCCTCCCCCCTAAGAAGAGGGAGTCCCGGCATGGCTCGGCCGACCAGCGCCCCCCCCTGGACGAGTTCAAACCGCCCGCTACGCCCCCCAGGACCTGGCCCGCAAGCAGCTCAGGGAGGGGGGAGGGGGGCAGGGAGAGTGAACCGCCACAGACGAACCGCCACAGCCTGCTACCCTCTATCCCACCCCCCCTCCCATCCCCGGGTATCCCCTTTCCCCTGCCATGGCACCTGGCCTACCCCTCCTCCGCCCCCCTCCCCCATCACTCCAGGTGGCTCCATGGTGAAATCCCCCTGACCCTGCCACCCCCCTCCTCATCCTCTTCCTCCTTTAAGAGCCCCTTCCCTGCTGACTCCAGAGACATGTGGTCCAATTTTAACACAGGCCGAAGGGACTACAGCTCCTCTCTCTACCTCCCTGACCTCTCCCTGACTGAGGGCAGACACAGGTACCCGGGCAAGAGGCCCAACGGGCTAGATGGGCTGGGCAGCAGGACTGCCTCTGCATCTAGGGTGGCACCCCCCTCAGGAGAGTACGGGAACGAACCCAGCGGCAGTGCCAGGTTGGGCGGCAGCCCCCACGGTTCCCATGCCAACGGGAGAAGGAGACACCAGGAGGTTTCCACAGTGCGTTCCCAACCTTTCAGAGATTTCCAAGTGCCACCTCCGGAGGGCCCTGACTCACATTCCTCTCTGCAGGACAGGGACCCCCGCGGGACGCCAAAGGCTGGGACCCCCACCCTGATTCCCACCAGTCCCCAGCCCTATGGGGCAGAGATCCGGGCAGGGAGAGGGGAGCTGCTGGACCCCCTGGGGGGCTCTGTGGCGGAGGCCCATATCTACTACTCCCTGAGGTCTGTGTACTCCACCCTGCAGCCCAGCCACCTCAGTCCCCAGGCCCAGGCTCAGCGCTACCCACTGTACAGCCCCTCAGGCAGCTCTCTGTATGGCCTGAACACCATGAGGGACTCACAGCACTCAACCCAAGGGCAGTCTAACAGCCACAGCACAGAGAGAGACAGACAGCAAGAACAAGAACGAGAAAGAGAACATGAAGGAGACAGAGACATCAGACAGAGAGACAGCAAGAGAGACAGAGATAAAGACAGCAGGGAGCTCTCCCCTGGGCAGCAGTACTCACGTCCCCTTGCCTCCCCCCTCCTTCCCCACATGACCGCCTCACCCCCTGCCCCCCACCACATCCCCCCAGCGCTCCTACCTCACTTTGCCAAGGGTTCTCTGATTGAGCTGGTGGGGGGTCGTCTGAAGCGTGTGGAGGAGCTGAGGACAGAGGACTTCCTGAGGAGTGCCGACACCTCCCCAGAGTTCCACCTGAGCACCTGCACCGTGCTGCTCATCGCCCCCAGCAACACACACGGCTTCAACCACCTGCAGGTCCTCCTCACAGACCGCAACACTCAGGTCAGGGGCTCATCGATCCTCTATATTTCTATTTGAGTCACTGCTAGACAATAAATTATATTTAATTATAAAAGGCACTGGTCATTCACTAGTAAAGCAAACGTTTTTAATCCACTCCAATCATGTAAGGTAAACATATGACACATTTCCATTTAACAAGAATTGTTCAAATCATGAATTGAAATTAATCTCCTTAGTAAAAACTGTGTAGATGCCAGCACTGTTGTGAATATGTTGTTGTTATTCTGTGCATGTAGGAGTTACTGACGGTTCTGGTGGAGTACCCATTCTTCGTGCGTGACCGTGGCTGGTCTTCCTGCTGTCCCCAGAGAACTTCCCAGCTCTACGGCCTATCCTGCCGCCAGCTCAGCGAGGGAGACATCTGCCTGGCCCTCACCCCCTTACACACACCTCGCACACACACACACTCACACACACGCGCAGCCCCCCGGGGCCACCGCACACACACCCGGGCCGGGGCCTGCACACACAGGGAGGATATGCCCCCTCCTCCCCCTCCTCCTCCTCTTCCTCATCCCTCCCCTGCTCTCATCCCTCCTCCTCTCCCTCCTCCCCCTGCAGACCCCCTCACCCAGGAGCAGCCACGCCCACGCAAGAGGCGATGGTCTGCCCCCGACCTCCTCCCTTCCACTGGAACTACTGGGATTGACAAGACCACTGATTTACCTCACGGCTCCAAGCAGAGGAAGAGGCAGTAGAGCGCACACGCAAGCACAAACACACCCTCCTTGTGTGAGACCACGAGGCAGGGTTGCAGGGAAGGACAAAGAACAGGCAACTTTAAGGGTGTCCACACTGCTGCCCAAAGTATGAGCCCATACCTCTCTTCTTCAGCCCTCTGTTCCCATCTCCCTCTCTCTGCTTAGCACACCTCTGAAAGGGGCAGCAGTCTGGGGGGCAGCAGTCTGGGGGGCAGCAGTCTGAGGGGCAGCAGTCTGTGGGGCAGCAGTCTGGGGGGCAGCAGTCTGGGGGGCAGCAGTCTAGGGGCAGCAGTCTGAGGGGCAGCAGTCTGGGGGGTAGCAGTCTGGGGGGCAGCAGTCTGAGGGGCAGCAGTCTGGGGGGCAGCAGTCTGAGGGGCAGCAGTCTGAGGGGCAGCAGTCTGGGGGGTAGCAGTCTGGGGGGCAGCAGTCTGGGGGGCAGCAGTCTGGTGGGCAGAAGTCTGAGGGGCAGCAGTCTGAGGGGCAGCAGTCTAGGGGCAGCAGTCTGGGGGGCAGCAGTCTGGGGGGCAGAAGTCTGAGGGGCAGCAGTCTGAGGGGCAGCAGTCTAGGGGCAGCAGTCTGGGGGGTAGCAGTCTGGGGGGCAGCAGTCTGTGGGGCAGCAGTCTGGGGGGCAGCAGTCTGAGGGGCAGCAGTCTGATGGGCAGCAGTCTGGTGGGCAGCAGTCTGAGGGGCAGCAGTCTGAGCTCCACATTGACAGCATGAGACGTTTAGTGAGACAATCAAGCACTTGTTTGTGTTCACTCTGTTTTCGTAATAGTTGACCCACACGCCTACTTACTGACAGTGTTTTCTGCAGGGTATCGATTTTCAATCAGTGTGAAAGTAAACTCTATTAAAGAAGTCTATCACAGTGCCCTCTGTAATTATTGGGAAAGTGACAATTTTGCTGTTGTTTTGTCTCTGTACTCCAGCACTTTGGATTTGAAATGATACAATGACTATGAGGTTAAAGTGCAGACTGTCCACTTTAATTTGAGAGCATTTTCATCCATACCAGGTGAACCGTAAAAAGATTACAGATCTTTTTGTACATAGTCCCCCCATTTTAGGGGACCAAAGGTATATATTCACTTATATGTATTAAAGTGGTCAAAAGTTTAGTATTTGGTCCCATATTCCTAGCACGCAATGATTACATCAAGCTTGTGACTACAAACTTGTTGGATGCATTTGCTGTTTGTGCCAAATAGAAATGAATGGTAAATAATGTATTGTGTCATTTTGGAGTCATTTTTATTCTAAATAAGAATAGAATATGTTTCTAAACACTTTTACATTAATGTGGATGCTAACATGATTACAGATAGTCCTGAATGAATCGTGAATAATGATGAGTGAGAAAGTTACAGATGCACAAATATCATACCCCCAAGACATGCTATTACAATAACAGGGGAGGTTAGCATTTTATTTGTATTTATTTTTTAAGTCACAAGCTTGATGTACTCATTGCTTGTTAGGAATATGGGACGAAATACTAAACTTTTGACTACTTTAATACACATATAAGTGAATTTGTCCCGATACTTTTGGTCCCCTAAAATGGGGGGACTGTTTACAAAAAGTGCTGTAATTTCTAAACGGTTCACCTGATATGGATGAAAATACTTTCCGATTAAAGCGGACAGTCTGCACTTTAACCTGTCATTGTATCATTTCACATCCAAAGTTCTGGAGTACAGAGCCAAAACAATTGACAATATATTACATTACAGATGTTCTATGCTAAACCGATTTAATGCAACCTCTCTCATTGTCACTTTCGAAACGCGTTCCCAGTTTTAAATCTTCTAGCTTCTTCTGAGCCGAAGTCTGTCAGCCGGTCGGTCGGGCGGTGGATCTGGGCAGGCAAGGTGAATGAAAGTATCAGCAACTCTTTGCCTTTTTTTATATTCTCGTTACCGGGGGGGTCATGTCAATCGCTTGTTCGCCAAGGCGTTGCCCTTGTTCTTAACATTGTCTCAGCAAAGGGAAAAACACTAATGAAAATTTCGTAACAGACAGTCCCCTTCCACACAGACGTGTCTGTGTCACCTCGCCTCGAAACTGAGAGTGTTTTTCCATAAAAACAAAAAACAAAATAGAAAATAGAGAAAATAAAGAAAAAAGGATAGCTGGCGGGAGAGTAATGGTGCTAATAACATGTTGGAACATGATGCTTTGTGAACAGACATTTAACCCCTCTGTACTGTAGGGTGGCAGGTAGCCTAGCGGTTAGAGTGTTGGGCCAGGAAAGAAAGGTCCAAACATCGCTGGTTCGAATAACCGAACCGATAAGATGAAAAATCTGTCGATGTGCCCTTAACCCTAATTTTCACCAGCGGCACCGTACTACTATGGCTGACCCTGTAAAACACATTTCACTGCACCTACTCGGTGTATGTGAACATATTACTTAATTTTTCTGTACCCCTTCTGTTCCCCTTTCTTTTCACCATGTACTCTACGTGTTCAAGCGCAGGGAAAATTGAAAGTATTGAAAGTATTTTAAAACTCAGATACGGGTATCTTTTCTGATTTAGCACACTCTTTCACTTTAGTTTTTGAAATGTATTTGTTTGTTTGTTTTTCAAAAACCTTACCTGTTTTTTTTTTTCTTTGTAAATGTTAGAGCTATAAAAATTGTATATTTTTAAAATTGTGTGTCTGTTATATAATGTTCGCTAGAAATAATAATTAAAAAAAAGCTTGAACGATTTATACTGAATGAGGTGCATTTCTTGCCAATACAAGATGTTGATTGGCTTCATGTCATTGGAAAGAGAGAATATCCAATACTCCCACATATGACATATCATTATAACGCCATCTTTCCTGTAGACCCATAGTAATCAAAACATTGCCATTAAACAATGGGAGCATTCAAGCAGGAGGTTAGAACCACAGTTATTTTCCAATCGTTTCGTTCTGAACAGAACAATTATTTTTTTGGTTCCGTTCCACTGTTCTGACCAGCAAAATAAAGTTCTGAACCGGTTCGAACCCCAAAAAAGTACTGGTATATATCGTTCCTTTCTGTTCCTTTTAAAACCTCTGAAATCATATAGTTTTTTACATTTAGATGGACATCACCAATCATGCAGTACGGAAAGAGCAGCTTGCTATGGAGCGGGCAAGCTATAGCTCAGTGAGTTGTTTACATGCATGATGGAAAGAGAAGTGTAGGACAGCAAGATGCAACTGAAATTTTGCAGGTAGGGAGAGAGTGAGAGAGGATGAAGGAGGAGGCTTGGCTTGAAGCGCTGGGCATCTTGTGAGGACATGCATTATCTGAATTAGGCCCACATAATTATACCTAGGGAGGAGCAGCTTCTATGAAGGAACTCTGAATGTATTTGAACTTCAGAGTTGGCTTAACGTTGGACCAGCTAGCTAGCTAACAAGCTTGTGTGCAGAGCAGCACACACACAGGCAAAGATTTTCAGCTGGCAGGCAGACACTGGAATACGTTTCTGAGTGACAGAGTGAGGGCTTTGCATAGGACCTTTGTTGCGTTTTTTTGTGGGACTGAAAAAGAATGCCCCGAATGTAAAAAAAAAAACATTATTAACCGGTTCCCATGCATTAAAGATAATGGTTCTGTTCCAGAATATTATAGATAACTTTCATAGTTTATTTCCAGTTCTGTTCCCTGAACCGGTTCCAACCCCTGGTGTGCATTAATACTACTAATAATTTATGGCATAGCCAACACTCTAGTTCTAACATGACAAGAGAAAGGTTTATTTTTTCAATCGTTTTTAATGATTTTTAATGATTCACTTGATCTATAATCAGGTCTATAAATCTGTGACAGTTTCATACAACACACTTTGGACATGAAATCTTTTTTACATTTACATTTTAGTCATTTAACAGACGCTCTTATCCAGAGCGACTTACAGTTAGTGAATGCAAACATGTTTTCTTTCTTGTTTTTTTCTTCTTGTTTTTTCATACTGGCCCCCCGTGGGAAACTAACCCACATCCCTGCCGGCCAAACCCTCCCCTACCTTGAAACCATTGATATGTTTACTAGACTGGCTGTACATACGGTGCATTCGGAAAGTATTCAGACCCCTTGACTTGTTACATTACAACCTTATTCTAAAATTGATTAAATTGTTTTTTCCCCTCATCAATCTACACACAATACCCCGTAATGACAAAGAAAAAACAGGTTTTTAGAAAATTTGGCACATTTATAAAGAATTATCAACTGAAATATCACATTTACATAAGTGTTCAGACCCTTTCCTCAGTACTTTGTTGAAGCACCTTTGGCAGCGATTACAGCCTCGAGTCTTCTTGGGTATGACACTACACGCTTGGAACACCTGTATTTGGGGAGTTTCTCCCATTCTTCTCTGCAGATCCTCTCAAGCTCTGTCAGGTTGGATGGGGAGCGTCGCTGCACAGCTATTTTCAGGTCTCTCCAGAGATGTTAGATCGGGTTCAAGTCCGGGCTCTGGCTGGGCCACTCAAGGACATTCAGAGACTTGTCCCGAAGCCACTCCTGTGTTGTCTTGGCTGTGTGCTTAGGGTCGTTGTCCTGTTGGAAGGTAAACCTTCGCCCTCAGTCTAAGGTCCTGAGTGCTCTGGAGCAGGTTTTCATCAAGGATCTCTCTATACTTTGCTCTGTTCATCTTTCCCTCGATCCTGACTAGTCCCCCATGCCCTGCCACTGAAAAACATCCCCACAGCATGATGCCGCCACCACCATGCTTCACAGTAGACGCTTGGAATTCAGGCCAAAGAGTTCAATCTTGGTTTCATCAGACCAGAGAATCTTGTTTCTCATGGTCTAAGAGTGCTTTAGGTGCCTTTTGGCAAACTCCAAGCGGGCTGTCATGTTCTCCCCCGATTGCTCAGTTTGGCCGGGAGGCCAGCTCTAGGAAGAGTCTTGGTGGTTCCAAACTTCTTCCATTTAAGAATGATGGAGGCCACTGTGTTCTTGGGGACCTTCAATGTTGCAGAACTTTTTTGGTACCCTTCCCCAGATCTGTTCCTCGACGCGATCCTGTCTCGGAGCTCTACGAAGGAACATTTATTCGACCTTATGGCTTGGTTTTTGCTCTGACATGCACTGTCAACTGTGGGACCTTTCCAAATCATGTCCAATCAATTGAATGTACTACAGGTGGACTCCAATCAAGTTGTAGAAACATCTCAAGGATGATCAATGGAAACCGGATGCACCTGAGCTCAATTTCGAGTCTCATAGCAAAGGGTCTGAATACTTATGTATAAGCTATTTTTGTTTTGTAATTGTAATTTTCTTTCTCGCTTTGTCATTATGGGCTATTGTGTGTAGATTGATGAGGGAAAAAAATTATTTAATAAATTTTAGAATAAGGCTGTACGTAACAAAATGTGAAAAAAGTCAAGGGGTCTGAATACTTTCCGAATGCACTGTACATTGCAATCACAAGTTGATTATGAGGTAAATGTACGTTTTTCACATTGTACAAGATACTGTACAAACATACTCAAACAATCCATTAATACAGTAAATGAAAAAACATAATGACGAAAGATGTCAAACATATACTGACAAAATTATTACTTTCTCTGTAGATTACATTACAATAACAAAGTGTTTTCGCCGCCACTGTTTCGGTAAAAAGCTGAGGGATGGGGCTGGAGGAATGTAACCACTCTCAAATTCATAGACAGTGCTATGGATGCGAGGACTGACCATCCATGATATCAACATTATAGTTTTAACAATGTTTTGAGGCTAAACAGTGTATGTTTACATGTACTTTGTTTACAAACATTGGAGTAAAACAAGCTTATATCTTGGGTTTTGATGGGGTATGACAGTTGATCTAACGTCATGAGGCATTTATAAGTTATATTCTTCAATAATCATTGGGTACATATCATACTTTTTTCTCTATTTCTTTTATGGATGTAGCAACTGCAGATTATCTTTAAGAAAACTATGTGAGAAATATCTGTTCCAAGCATACTTGCCCCTATCTGTGTCGTATTATCTTGTTCACTGTGCTCTTAAGGTTGAGGCATATGATGCTGTCTACAGGGCATGCACTAAGCCTACCCTGACCCTCTTTGGGTGTCTCGAGTCTCCACTCACCCCTCATCATGGCTGGCTAGGCTGGGACAGGAGGGGGGCGCCAGGGGGGACAGGTGATGTTCCCCAGGGGTTACTCAGAGGGGGTCCTGGGCTCCTCACCGCTGGGGCAGTGGGTGTGGCTGACCCTCTTCCTCTTCCCCCATGGTGTTGTGTGTGTGAAGGCGTGGTCTCCCCTCTGTCTCCACAGTCTGGCATCTATGCAGTAGGTTGACAGCAAACAGGGGCACCACCTGCACACCAGACAGGAAGACAGTGTCACTGACTATGACTACGAGGACCTCTGATGGTAGCTGGAATACCTGCTATTTGCTGCTCGACTGGCAAGGAAATACCTGGATTGATAGAGTGAAAAACGTTCCAAATGTAATGTTTTTTTCATATTAATACTATATAACAATATAATAACAATGTATAGACTAAAACGTCATTTCAAAATCAACATACTGTACTGCGTAAGGTTCAGTAAAGGTTCAGTTGCTGTATGTAGCACAGGAATTCCCTAATCCACAGTGACTCCTGACCCCCCCCCCCCCCATTAGCCACCTGTGCAATGATCAGCTTCCTGGTTTTCGGTTGGCTGGCGTCGGGAAACTCCTCTCCAAAGCAGAGGTCAATTTCATAGCGAGGTTTGGGTCCCGCCCCCTGGATATAGTCCTGGAGCTCTGTGGAGAGAGATAAGGAGGGGATGGAGCGACAGAAGGGGAGGGATAGAGAGAGAGAAGGAGATGGATGGAGGGACAGAAGGGGAGGGATAGAGAGAGATAAGGAGAGGGATGGAGGTACAGAAGGGGAGGGATAGAGAGAGAGAAGGAGAGGGATGGAGGTACAGAAGGGGAGGGATGGAGAGAGAGATAAGGAGAGGGATGGAGGTACAGAAGGGGAGGGATAGAGAGACAGATAAGGAGAGGGATGGAGGGACAGAAGGGGAGGGATAGAGAGAGATAAGGAGAGGGATGGAGGTACAGAAGGGGAGGGATAGAGAGAGAGATAAGGAGAGGGATGGAGGGACAGAAGGGGAGGGATGGAGAAATGGAGAGCGAGAATATGAGAGGAATGGATAGGGAACTAGGTTCACCATCTCACCATGTCACATCTGTTTGCTACACAAAAGTTGCTTTAGTAAAGACCCTACCCTTCAGAAATATAGGTGTGTCCAGCAGCTTGCAGGTCCTCTCCCTGTCCAGTTTGTTGGGCCTGTCTGCGTGTTGGGCCAGAGGGCCACTCCAGTACACCCTGCCCTGGCAGAACCTCTTGATAAACACCCCATCTGGAGCCACCCACACCAGGACGCCCCTCTCCAGGTGGGGCAGCAGGCGGCCCATGGCCTCAGCGATGCCCAGGGGCAGGGGAATGACCCCTGGAGGGGGGAAGGGGACCTGTTGGGCTGTGCAGGGTCCATAGATCCTCTCGTTCCCCAGGGGGACCTGTCCCTGCAGGAGGAAACAGCCGTCTGGGGTGCTGGTGGTTACATCCACAACCAGCTGGCCCTGGTAGAACAGACACACCCGCACACGCAAGTCTGGACACACACACACACAGACGCAAACAAACACACACACACACTAATTAATCAATCAAGCATCAACCACCCAGGTAGAAGAGAAAACCGCGGGAAGTAGTATTTTTCTATTCCGATTTTTCAGGGGGGCTGCAGTACCCTCAGCACCCCTACTTCCTGCGGCTATGCCAGCACTACTGCGACCCTCCAGGCTCTAGTTTGAATGACCCTGCAGTGTATGGGTTGTCTTACCAGAGATCTGTGGTGTAGGGCCGACTATGGAGAGAGGAGCAGAGCTGTCCCTTTGGGGAGTCCCTGTGTTGGACCAGTAGTACACATGGTCCCCTTCCAAGCCCTCTAGATGGGATAGAACACACACACAAATATATCTGACTCAACATTGTTCAGTTATTCAGCTACCAGTCACAAGTGCATGGAGGCTGATACTGACCGCTGGAGTTGACTCTTCTATCCCTGACCTCTGATTCCCTATGGCAGCCAAACTGAGGGGACACACATATTTACAGCAAATCATCTGATTTACAGAACATTCAGTGCAAATGTGCAACACTTGATTCCTATGTAAATGTAGAGTTGTTGCAACCATTGTCCTCTAGATGGCAGCAACTATACATCTGCCACACATCATTGAAGAGAAAACCTGCCATGTTACCTGTGGATAGTGTGTGACGGTGTTCCTCAGGGGAGCACTGGAGTGGCTGGTCTGAGGACTCTCAGTCTGAGGAGATTCTGAGAGAGAGAAGGCGGAATAGAGAGTAAATAATCACACTTTTAACCCATAAAGGGCTCTGAGCTCTCTAGACTAGAGCTTCATGAGGAGACTGGAAATTGCAGCTACTGGTACCTGAGTCTCTGCCTGTCTCTGGCTCTGCCTGAATGTGGTAGACCTTGTAGGGCTCGGATACGTCTAACTGGCTGCGCTCTGGGACCTCCATGAAGTCTGTGCTCTTGTTGAGGGCACAGCGGAGACGAGTTTTCCAGGTGGTGGGATCTGCCTTGTCCCTCCCCTCCCAATACTTCCCCTTATACACTGCCCACGCCTGGTAAGGGGAAACACACACATAAACACACACACACACACACACACACACACACATACACAAACACATAAAAAGAAGGATATGAGTGCCAAAAGAGAAACACAGAGTACGTTTATGGCTGATGAACATAGCTGTGCCCTGGACACCATATGTGAACTGATTGCCCCCCATCTATCCTCAGAGTTCGTACTGCTCGGTGACCTAAACTGGGATATGCTTAACACCCCGGCCAACCTACAATTTAAACTAGATGCCCTCAATCTCACACAAATTATCAACAAACCTACCAGGTACAACCCCAAATCTGTAAACATGGGCACCCTCATGGATATACTCCTGACAAATTTACCCTCTAAATACACCTCCGCTGTCTTCAACCAGGATCTCAGCGATCACTGCCTTATTGCCTGCGTCCGTAATGGGTCCGCGGTCAAACGACCACCCCTCATCACTGTCAAACGCTCCCTAAAACACTTTAGCGAGCAGGCCTTTCTAATTGACCTGGCCCAGGTATCCTGGATGGATATTGACCTCATTCCGTCAGTAGAGGATGCCTGGTTGTTCTTTAAAAGTGCTTTCCTCTCAATCTTAAATAAGCATGCCCCATTCAAAAAATTCAGAACTAAGAACAGATATAGCCCCTTGTTCTCCTCAGACTTGACTGCCCTTGACCAGCACAAAAACATCCTGTGGCGTACTGCATTAGCATCGAACAGCCCCCGCGATATGCAACTTTTCAGGGAAGTCAGGAACCAATATACACAATCAGTTAGGAAAGCAAAGGCTAGCTTTTTCAAACAGAAATTTGCATCCTGTAGCACTAACTCCAAAACGTTTTGGGCCACTGTAAAGTCCATGGAAAATAAGAGCACCTCCTCCACTGATAAATCTACAATAATCGAGAATTTCAACAAGCATTTTGCTACGGCTGGCCATGCTTTCCACCTGGCTACCACTACCCCGGCCACCAGCTCTGCACCCTCCGCTGCAACTTGCCCATGCCCCCCCCCCCCCCCGCTTCTCCTTCACACAAATTCAGACAGCTGATGTTCTGAAAGAGCTGAAAAATCTGGACCCCTACAAATCAGCTGGGCTAGACAATCTGGACCCTTTCTTTCTAAAATTAGCCACCGAAATTGTCGCAACCCCTATTACTAGCCTGTTCAACCTCTCCTTCGTAACGTCTGAGATCCCCAGAGATTGGAAAGCTGACGCGGTCATCCCCCTCTTCAAAGGGGGTGACACTCTAGATCCAAACTGTTACAGACCCATATCCATCCTGCCCTGCCTTTCGAAAGTATTTGAAAGCCAAGTTAACAAACAGATCACCGACCATTTCGAATCCCACCGTACCTTCTCCGCTATGCAATCCGGTTTCCGAGCTGGTCATGGGTGCACCTCAGCCACGCTCAAGGTCCTAAACGATATTATAACCACGATCGATAAAAGACAGTACTGCGCAGCCGTCTTCATCGACATGGCCAAGGCTTTCGACTCTGTCAACCACCGCATTCTTATTGGCAGACTAAATAGCCTTGGTTTCTCAAATGACTGCCTCGCCTGGTTCACCAACTACTTCTCAGATAGAGTTCAATGTGTCAAATCGGAGGGCCTGTTGTCTGGACCTCTGGCCGTCTCTATGGGGGTGCCGCAGGGTACAATTCTCGGGCTGACTCTATTCTCTGTGTATATCAATGATGTCGCTCTTGCTGCTGGTGACTCTCAGATCCACCTCTATGCAGATGACACCATTTTGTATACATCTGGCCCTTCATTGGACACTGTGTTAACAAACCTCCAAATGAGCTTCAACACCATACAACACTCCTTCCGTAGCCTCCAACTTCCTCTTAAACACTAGTAAAACTAAATGCATGCTCTTCAACCGAACGCTGCTTGCACCCGCCCACCCGACTAGAATCACTACTCTCGGCGGGTCTGACCTAGAGTATGTGGACAACTACAAATACATAGGTGTCTGGTTAGACTGTAAACTCTCCTTCCAGACTCACATTCAGCATCTCCAATCAAAAGTTAGATCTAGAATCGGCTTCCTATTTCGCAACAAAGCCTCCTTCACTCATGCTGCCAAACATGCCCTCGTAAAACTGACTATCCTACCGATCCTTGACTTCGGCGATGTCATTTACAAAAAAACACTCTACTCAGCAAATTGGATGTAGTCTATCACAGTGCCATCTGTTTTGTCACCAAAGCCCCATATACTACCCACCATTGTGACCTGTACGCTCTTGTTGGCTGGCCCTCACTACATATTCGTAGCCAAACCCACTGGCTCCAGGTCATCTATAAATCACTGCTAGGCAAATCCCCGTCTTATCTTAGCTCACTGGTCACCATAGCAACACCCACCCGTAGTCTGCGCTCCAGCAGGTATATCTCACTGGTCATCCCCAAAGCCAACACCTCCTTTGGCCGCCATTCCTTTCAGTTCTCTGCTGCCAATGACTAGAACGAACTGCAAAAATCTCTGAAGCTGGAGACTCTTTTCTCCCTCACTAACTTTAAGCGTCAGTTGTCAGAGCAGCTTACCGATCACTGCACCTGTACACAGCCATTCTGAAATTAGCCCACCCAACTACCTCATCCCCATATTGTTATTTATTTTGCTAATTTGCACCCCAGTATCTCTATTTGCACATCATCTTTTGCACATCTATCATTCCAGTGTTAATTACGAAATTGTAACTATTTTTGCACTATGGCCTATTTATTTATTGGCTTACCTCCATAACTTACTACATTCGCACACACTGTATATATATTTTCTGTTGTATTCTTGACTTTATGTTTTGTTTACCCCATATGTAACTCTGTGTTGTTGTTTTTATCGCACTGCTTTGCTTTATCTTGGCCAGGTCGCAGTTGTAAATGAGAACTTGTTCACAACTGGCTTATCTGGTTAAATAAAGGTGAAAAATAAAAAATAAAAAAATAGAGGAAGAGCAACATATGCACTGATATGCACATGGACATCCAAATCAATGCATTAATTAGGTCTATATCAATTACATTGATCAATCTATTAAGTTAAATTGGACTTGACACAATGTATTGCTTGCCACTGTATCCTCAACAATACCTTGACACCTAAATATGTTGGTATTACATGGCTCTTGAGGGGTCTCTGTTTGACCATGTTGTACACAATCTTGTGTAAAAAGGTTTATAGAAACAATATACATTCTAACCTTGAATAGTGCTGCATCTTCGTTCAGACTATAGTCATGTTTAGCCGCATGTTTCCATGGGATCCTGAACATCGTTTTGTCTTCGTTCTCCCAGGTGAGTCCTGCATACTTTCCGCTGTCTATCTGCGCTATCAGCCACTCTCTCAAATGCATTTTCTTGACCGGCTCCTCCATCTTTAAAATACATATGAAACGAATAGGCTACTACCAAAAAATCTAAAAGTTGTTCTTGCATGTGTAGATACCACAAGTAAGCCTATTCACAAGATCCCTCTTTGCACATAGACTATAATATTCAAATACAAAATTATTAATCAAAATAAAATGTCTATATTTCAGTTAGGCTATATCAATATTTTCCATTATTCATTTCAGCACACCGAATATGACCATGGAAATGTGCCCATGAAAGTAATCCTCATGCACTGTAGAAGTGCTCAGGGCGCCTTTTTAAATGAAAATGAAAGTAAAAAGTGGGCTAAACCAAATATGATCTATCTGAGAGTACTTTCAGTTTCCGACTAGATTTGTAGGCTACATGCTATGGGCTCAGTTAGCAGCCAGAGTGCAGGGAGGTGTGTTTTTACAAAAAAAATTTGAAATTCCATTGCTGGTACTTGCAGAACATATTTTTTTGACAAAAAATACAACCATTTTATCCTAAATAAATTATTAGAACAATTCATTTTAGCCTACCTATTCTTTTGTAAAACAAGACATCTCTCTACTTTATAGGCCTACAGTCAGTTCAGTTATGATAAAATATTGCATGCCATTACAGCCTTTCGAAACAACTGATGTAA
Source organism: Coregonus lavaretus (assembly GCF_964263955.1). Lineage (NCBI taxonomy): Eukaryota > Metazoa > Chordata > Actinopteri > Salmoniformes > Salmonidae > Coregonus > Coregonus lavaretus. The sequence continues at coordinate 15,959,050 of NC_140009.1, read as the reverse complement.
TTTTTCAATATCTGAAGTAATCTATTATCAGTTACCTTTCAGCCTAGTTTATTTTCCTCATGACTGAGTCGCCTTTGGTTTCCCTTTCCCTTCATCATGTGGCGAATGGAGATTCATGCACCACAGTAATGCTCTTTCAGGATGAATAGCTTAACATCTGTTTATTTCATGAAGGGTTGTGAAAGTCCCAGGGGTCACATAGGCCTATAGAGAATGTAATTTCAAAAATCATTAGTAT
>NC_140009.1:15903812-15953812 GCF_964263955.1 Coregonus lavaretus | reverse complement strand
GAAGTAAAAAGGCCTAAACTATACATTCAAACATGAGCCAAACAACCAGTAGGCTTACATGAGGGAAAACCAATGAATAAATAATTCTGGAACCGCTGCCAGGGCCATAAAGGTTGTTACTTACCATTTAGATGAGTTGCAGCCTCCTCCATGCTGTGTTGAACCTCATGAGAAGTTTCTGATTCCATTCTCCTTCCTAATAAAATGTACTTGTCAGGTACCTAACAAATGCTCCTGAGTGGCACAGCGGTCTAAGTCACTACAGACCCTGGTTCAATTCCAGGCTGTATCACAAACCGGATGTGATTGGGAGTCCCGTAGGCGCACAATTGACCAAGCGTCGTCCGGGTTTGGCCGGGGTAGGCCGTCATTGTAAATAAGAATTTGTTCTTAACTGACTTGCCTAGTTAAATTTAAAAAATAAAAATAAATGTTATCTGGACAAGCTGGGCTTTTTGTTGATGTAACATGCTCCTTGTTCAGAGTCTGTGTTCACTGAATAGGTTCTTCAGGGTGGAGATTTATTTTTTGCACATTGCTGTAGATGCCCCAAAAATTTTAATCATGTTTCAGTGCCAACAGCACAGTCGGTATTGCTGACAAAGGCCCGCCGTATCTTTAAAGAACACTGATGGGGTCCATTTGTTGTTGCTGGCTGTGATTGCGATTTCCCTTTGCAAGAATGTGCGAACCATGATAAACTCTGCTTCCACTGGTTCAGTTTTGGTTAGCTCCAACAGGTCGTCAGGTGCTAGTGGCTGGGGTAACGGAGGTGCAGGTGCTTGTTGTGACGTTACCCTCGTTCTGCTGGTGCTAGGCCCTCTTCTCCATCTTGTTGGTCAGCAGGCGGCATGGGGAATGGGTGGGTATTACATTTGATACTAGGCTCTTCAACCTCGGTGGTCAGGCCTGCAGACTGCTCGGTGAGCTTGGCATCGCTCTCAACATGGTGCCCAACCATTTTCGGATATCCATGCTGATCAAAGCTTAGCCAACTAGCTATAATTATTCAGTGGTCCACTACCAAAACTTAACAAAGCTAGTAGCTAATAGCTAGCATATTATTAGCTGTAGCTGTCTGCAAAAGTGAACAACATTTTTCCCTCTCTGTGAGAACCCGCCCTGGGATCCAACGAGCTTCCTAAACAAGGTAATGAAGGCGGTACCTTATGACATTGCATGGCCAGGTGTCCAATCAGAATACATTTTGGGATTTTAACTACTAAATATTACATTACATCCCCCCTCCCTCACCCCTCCTCAGATCATGAGCGTACACCCACCATATAGCCTCTGTCCCGGTCTGTGCTACTGGCAGGCCCGGCAGCGCTACATTGGCAAAACCGGGCAGGGTAATTCATACACCATTTGTTATGTTTATGGGGAAACAAAACTGGAGGGGCACAAATTCTATCTGGGGGGTTCATGCCCGGCTTTGCCACCCCGTAGAGCCGGCACTGGAGAGGGGTGAGGAGATAAGAGGGGAGAGGAGAGAGGGGAGAGGAGAGAGGGGAGAGGAGAGAGGAAAGAGAAGAGAGCGGTGAGGGAAGATGAGAAAGGGTAGAACGCAAAGAGGGGAAAGAAAAGAGATGAGAGGAACGAGCCAGAGGAGAAAGAGGAAACAGGGAATTTGCAGTGTAAGTTGGAATGTGTATATTAGTAACCCAACACCAGACAGTCAGTGATGCTTCCTCCCATTTTATTAAACCAGTTTTGAATACCAGCCTTCTCAGCTCTCAATAAATAGTCCTCTTAAATAAGGTAGACTTTACAGCAGAGGATAGAAAAACAGACCATCCTAAAATGACCTGGCACACAGGTACACATATCTATCTCTCTCAATCCCCCCTTCTTTCTCTTACTTTTGTTTTTCTGAAACCCTCTGTATTATTGCTTCTCCATGACTTGTGTGCCACTTTTTTAAGCCACCTTATAAACAGAGCTATATGAATGCAAATGTTTTTTGTTTTTTTCTGAAGATAACTATTCATTTTTTATTTGCTATTTGAGTCCAATACACCAGTGTGCATATGACATCAGAGCACAATTAAGACAATATTTGGGATATGGAGAGGAAAGGACAGAGTTGTTTCCCATGACAAGACTGTAGTGATAGGTCCAAACTGATGATAGATTTAACACCGTTACTGTGCAGGGCAAATAACTGAAAGAGAGAGAGAGAGCGAGAGAGAGAGCGAGAGAGAGAGAGAGAGAGAGAGAGAGAGAGAGAGAGAGAGAGAGAGAGAGAGCGGAAGATCGGGAGAGAGAGAGCGAGCGAGCGAGAGAGTGTTTGTGCTATACTGTATGATGAGTGGGACACAATGTAAAGAGTTGCATAACATACAGTACATGTAGACACTGGAGTACACAGAAGAAACATTGAACCTACCCTTAACATTCCCAACAATAGGAAATAAATACACTTCTCTTTGTTTGAAAAACTATTTACACATTATTGTACATGAAGAGTCCATAGAGCATCCACACTTCCTATAGCCTTGTCTTTCAGTCATAAAAAGCATACAAAAACATAATAGATCTAAAAAAAACACCTTGAACTACACAGAAAACACATTGACATGAACAAAAGATTGTTGACTGTGTATTACTATACAATCACTGCTTAAAATGTCTCATACACAGTAGAAAGCACAGAAAGTGTGTGTGTGTGTGTGTGTATTTGACCGTGTGTGTGTGTGTGTTCCAGGTTGGACTGAATAATCATGATTGTCTGCCAGTCCTCATGTAGCTCCCATCCAGCAGCACAGCAAGGCACTCTGGGACGTGTAGTCCATTCATGTGTCCATTCAAGTGAATCTGGGGAAGAAAGTCTCTAGATGAAAATGACGTGCGTTGAGGGATATTTAGATGCAGGAATGTGTGTGTGTTGTGAGGGTTGAGAGGTTGGCTGTAGTCTAATGGCAGCCACAGGCTCTGACCACCATGTTGCGGTACTTCTTGAGGATAACATTGGAGCTGTCGTCAAAGTAGAGCACTGAGATGGCATGGAGCTGGGTGGGGGCACAGCAGGGCTTAGGAATAGTGTCTGGGTTTATCAGGTGGACCTGCACGGGGGGGGGGGGGGGGAGACAGGTGGGGGTTGGAGTAAGGGAGACTCTGAACTGATAACATGTCAATGCATTTGTCTTTGTGTTGATGCTCTCTAGTATATTGACTGAATTCATGATAATATTCTTGGAGGGTACTCACTAGTGTCTGCACGATGGCGTGGTTAGTGGCGTTCATGTAGGAGTTGAGAGGGAAGGCACACTCTCCTTCACAGTAGTAAGCTGCATAGCCCTCTGGAGCTATGATCCAGTCCTGAGAAAGAGAGAAAGAGAGAGAGAGAGAGAGAGAGAGAGAGAGCGAGAGAGAGAGAGAGAGAGAGAGAGAGAGAGAGAGAGAGAGAGAGAGAGAGAGAGAGAGAGAGAGAGAGAGAGAGAGAGAGAATTGAAATTGAATTGAATTGAATTGAGAGAGAGAGAGAGAGAGAGAGAGAGAGAGAGAGAGAGAGAGAGAGAGAGAGAGAGAGAGAGAGAGAAAGAGAGAGCGAGAGAGAGAGAGAGAGAGGGGGGGTGAGACAAAGGGAAAGAGGGATAGAGAGAAGGTGGATAAAGAGAGAAAGAGAGTCACACAGTTATCCTTCATGTGATTGTGTGATCAGCATGTGATGCATGCCACAGTAGTCACGGTAGTCTCATTAGTAACAACAAGCTTCCTGGTTCTAAACTCAGAACTCCTTGTGAACTGTGGAGCCCTAGTAAGGCGATAAATCTGCCCCTTTCCTTAGCATATCCCACTGTTTACCCAGCTGTTGTAATGGATATCATGGACAACAGTTAGAACTGTAGATCACTTTGGATTTAGGTCTCTGCTAAGAAAATACATTAGTGAGGACAGGGAGGGAAACAGCGGGGACAGAGTGTTAAAGAGGGAGAAAATAGGAGTGGTGAGGAAGAGATAAGTGTGGGAGCGAGTGAGAAAAAGGGATAGATATTAAGGGGGAGAGAGGATAAAAGAAAAGGAGAAAGGGGGAGAGATAGAGGAATGTGTGGAGTGCACACGGTACCTGCCACCCCAGGTCTCTGAAGCTGACATAGAGCTCGTGTTTCTTGCACGCCTGCTTCTGATCAGCACTGCTGTTCTCTGAGGGAGAGAGAGAGAGAGAGAGAGAGAGAGAGAGAGAGAGAGAGAGAGAGAGAGAGAGAGAGAGAGAGAGAGAGAGAGAGAGAGAATGAAAGAAAGAAAGAAATTGAGAGATAAAGAGGAGAGTAAAACATAACAATATTATTGCATGGAAACATGTAACCTTACTGTACATGATTTAGGGATAGTTCCATGTGCCCTCTGTATCATCTGAATTGTGGGGCTACCACAGAGAGAGGACAAAGAGTCTTAACCCATCTCTTTCACCACTCCGTTCTATTTCATCTCTTTTTCTTTCTCTCCCTCCCTCCCTCTGGTACCCGTACCCTCAGGGGTTCTGTGGAACATACATCTGTTCCAGTCATTGGGATTGGGAATGATCAGGAACGACTGGTTCTCATCAGCTCACACACACACAGTGCAGATGTGCTCTGCCCCAAACGTGGTACCTGCCTTTGCTCCATGCCGTGTTCTTGGCCCTGTCTGTCCACTCCGTGAGGCTCTTGTATTTGAAGCCAAGGCATTAAGACATGGTTCACTTGCCGAATTTGGCCCACGGGTGATTTTATTTGGCCCCCCAAGTTATCTGAGCTAAAAAAACATCTTCCTCTTTCTTATTAATTGTTAGAAATAAAAACACTGTAAAAACACGAGCAAATCAACTCCAATTTATTTTAATTTTGGAAATCTGTTCCAAAGTATTCCCACACATAATAGAAAGATATAAACTCAGTTTATTAGGTACACACCGTTCATGAAAATGGTTCACTCCTACAGTCACGTGGCCGTGGCTTGCTATATAAAGCAGGCAGACAGGCATTGAGGCATTCAGTTACTCTTCGATTGAACATTAGATGGGCAAAGCGAGTGACCTAAGCGACTTTGAGCATGGTATGAACGTTGCGCCGGTTCCAGTATCTCCGAAATGGCCGGCCTCCTGGGCTTTTCACGCACGACAGTAGGGTTTACCAAGAATGGTGCGACTAGGGCTGTTACGGTGACAGAATTAGTCAAATTCCACATGACCGTTTAGTCACGGTATTTAGGCTTCTCCAAGCTCTGATGCTGCTGTTAGTCATTAGTAGCCTATCAAATATGCTAACTGCCTGGTACTTAGCACTCTATTGTCCCTCTAATCACTCTGACATCAATGCAAATGTGTTTGAAAATCTAATCAAACACTGAGCTCATGTTGAGCAACATCTCTATAGGCTATGGCCAGGGTTTCCCAAACTCGGTACTGGGGCCCCCCCTGGGTTCACGTTTTGGCTTTTGCCCTAGTACTACACAGCTGATTCAAATAATCAAAGATTGATGATGAGTTGATCATTTGAATCAGCTGTGTAGTGCTAGGGCAAAAACCAAAATGTGCACCCAGGGGAGACCCCAGGACCGAGTTTGGGAAACCCAGGGCTATGCAATTGCTATAGGCTATGCAATTGCTATAGACTATGCAATTGCGTGAGAAAACAGATTGATGTTCTCTATTAAAAAGAGGAGGATCCCATCAGCTAGGCCTACTATATTTATTTCTAAACTTTCCTAATATTAAGCACATTGCTTCTCTTTACAATAGGAGTATAGCCTACCTGGCTGGCATGAAAATGAACCACGGGAAAAGTGTCCTCCATTAGCTATTTAAGTGCATAGATGTTTCGAGACAGGTTCTGTCACGGATTCAGCCGAGGCTGCTCCTCGGTGGGAGAGAGGTGGTTATCCTACACCTCCTCCAACTACACAACTACCCACACCGCTGTCCACCCCTTCGTCACCTGGGTCCAATGGGATTCGGCTCTCGCTCCCGAGGGCATATGATGGTACAGCTGCCAGGTGCCAGGGTTTTCTGCTCCAGGTAGAGCTCTACCTGGCTACCATCCACCTGGCTCCCTAGGGATACGAGAGCGTGTCCGCCCTCATCTCCTGTCTGTTGGGGAGAGCGCTCGAGTGGGCCAACGCCGAGTGGGGAGCCAGGTAGAGCTCCTGTCCGCGTCAGGGGTGGAGATGGAGATTGACCGCATTTCGGCCGTGCGTAATTGGCCGACTCCAACCACGGTTAAGGAGGTGCATGATTCTTAGGGTTTGCCAACTACTACCGGAGGTTTATCCGGGGCTTTGGTCAGGTAGCGGCTCCCATTACCTCCTTGCTGAGGGGGGGACCGGTGCGACTGCAGTGGTCAGCCGAGGCGGACAGGGCATTTGGTCACCTGAAGGACGTGTTTACCTCGGCTCCAGTGCTGGCTCATCCGTATCCCTCTTTAGCATTCACAGTAGAGGTGGACGCATCCGAGGCTGGGATAGGAGCTGTACTGTCTCAGCGCTCGGGTACACCACCAAAACTCAACTCCGCCCCTGTGCTTTCTTTTCGAAGAAGCTCAGCCCGGCAGAGCGCAACTATGATGTGGGGGACCGGGAGCTGTTAGCTGTGGTGAAAGCTCTGAAAGTGTGGAGGCATTGGCTTGAGGGGGCTAAACACCCTTTTCTCATTTTGACTGACCACCGCAATCTGGAGTACATCCGGGCGGCGAGGAGATTGAACCCTCGCCAGGCAAGGTGGGCCATGTTTTTCACTCGTTTTGTGTTCACCCTTTCTTACAGACCAGGTTCCCAGAACGCTAAGGCAGACGCCCTGTCCCGACTGTATGACACAGAGGAGAGGTCCATTGAGCCCACTCCCATACTTCCGGCGTCGTGTCTGGTTGCACCGGTGGTGTGGGAGGTTGATGCGGACATCGAGCGGGCATTACGTACAGAGCCCACTCCCCCCCAGTGTCCAGAGGGTCGTATGTACGTGCCGTTAGAGGTCCACGATCGATTGATCTATTGGGCTCACACGTCACCCTCCTCTGGTCATCCTGGCATCGGTCGGACAGTGCACTGTCTTAGTGGGAAATACTGGTGGCCCACTTTAGCCAAGGACGTGAGGGTTTATGTTTCCTCCTGCTCGGTGTGCGCTCAGTGTAAGGCACCTAGACACCTGCCCAGAGGGAAATCACAACCCCTACCCGTTCCACAATGGCCGGGGTCCCACCTATCGGTGGATTTTGTTACGGACCTTCCCCCGTCACAAGGGAACACCACAATCCTGGTCGTTGTGGATCGGTTTTCTAAGTCCTGCCGTCTCATTCCTATGCCCGGTCTCCCTACGGCCCTACAGACTGCGGAGGCCCTATTTACACACGTCTTCCGGCACTACGGGGTACCTGAGGATATTGTATCTGATCGGGGTCCCCAGTTCACCTCAAGGGTCTGGAGGGCGTTCATGGAACGTCTGGGGATCTCAGTCAGCCTGACCTCAGGTTTTCACCCCGAGAGTAATGGGCAGGTGGAGAGAGTGAACCAGGATGTGGGTAGGTTTCTGCGGTCCTATTTCCAGGACCGGCCGGGGGAGTGGTCAGGTTTTATCCCCTGGGCAGAGCTGGCCCAAAACTCCCTCCGCCACTCCTCTACTAACCTTTCTCCATTTTAGTGTGTGTTAGGTTATCAGCCGGTCCTGGCACCTTGGCATCAGAGCCAGATCGAGGCACCTGCGGTGGAGGAGTGGTTTCGGCGCTCGGAAGAGACCTGGAACGCTGCCCATGTACGCCTGCAACGGGCCATCAGGCAACAGAAGGCGAGCGCTGACCGCCACCGCAGTGAGGCTCCGGTGTATGCACTGGGGGACCGGGTCTGGCTCTCGACCCGAAACCTGCCCCTTCGCCTGCCCTGCCGGAAGCTGGGTCGGCGGTTTGTGGGGCCATTTAAAGTCCTGAGGAGATTGAACGAGGTTTGTTATAGGTTACAGCTTCCTCCTAAGTATCGTATTAACCCCTCGTTCCATGTGTCTCTCCTCAGGCCGGTGGTAGCTGGTCCACTCCAGGAGTCGGAGGTACGGGAGGTTCCTCCGCCCCCACTGGACATCAAGGGGGAACCGGCGTACTCGGTCCGTTCCATCCTGGATTCGAGGCGTCGGGTGGGGGGCCTGCAGTATCTCGTGGAGTGGGAGGGGTACGGTCCAGAGGAACGGTGCTGGGTCCCTATGAGGGACATCCTTGATCCCTCCATGTTGAGGGATTTCCACCATCGTCATCCAAATCGCCCTGCGACGCGTCCTCCTGGCCGTCCCCGAGGCCGGTGTCGGCACACGGCTGAAGCCGCGCGTCAAGGGGGGGGGTACTGTCACGGATTCAGCCGAGGCTGCTCCTCCTCCTTGCTCGGGCAGGCTTCGACTTTCATCGTCGCTGGAGTACTAGCTGCTACCGATCTATGTTTCTGTGTTCTACTTGTTTTGTCTTTATTGTTCACACCTGGTTCCCATTATGTATTGATTTCTTCCCTATTTAACCCTCTGGCTCCCACTGTGTTTTGTGCGTGTTTGTTCATGTTTGGTTGTCATCTGGTGAGCGGGTTTGTTCCTCCCTGCGTGGAGGTTATGTAATGTACGTTACCTACGAGTAAAGTACGTTTTCGATTAGCTCTGTGTCTTGCGCCTGACTTCGTCCTACCGCATCACACTGACCTCCTGACCGGTTCATGATAATTGTCCATTCTAAATCAAAACAAATTTCACACATATATTATTTAGTATATGTAAAGACAAGATTCATTCAAGAATAGTGTGATGGGGTGACAATATTAGCCTATCACTTGTGAATGATATATTATCAGTTGTGAATAATGCCCAGCTTAAGGCAAACAGTGCATGCTTTTTCCCCGACTTTTTCAAATCATAGTCGCACACCTCATGTAGCCTAGCCCATAGGTCTATAAGTATTGATAAAGTTTGTATCACAACTAAAGTGGCCAAATAACTTCTTAAAATGAAGGACATTAACCCGCTTTACAACGGCATACATATGCAGCGCGTGAGTTTCAAGTTTGGGGAAGATCATTTTCACCATAAATATGCTCCTTTATAATAAAAGCATTACATGCATTATCAAATTTGTGGTCACTTCTTAGAATGGTGTCTTCCTGTTAATGGAACATTTGTGCTTATAGCCTACTGCCGTGTGCGCATTGCTGTGCTTATAATGTGAAGAAATAGCAAAATAGTTTATCAACATTTTAAGTTAAACGTTCTCATCTGTTGTGTCAGGCTCATTGCTTAAAATGTGGTCCTCTGTAGCTCAGCTGGTAGAGCATGGTGCTTGGAACGCCAAGGTAGTGGGTTCGATCCCCGGGACCACCCATACACAAAAATGTATGCACGCATGACTGTAAGTCGCTTTGGATAAAAGCGTCTGCTAAATGGCATATTATTATATTATTATTAAAACAGGTTTTTTGATGCTAGTGGTTGTATTAATGTGGGATCTATCGCATCCCAAAACTGTCCCAGACTGTGTTTGGAATATTTATTTCTCGCACAGAATAGAATAGGTGAACTTTTGTACTATGGGGGATAGCAGATTGACATAGGCTAGTGCTGTTCGTTAGGCCTTCTCATCTTGTTGGCTGACGAAAAGTTAATGTGGACAGTTCTTCCATATCTTCAATATGCGCCTCGGAATTGGATAAGGACGCACACAGTTGCGTCCCCGATGTGTCTGTCTTCACTTGTAGCCTGTGAGAAAGACCCGAGCAGGTGATGGAGAGCCATATGAGTGAGAGGTGCTTTGGCATGCAGCCGGGAGAAGGGAATTATAATTATTATATGCAGCCCAAGGGCACAACTGCCACTGGCCACAAAAGGCATGGATTTCTTTAGGGGGCATTCGGCCACACAAAGGGGATGCCACCAATTTGAAGCATTATCAAGTGCTTGTCAAATTGTGAATGAGAGACTGATGAAGTGTGTACAGCCTGCGCAAGAAACAAAGCAGAGCTCATGCCTTTCATGCAACTTTTTTCAAATCATCATTAGAGTCTCACCATGCAGCCTTAGAATGTATTAAAAATCAAAACATATAGCCCAACGTTTGTATCACAACTAAAGTTACATTAATAACTCTAAATTAAGCATATAGGAGTAACTGTTTCTTTGTTAACTGCTCAACACAGAATAGTCGCATGTGCAAACTGTGCAAACATGTGCAAACTGGAAACCACATATCCTGAGGTCACATTTATTGTAGCTGGGGATTTTAACGAAGCAAATTTGAGGAAAACGCTACCCAAGTTCTATCAACACATTGACTGTAGTACTCGCTTAGGAAAAACACTAGACCACTGCTACTCGCCTTTTCGAGATACCTACAAGGCCCTCCCCCGCCCTCCCTTCGGCAAATCAGATCACGACTCAATTTTGCTCCTCCCTTCCTATAGTCAGAAACTCAAACAGGAAGTACCCGTGCTAAGGTCTATTCAATGCTGGTCTGACCAATCGGTATCCATGCTTCAAGATTGTTTTTATCACCCGGACTGGGATATGTTCCGGGTAGCCTCTGAGAATAACATTGAAGTTTACACTGACACGGAGACTGAGTTCATCAGGAAGTGTATAGGGGATGTTGTTCCCACGGTGACTATTTAAACCTACCCAAACCAGAAACCGTGGATCGATGGCAGTTTTCGCGCAACACTGAAAGGGCGAACCACCACATTTAACTATGGCAAGGTGACTGGGAATATGGTTGATTACTAACAGTGTAGTTATTCCCTCCGTAAGGCAATCAAACAGGCAACACGTCAGTACAGAGACAAAGTGGAGTCGCAATTCAATGGCTCAGACACGAGACGTATGTGGCAGGGTCTACAGAAAATCATGGATTACAAAGGGAAAACACAGACGTCTTGCTACCAGACAAGCTAAACACCTTCTTCGCCCGCTTTGAGGATAACACAGTGCCACTGACGCGGTCCGCTCCCAAGGACTGTGGGCTCACGTTCTCCGTGGCCAACGTGAGTAAGACATTTAAGCGTGTTAACCCTCGCAAGGCTGCCGGCCCAGACGGCATCCCTAGCCGCGGCCTCAGAGCATGCGCAGATCAGCTGGCTAGAGTATATTCAATCTCTCCCTATCCCAGTCTGCGGTCCCCACTTGCTTTAAGATGTCCACCATTGTTCCTGTTCCCAAGAAAGCAAAGGTAACTGAACTAAATTACTATCCCCCCATAGCACTCACTTCTGTCATCATGAAGTGCTTTGAGAGGCTAGTTAAGGATCATATCACCTCTATCTTACCTGACACCCTAGACCCACTTCAATTTGCTTACCGCCCCAATAGATCCACAGACGATGCAATCGCCATCGCACTGCCCTATCCCATCTGGACAAGAGGAATACCTACGTCAGAATGCTGTTCATTGACTATAGCTCAGCCTTCAACACCATAGTACCCTCCAAGCTCATCATTAAGCTTGGGGCCCTGGGTCTGAACCCCGCCCTGTGCAACTGGGTCCTGGACTTCCTGACGGGCCAGCCTCTAGGTGGTGAAGGTAGGAAACAACACCTCCACTTCGCTGATCCTCAACACAGGGACCCCACAACGGTGCGTGCTCAGCCCCCTCCTGTCTTGGCCAACAATGACGAGACAGCCTACAGGGAGGAGGTGAGGGCGGCAGGAAAATAACCTCTCCCTCAACATCAACAAAACGAAGGAGCTGATCGTGGACTTCAGGAAACAGCAGAGGGAGCACACCCCTATCCACATCAACGGGACCGCAGTGGAGAAGGTGGAAAGCTTCAAGTTCCTAGGCGTACACATCACTGACCATCTGAAATGGTCCACCCACACAGACAGTGTGGTGAAGAAGGCGCAACAGCGCCTCTTCAACCTCAGGAGGCTGAAGAAATTTGGCTTAGCCCCTAAGACCCTCAGAAACTTTTACAGATACACAATTGAGAGCATCCTGTTGGGCTGTATCACCGCCTGGCACGGCAACTGCACCACCTGCAACCGCAGGGCTCTCCAGAGGGTGGTGTGGTCTGCCCAACGCATCACCGGGGGCACACTGCCTGCCCTCTAGGACACCTACACAGCACCCAATGTCACAGGAAGGCCAAAAAGATCATCAAGAACATCAACCACCCGAGCCACGGCCTGTTCACCCCACTATCATCCAGAAGACAAGGTCAGTACAGGTGCATCAAAGCTGGGACCGAGAGACTGAATAACAGCTTCTATCTCAAGGCCATCAGACTGTTAAATAGCCATCACTAGCCGGCTACCACCCAGTTACTCAACCCTGCACCTTAGAGGCTGCTGCCCTATTTACAGTGGGGGAAAAAAGTATTTAGTCAGCCACCAATTGTGCAAGTTCTCCCACTTAAAAAGATGAGAGAGGCCTGTAGTTTTCATCATAGGTACACGTGAACTATGACAGACAAAATGAGAAAAATAAATCCAGAAAATCACATTGTAGGATTTTTTATGAATTTATTTGCAAATTATGGTGGAAAATAAGTATTTGGTCATTAACAAAAGTTTCTCAATACTTTGTTATATACCCTTTGTTGGCAATGACACAGGTCAAACGTTTTCTGTAAGTCTTCACAAGGTTTTCACACACTGTTGCTGGTATTTTGGCCCATTCCTCCATGCAGATCTCCTCTAGAGCAGTGATGTTTTGGGGCTGTCGCTGGGCAACACGGACTTTCAACTCCCTCCAAAGATTTTCTATGGGGTTGAGATCTGGAGACTGGCTAGGCCACTCCAGGACCTTGAAATGCTTCTTACGAAGCCACTCCTTCGTTGCCCGGGCGGTGTGTTTGGGATCATTGTCATGCTGAAAGACCCAGCCACGTTTCATCTTCAATGCCCTTGCTGATGGAAGGAGGTTTTCACTCAAAATCTCACGATACATGGCCCCATTCATTCTTTCCTTTACACAGATCAGTCGTCCTGGTCCCTTTGCAGACAAACAGCCCCAAAGCATGATGTTTCCACCCCCATGCTTCACAGTAGGTATGGTGTTCTTTGGATGCAATTCAGCATTCTTTGTCCTCCAAACATGACGAGTTGAGTTTTTACCAAAAAGTTTCATCTGACCATATGACATTCTCCCAATCCTCTTCTAGATCATCCAAATGGATCATCCAAATGCACTCTAGCAAACTTCAGACGGGCCTGGACATGTACTGGCTTAAGCAGGGGGACACGTCTGGCACTGCAGGATTTGAGTCCCTGGCGGCATGGTGTGTTACTGATGGTAGGCTTTGTTACTTTGGTCCCAGCTCTCTGCAGGTCATTCACTAGGTCCCCCCGTGTGGTTCTGGGATTTTTGCTCACCGTTCTTGTGATCATTTTGACCCCACGGGGTGAGATCTTGCGTGGAGCCCCAGATCGAGGGAGATTATCAGTGGTCTTGTATGTCTTCCATTTCCTAATAATTGCTCCCACAGTTGATTTCTTCAAACCAAGCTGCTTACCTATTGCAGATTCAGTCTTCCCAGCCTGGTGCAGGTCTACAATTTTGTTTCTGGTGTCCTTTGACAGCTCTTTGGTCTTGGCCATAGTGGAGTTTGGAGTGTGACTGTTTGAGGTTGTGGACAGGTGTCTTTTATACTGATAACAAGTTCAAACAGGTGCCATTAATACAGGTAACGAGTGGAGGACAGACGAGCCTCTTAAAGAAGAAGTTACAGGTCTGTGAGAGTCAGAAATCTTGCTTGTTTGTAGGTGACCAAATACTTATTTTCTGCCATAATTTGCAAATAAATTCATTAAAAATCCTACAATGTGATTTTCTGGAAAAAAATTCTCAATTTGTCTGTCATAGTTGACGTGTACCTATGATGAAAATTACAGGCCTCTCTCATCTTTTTAAGTGGGAGAACTTGCACAATTGGTGGCTGACTAAATACTTTTTTCCCCCACTGTACATAGACATGGAATCACTGGCCACTTTAATAATGGAACACCAGTCACTTTAATAATGTTTAGATACTGCTTTACTCGTCTCATATGTATATACTGTATTCTATTCTACTGTATTTTAGTCAATGCCACTCCGACATTGCTCGTCTTAATATTTATATATTTCTTAATTCCATTCTTTTACTTTTAGATTTGTGTATTGTTGTGAATTGTTAGATACTACTGCACTGTTGGAGCTAGGAACACAAGCATGTCACTACACCCACAATAACATCTGCTAAATTTGTGTATGTGACCAATACAATTTGATTTGATTTGATTTGCACACTCACTCAAATCTTTTGGAGAAAGTATCCTTTCTATTTTATTCAGCTATGTTAAATATTATTCTTCATACTATAAAATAATATAAAATAATGCCACGGAATTCTAAGCAAATATTGTCTGCTAAATGAACTAGTGTAGTCCAGAGCCATATGGCATAGCCAGATCAGGGCCTAACATAAGGACAACTCAGAGTATGCTATTCTGTGCTTCTGAAATAGACTACATTTTCTTCATATCTTGTTTCTTTAGACCTGTCAAAATTTTTTTTGATTTATTGTGATGGTGTAGGCTATATTACATTGATTTATTAGACTTTTTTAAATGTAGATGTTCCAAAGGTCTGCATCAGTGGCTTGTAGGCTATGCGTGGAAGCCAGGAGATGCTAAATGTGTTTATGTTAATTAACGGTCAATTACCGTGAGACCGGCAGTTATTTCATGTCCACCACAGCGTCGCACCATGAAACAAACAAAAAACATCCAGTCAGCGGCAGTCCTGCGGGCGAAAACAGCTCGTTGATGAGAGGTTGAAGGAGAATAGCAAGCTAATAGGCAGGCCACAAACAGGTAAATAACGGCGCAGTAAAACAGTGGTGTGCAGAACGGCATCTCGGGAACACACAATTTGTCGGGCCTTGTCACGGATGGGCTATTGCAGCAGATGACCACACCAGGTTCCACCCCTAACAGCTAAAAACAAGAAGAAAAAGCTCCAGTAGTTACGCGATCACCAACACTGGTCAATTTGCGGTCTGCAAATTATTTGAAATTATGTTCCGGCCCCCTCACCATCCACTCAAGAAGAAATCAGCCCACAGCTGAATCTAGTTGATGATCCCTGGCCTAGGCTATTTTCCTATCCAGTCCCAATCCCTCTGAAATCCAAAATCTGTACTCCTGTCTCGCATGAAAATTAAAACTTTATTCTGTAATCCATAGGTTGAAGTATCAAAGTATGTCTCTCACCTATGCATGTCAAAATACCGCTATAACATTTCCCCCGCTTGCTGTACTTGCTGCCCATTTGAGCGCTTCTGTAGAAAATGTGTGATCAACAAACAGAGTTTGGTCCCCGTTAAGATACCTTGATATTTAAACTATTTCCACTCTTCATCTCCCAGTTATTCATGATCTGATCTGCCATATTCAAGATATTCTGTCATTTGTTGAAAGAGGTTATCTAGCAAGCTTAGCAACTTTGGTAATTTGGCTTTTGTTTGACTGCATTACAAAGTTTGTATGATTCGACAATGCTATAGCCTACTTAGGTGCGCTCTGTTCGTCCTGAGTGGGCCCTGTGTCAAGATAGTCTACTGCTGAAATGCACTGAATTAATTGAGGAACATGATAACATTCTGAATTTATGAATGGCCTTTTTCGCAATTCACAGTAATGTCATCATGTAAATGGAAATCAAAAATAGTTGCTCTATCATTACAATATAGTACTTACATTTGCTCTGAAATCTTTACATAGTGGCACAGCCAAGCCGACAAGTTGGGGGAGCGCCTCTTTTATTTGGGGAGAACCCTGGCATAGTGACAGTGGCGGTCGGGGGCGTTTAAGATTTTATGAGCATTTTTTTTATTACAGCATATTGGATGACTGTCATTCACATTCCATTCGATTAAACATTGATAGGTTTAGGTGAATATGATACTCAAATGTTCCTTATATCCATCATGAGGTTGCTACTACCTAGCCTACGAATTAAAGTTTATAAAGTATGTGCACAGGTCTAGTTACAAATTGGAGTAATCAAGGTGACAGACACATTCAATACCGTCTTGCGACTCTTGGCTGCATATAGCTGATCTAGGGTGTAATCAATCATTAGTCCAAACAGTTCAAACAAGAGTTTCTATTGGACAAATTCAGGTACAGTGAGGGGAAAAAGTATTTGATCCCCTGCTGATTTTGTACGTTTGCCCACTGACAAAGAAATGATCAGTCTATAATTTTAATTGTAGGTTTATTTGAACAGTGAGAGACAGAATAACAACAGAAAAATCCAGAAAAACGCATGTCAAAAATGTTATAAATTGATTTGCATTTTAATGAGGGAAATAAGTATTTGACCCCTCTGCAAAACATGACTTAGTACTTGGTGGCAAAACCCTTGTTGCAAAACCCCTACGTTTCTTGTAGTTGGCCACCAGGTTTGTACACATCTCAGGAGGGATTTTGTCCCACTCCTCTTTGCAGATCTTCTCCAAGTCATTAAGGTTTCGAGGCTGACGTTTGGCAACTCGAACCTTCAGCTCCCTCCACAGATTTTCTATGGGATTAAAGTTCTGGAGACTGGCTAGGCCACTCCAGGACCTTAATGTGCTTCTTCATGAGCCACTCCTTTGTTGCCTTGGTCGTGTGTTTTGGGTCATTGTCATGCTAGAATACCCATCCACGACACATTTTAAATGCCCTGGCTGAGGGAAGGAGGTTCTCACCCAAGATTTGACGGTACATGGCCCCGTCTATCGTCCCTTTGATGCGGTGACGTTGTCCTGTCCCCTTAGCAGAAAAACACCCCCAAAGCATAATGTTTCCACCTCCATGTTCGACGGTGGAGATGGTGTTCTTGGGGTCATAGGCAGCATTCCTCCTCCTCCAAACACGGCGAGTTGAGTTGATGCCAAAGAGCTCCATTTTGGTCTCATCTGACCACAACACTTTCACCCAGTTCTCCTCTGAATCATTCAGATGTTCATTGGCAAACTTCAGACAGGTATGTATATGTGCTTTCTTGAGCAGGGGGACCTTGCGGGCGCTGCAGGATTTCAGTCCTTCACGGCGTAGTGTGTTACCTGTTTTCTTGGTGACTATGGTCCCAGCTGCCTTGAGATCATTGACAAGATCCTCCCGTGTAGTTCTGGGCTGATTCCTCACTGTTCTCATGATCATTGCAACTCCACGAGGTGAGATCTTGCATGGAGCCCCAGGCCGAGGGAGATTGACAGTTCTTTTGTGTTTCTTCCATTTGTGAATAATCGCACCAACTGTTGTCACCTTCTCACCAAGCTGCTTGGCGATGGTCTTGTAGCCCATTCCAGCCTTGTGTAGGTCTACAATCTTGTCCCTGACATCCTTGGAGAGCTCTTTGTTCTTGGCCATGGAGGAGAGTTTGGAATCTGATTGATTGATTGCTTCTGTGGACAGGTGTCTTTTATACAGGTAACAAGCTGAGATTAGGAGCACTCCCTTTAAGAGTGTGCTCCTAATCTCAGCTCGTTACCTGTATAAAAGACACCTGGGAGCCAGAAATCTTTCTGATTGAGAGGGGGTCAAATACTTATTTCCCTCATTAAAATGCAAATCAATTTATAAATATTTTGACATGCGTCCTTCTTGATTTTTTTGTTGTTATTCTGTCTCTCACTGTTCAAATAAACCTACCATTAAAATTATAGACTGATCATGTCTTTTGTCAGTGGGCAAACGTACAAAATCAGCAGGGGATCAAACACTTTTTTCCCTCACTGTAGGTTTATTGCCGTTTTGTTCCGTTTGCTTCCATTTATTAAGAAAGGTTTGTCAACAGAATCGGCTAAATGAATACACCCCTGATCACCCGCACACACAGTTCACTTTCATAGCAGCCACATACAAACAGCATCATCACTTTGCTCATTGTATAATTATTTCTCACATAGCACAATTGGCCCAGCGTCGTCCGGGTTTGGCCGATGTAGGCTGTCATTGTAAATAAGTATTTGTTCTTAACTGACTTGCCTAGTTAAATAAAGGTAACATTAAAAAAAAATAAAAAATCTATGCGTTCTCCTCTCACCTTTTCCCTTCGCTTGTGGACTTCAGTGCACAACACAACAGCTGTCTGTGACCAGGGGCAAATAACCTTTCCAAGCCAAACCTTTATACCATGAACGCTAAACGATACATACAGCCTACATCGTTGTAACCACGTCATAGTCAACATAGCTACTAGAACTAACGCGTTAGTATACCCATTACAATCACGCAGTACAGCGTACAGCAAGCAGTTTAGCAGTTACACCGGCTGGCCCCGGTGGCAATAAATCACTAAAACCGAAAGCTTACTTGACTTGGAAGAGTTCCAGCGGATAGCCTTAGCCAGCTAGATAACATAAATAGCATTATTCTCTGTTTGAGCCAGGTGTTTGAGTAGGCTAAATTAGCTAGCTGCATTAGTAAGTGAAGCTAAGTAAGTGAAACTAAAGTGAAAAAAAAAACAATGAAATCTCTCTCTCTGCTGCTTCTCCTTAATTTTGGAATAAATTAATTTGTTCAAAACTGTTAAACTATTGCCTTTCTCTCTATTTGAGTCAACTACTCACCACATTTTATGCACTGCAGTGCTAGCTCGCTGTAGCTTATGCTTTCAGTACTAGATTCATTCTCTGATCCTTTGATTGGGTGGACAACATGTCAGTTCATGCTGCAAGAGCTCTGATAGGTTGGAGGACATCCTCCAGAAGTTGTCATAATTACTCTATGGAAGGAGGTGAGGACCATGAGCCTCCTAGGTTTTGTATTGAAGTCAATGTACCAAGAGGAGGACGAAACTAGCTGTCGTCCGGCAACACCATGGTGCTACCCTACAGAGTGCTGCTGAGGCTACTGTAGATTGCAAAACAGTGTGTTTTAATCAGTTATTTGGTGATGTGAATAAATGTAGTATTGTTTTATCTAAACAGGATAACTTTTTAAATATTTTACTGTTTGTATTTTTCTGAAATTCACTGAGTAGGATAGTCCTCCCCTTCTTCCTCTGAGGAGCCTCCACTGCATAGTGACCATATCTAGGTTTTAAACAATTGAAATGGGCACTTATGATTTTTGCTGTATTTCCCAGGACTCTTGGGATAAATATGAATTATTCCCGGTATTGAAACTTATTCATCCCTAGTAGAAGGCTCTGTTATGGGAAGTTCAGAAACACATTATCTGAGTGGTTTGGAGAGGGAAAGTGTGTGTGTGTGTGTGTGTGTGTGTGTGTGTGTGTGTGTGTGTGTGTGTGTGTGTGTGTGTGTGCGTGCATGTTGACCCTTGGAGATGCACTACCATTCAAAAGTTTGCGATCACTTAGAAATGTCCTTGTTTTTGAAAGAAAAGCAATTTTTTTGTCCATTAAAATAACATGAAATTGATCATAAATACAGTGTAGACATTGTTAATGTTGTAAATGGCTATTGTAGCTGGAAACGGCTGATTTTTTATGGAATATCTACATAGGCATACAGAGGCCCATTATCAGCAACCATCAGTCCTGTGTTCCAATGGCACGTTGTGTTTGCTAATCCAAGTTCATCATTTTAAAAGGCTAATTGATCATTAAAAAACCCTTTTGCAATTATGTTAGCACAGCTGAAAACTGTTGTGCTGATTAAAGAAGCAATAAAACAGTATATTCTTGTTCTGAGAAATGAAGGCTATTCTATGCGAGAAATTGCCAAGAAACTGAAGATCTCGTACAACGCTGTGTACTACTCCCTTCACAGAATAGCGCAAACTGGCTCTAACCAGAATACAAAGAGGAGTGGGGGCCCCGGTGCACAACTGAGCAAGAGGACAAATACATTAGAGGCGACTCTGGGATGCTGACCTTCTAGGCAGAGTTGCAAAGAAAAAGCAATTTCTCAGACTTCCCATCTTAATCTTTTATTTTTATTGGCCTTTCTGAGATATGGCTTTTTCTTTGCAACTCTGCCTAGAAGGTCAGCATCCCGGAGTCGCCTCTTCACTGTTGACGTTGAGACTGGTGTTTTGTGGGTACTATTTAATGAAGCTGCCAGTTGAGGACCTGTGAGGCGTCTGTTTCTCAAACTAGACACTCTAATGTATTTGTCCTCTTGCTCAGTTGTGCACCGGGGGCCTCCCACTCCTCTTTCTATTCTGGTTAGAGCCAGTTTGCGCTGTTCTTTGAAGGGAGTAGTACACAGCATTGTACGAGATCTTCAGTTTCTTGGCAATTTCTCACATGGAATAGCCTTCATTTCTCAGAACAAGAATAGACTGACGAGTTTCAGAAGAAAGTTATTTGTTTCTGGCCATTTTGAGCCTGTAATCGAACCCACAGTTGCTGATGCTCCAGATACTCAACTAGTCTCAAGAAGGCCAGTTTTATTGCTTCTTTAATCAGCACAACAGTTTTCAGCTGTGCTAACATAATTGCAAAAGGGTTTTCTAATTATCAATTATCCCTTTAAAATGATAAACTTGGATTAGCAAACACAACGTGCCATTGGAACACAGGACTGATGGTGGCTGATAATGGGCCTCTGTACGACTATGTAAATATTCCATTAAAAATCAGCTGTTTCCAGCTACAATAGCCATTTACAACATTAACAACGTCTACACTGTATTTCTGATCAATTTTATGTTATTTTAATGGACAACAAAAATCAATTTCTTTCGAAAACAAGGACATTTCTAAGTAACCCCAAACTTATGAACGGTAGTGTATGTGGATAATTATTGTAAGGAGGCTGTAGTAGACAGTAATAGCCCTGGCCTCCATCTGCCTCTCATTTCACCTCGAACCCACACCAGAGCTAGCCATCACTACACCAACATATCACTGTGCCATTTAAAAGGCCTTCCACAAATACACATACTGCTGTAAGGCACTTTCTCTAAGCTTCCCTCTCCCCTCATCCCCCAGTCCTTACCTGCGATGTTGGTCACTCGGAGTGCCTCCTGGCCCTTGTTGGCCCCTTTGGAGCGATTGGGGTTGCGTTGTTTGGTGCCCCCTGGTGCTGAGCGGATGCTGCGCAGGTGCACCTCAGTAGCTTTGAAGAAAGCCACCATGAAGGGCTGTTTATTCTGAGGACCACTGCGGCCGATCAGCCCTGCCATCCGCGGGTTCACACTCTCACCTGCAGGGGGAGACACAGAGGACAGCGTGTTAGAGACGTGTCTCTGTGAGTGTGTGTATCTAAAGTGTGTGTGGTCCACTCAGTCTCTAATGAGAACCATTTATTTGGTCTGTGTAATGATGAAAATTGATGTTTTCCCAAATACGAGTCTCTCTCTCTCTCTCTCGCTCTCTCTCTCTCTGTGTGTGTTTGGACCTGGGAAATGGCAAACACCAAAGCAGTAACAGACATCAAAGAGAAACACTCTCTCCCAATGGATCTGACAGTGTTTAGGGTTTGTGTTTTCATCATGAAGATTGTTCTGACGGCAGCTCTGCAGAGCGGTCACTTGCTGGCACAGCCACAAAGTCATAAAATCTGATCTTAAACCTAACCCTAACCTTAACCCTAAACTTAATCACACTGCTAACCCTAATGCCAAACCCTAATCTTAAATTAAGACCAAAAGCTAATTTTTGTTATCATGAATTTTTACAATATAGACAATTTTGATTTTGCAGCTGGTCTATCTAGCGGAAATTGCTAAGTTCTGCCTCAAGGACTCCCAATAAACGTCAACCTGCGCATTTGTGTGTGTGTGAGAAAGAGAGACTTCCAATGTGTGTGTGA
Organism: Coregonus lavaretus; assembly: GCF_964263955.1. NCBI lineage: Eukaryota > Metazoa > Chordata > Actinopteri > Salmoniformes > Salmonidae > Coregonus > Coregonus lavaretus. The sequence continues at coordinate 15,932,137 of NC_140009.1, read as the reverse complement.
TGTTCACTCAGAGGAATGTGCCTGTGATCATAGTGTGGAGGTAAACTCAGGTTGCCCGCAGCCCACGGTGACATGACGTCTCGCGCATGCTAGCACATGCCCGTCCATACCCCTCCCAACATACACACACACACACACGCACACACTGTCCCTAACATGAAAGAAACATGGATCATCCTTCTATCATCACTGAGGTAACAGTCTCCTCAAAAACACTGTCATACAGTACTACTGTTGATACTGCTGTTGTTGTCATTGATTTTAAATGACTAACATCCTGCCATCCTGATAACAATTTATCTTCCGCTCTAAAGAGAAACTTGACTCAATAGAAATACATCTGCACTACATGTTGTTAGTTGTATTCTCTTCTGCATGGGTGATAGTGATGATGAGGGTATAGTGGATTGTGTTAAATAATGAGGGACTGTATTTTCCCTCTATCAGTGTGTTCTCTCTGTGCTGTGTGATGGTAGAGAATGTGCCATTGCTATGCACTGAGGTCATACTGCTCATGCTGTCTCCTGTTCTTACATGAATCCAGGCCAGGGCCCATATACATAAAGAGTCTCATAATTAAAAAGATTATATGGAAAGGGGTGAGCTGGTCCTAGATCAGTACTCATACTCTGATAAGCTACATGGTTATGGGTCCTGGTTCTTATTGGGTTTGACCCCTCATATAGAAGTTCTGGTTTAGAGAGCTCCCTCTGGGTGCTGGACCTGGTTCAAAGGCCCTCTGCTTACCGGCGGTGCTCTCCAGAGCCAGCTGCAGGCCCAGGTTGCGTCCAGGATTCAGAACCCAGTGGTTACTGGTCAATGTCACATCAATCACCAGCCAGCCCTCCTCAGCTGCCCAGATGACCCGCGAGTCCAACAGAAACAGGTCTGACTCCCTGGAGGAGATACACACACACGTGCATGCATGAGTAAACATTCACACAAACACAGAGACAAACAAACACACATACACAGCCAGACCCACATTGGACCCAGACATAAATACATACGCAAAGAAACACAGACACACACACACACAGATACAAACCGATACAGACAAACACACACACACACAAGCCTGCATACTTCGAAAATATGTGCAAAAAGTGTGGAGCTGAGGAGTAGAACAAGTGAGGGAGCGAGATCAGGGCAATGGAGAAAGAGAAAGAGCGGGAGGGAGGAAGGAAGGAAGGAAGGAAGGAAGGAAGGAAGGAAGGAAGGAAGGAAGGAAGGAAGGAAGGAAGGAAGGAAGGAAGGAAGGAAGGAAGGAAGGAAGGAAGGAAGGAAGGAAGGAAGGAAGGAAGGAAGGAAGGAAGGAAGGAAGGAAGGAAGGAAGGAAGGAAGGAAGGAAGGAAGGATACTGTACACAATGTCCATCACACACTGGAATTAAGGGAGTGAAACAGAGAGAGAGCCAGAGAGAGAGAGAGAGAGAGAGAGAGAGAGAGAGAGAGAGAGAGAGAGAGAGAGAGAGAGAGAGAGAAAGAAGGATAGAGAAAGAGAGAGAGAGAAAGAAAGAGAGAGAGAGAAAGAAAGAGAGAGAAAGAATCCTCGTCCAACTAAATCATTGTTCTAAAGTGGAATGTTTTTATATTTTTCTCCTCTTTTCCTTTCTGATATTTTATCCCTTCTTCTTCAAGTATCCATCATTCCTCCCAGGCCAGTGTTGGTCTACTGACTGGTTGGATAGTGTGTCATAGTGCTCTGGTTCACACACACACACACAAACACACACACACACACTTCCCTGGCAGAGGGATAAATGTGTTGTTGCCCCTGGTGATGTGCAGGCAGCAGAAGCCTTTAGGAGGGGTCAGAGACCCGGCCCTTTACACAGCATAGGTTACAAACACCTTCCACATTGCTTTGGTAAAGACTGGATATACTCACTGATCTTTGAAAACAATGGTGGGAGAATAGAAGTGTGACATAACAGAGGAGCACACTTCAACATACTGACACACACACACAAACACACACACTCCCTCACCTGTCGTTGTGTTCCTCCAGCACCTGGTAGACACTGATGCGGAAGGTCTCATTGTCAAAGCGCTCGTGGATGAAGTCCTTATAGATGCGAAACTCTGCAGCAGTGACCGCTTCCCCATCGGGGATACGTGATAGGTCGAAACGAAACTCTCTGTGGTGCCGCCGGACCGGGAGGAACTCCTTATCGTGCTCCACTGGAACACAAAAACACACACAAAGGATCAGACAGACAGAACAACACAAACACACGCACACACACACACTCTTTCCTCCTCTCTGAACCTCAGAAACTCCTCTCCTCTCCTCCTCTCTGAACCCAAGAGCCTCGTCTCTCCTCTCCTCCTCTCTGAACCCAAGAGCCTCGTCTCTCCTCTCCTCCTCTCTGAACCCAAGAGCCTCGTCTCTCCTCTCCTCCTCTCTGAACCCAAGAGCCTCGTCTCTCCTCTCCTCCTCTCTGAACCCAAGAGCCTCGTCTCTCCTCTCCTCCTCTCTGAACCCAAGAGCCTCGTCTCTCCTCTCCTCCTCTCTGAACCCAAGAGCCTCGTCTCTCCTCTCCTCCTCTCTGAACCCCAGAGACTCGTCTCTCCTCTCCTCCTCTCTGAACCCCAGAGACTCGTCTCTCTTCTCCTCCTCTCTGAACCCCAGAGATTCGTCTCTCCTCTCCTCCTGTCTAAACCCCAGAGACTCGTCTCTCCTCTCCTCCTCTCCTCCTCTGAACCCCAGAAACTCGTCTCTCCTCTCCTCCTCTGAACCCCAGAAACTCGTCTCTCCTCTCCTCCTCTCTGCCTCTGGATCTCATGAGGTGGCACACATACACACACATACGCGCACACAGGCTCTCTGTGGTGCCGCCGGATCGGGAGGAACTCCTTATCGTGCTCCACTGGAACACAAAAACACACACAAAGGATCAGACAGACAGAACACCACAAACATACGCACACGCACACACTCTTTCCTCCTCTCTGAACCTCAGAAACTCCTCTCCTCTCCTCCTCTCTGAACCCAAGAGCCTCATCTCTCCTCTCCTCCTCTCTGAACCCCAGAGACTCGTCTCTCCTCTCCTCCTCTCTGAACCCCAGAGACTCGTCTCTCCTCTCCTCCTCTCCTCCTCTGAACCCCAGAAACTCGTCTCTCCTCTCCTCCTCTCTGCCTCTGGATCTCATGAGGTGGCACACACACACACATACGCGCACACAGGTAGCCTAGTGCTTAGAGTAGCCTAGCGGCAGGTAGCCTAGTGGTTAGAGTAGCCTAACGGCAGGTAGCCTAGTGGTTAGAGTAGCCTAGCGGCAGGTAGCCTAGTGGTTAGAGTAGCCTAGCGGCAGGTAGCCTAGTGGGTAGAGTAGCCTAGCGGCAGGTAGCCTAGTGGTTAGAGTAGCCTATAGCGGCAGGTAGCCTAGTGGTTAGAGTAGCCTATAGCGGCAGGTAGCCTAGTGGTTAGAGTATCCTATAGCGGTAGGTAGCCTAGTAGTTAGAGTAGCCTATAGCGGCAGGTAGCCTAGTGGTTAGAGTAGCCTATAGCGGCAGGTAGCCTAGTGGTTAGAGTAGCCTATAGCGGCAGGTAGCCTAGTGCTTAGAGTAGCCTAGCGGCAGATAGCCTAGTGGTTAGAGTAGCCTAGCGGCAGGTAGCCTAGGGGTTAGAGTAGCCTATAGCAGCAGGTAGCCTAGTGGTTAGAGTAGCCTATAGTGGCAGGTAGCCTAGTGGTTAGAGTAGCCTAACAGCAGGTAGCCTAGTGCTTAGAGTAGCCTATAGCGGCAGATAGCCTAGTGGTTAGAGTAGCCTATAGCGGCAGATAGCCTAGTGGTTAGAGTAGCCTATAGCGGCAGGTAGCCTAGTGCTTAGAGTAGCCTATAGCGGCAGATAGCCTAGTGGTTAGAGTAGCCTAGCGGCAGGTAGCCTAGTGGTTAGAGTAGCCTATAGCGGCAGGTAGCCTAGTGGTTAGAGTAGCCTATAGCGGCAGGAAGCCTAGTGGTTAGAGTAGCCTAGTGGCAGGTAGCCTAGTGGTTAAAGTAGCCTAACGGCAGGTAGCCTAGTGGTTAGAGTAGCCTATAGCGGCAGGTAGCCTAGTGGTTAGAGTAGCCTAGTGGCAGGTAGCCTAGTGGTTAGAGTAGCCTAGTGGCAGGTAGCCTAGTGGTTAGAGTAGCCTAGCGGCAGGTAGCCTAGTGGTTAGAGTAGCCTAGCGGCAGGTAGCCTAGTGGTTAGAGTAGCCTAGCGGCAGGTAGCCTAGTGGTTAGAGTAGCCTAGCGGCAGGTAGCCTAGTGATTTGAGTGTGGGGCCAGTAACTGAAAGGTTGCTAGTTTGATTCCCAGAGCAGACAAGGTGAAAAAGTCTGTCGATCTGCCCTTGAGCAAGGCACGTAATCCTAATTGCTCCAGGGTTTCCGTCAAAAATGGCTGATCCCTGGTTGTGACCCCACTCTCCGAGGATGTCTCAGGGGGAGTTGGGATATGCAAAAAACACATTTCCATTTCACACTTGTACAGGTTGTGAAACAGGACAAATATAAGCCATCATCTGCCCAATGACATCTCTCTACGAGATGAACTCAATGCCTTTTATGCACGCTTCAACAAAAACAACATAGAACCCTGCATAAGAGCCCCTGCTGATCCAGAGGACTGGGTGATCTCTGTTGGAGTGCGCGCATAGATACGCACACACATACTAAAGATGATGCTGTATGGCTGCCGTCTTGCTCTGACCCAACTTTGCCATTTTGTGATTATTTTGGCGTTTATCTTTACTTTTTTTGCACTAAATGTAACTGCTTTCATTTCCTATGATCGACAAAAACTTTTTAACATCAGATCGGCAGTTATTAACCTCAATTCCGGCTTCAACTTAAACTCATCTGCCCTGGGCGCTTTGTGTACCTCCGAGCCAATCTTCAGGCAATATCTGTCTTATCTCCATGTTTCTGGTTTGTAATGCTCAGTACTTTCAGCAAATGTACTATCAGACATAATTTCATGTGTATTTCGATTTGAATAATTAATGCTATCGGTTCGACATTTATGAAAATGAACCATGCGTCAACATCGCAATGTTGCGCAACCACAATATTTTGCCTTACAATATTAATCGGACTAAAATGGATCACATAATAGTTATATTAACCATAATTTTCTCATCTCACTTTAATGGGAATTTTTCACAATTTTCAATGACTAGTTATGCTTAGCCCTACCGATCAGGTTCGCTCACGCTGTCCTTGTCATGCGCGGTTCTCGTGTCTTGTAGAAGAAATGTCTTTATTCTCTTCACAAACTGAAAACTCATCATGCTTATCACATTACCATGGCTTGAGATAATGTAATTGACCCCCAGAATCATAAAGATTTTTTTTAACCACTAACCTGTCGATAAAAGCTTATGTGAGAAGCTCATCCATCAAGCCAATTGATTAAGGCATAATTCTAATGATGTCATATATAATTTTCAAACATTCAGTTACTTGTTGATATTTTGCTAACATTATAAAAGTAATATGAACTAGAGGAGACATTGGCCTGTGCTTCAACATTTATTTTATTTTATAGATGGGTTAAGAAAATTATATATGTTTGGAACCTTAAACAGCGAAACAAAACTCTACAACCGAAAAACACTTCCGGGTCCGTTTTTTTTACTTATAACGCTCAAAAACACTTTTTGTTGATAACTCGGCGAAACATGGTCAGACTGGCATGTTTTTTTGCAGGGAGCTCATCCTCCACATTAGGAACGTGCTGACTTCACTGCATCATTCTAGCTTCTGTGTTATCTGGGAAAACGGGCGTGTTACTTTTGCCCCGTGTTACTTTCGTCCCAGCTCTCCCTTATGTCTCTTCATCAACAACAAATGGTGTGCAGTGGAAATCTCAACCTTTTTGTTCACCCGTCTCGGAATACTTGATGGTCAAATGCCGACCCTTCTACCTACTGAGAGAGTTTTCATCTGTTATCTTGACTGCTGTATATATTCCACCCCAGGACAACAACAACAACAACAACAACAACAACAACAACAACAACAACAACAACAACAAGCTGGCACTTGACGAACTGTACGAGGCTATAGACAAGCAGGAAACCATGCACCCGGAGGCTGCTTGTCTTGCTGCCACAAGCAAGCATACAAGGCCCTCCCTTGTCCCCCTGTTGGCAAATCAGATCTTGACTCTCTATGGGTTCCATGTAGAACCCTTTCCACAGAGGGTTCTACATGGAAAGGGTTATACCTGGAACTCAAAAGGGTTATACCTGGAACCAAAAAGGGTTCTACCTGGAACCAAAAAGGGTGCTGCTATGGGTACAGCCATAGCACGCTTTTGGAACCCTTTTTTCTAAGAGTGTATACTTCTGCTTCCTGTTTACAAACAAAAGCTCAAACAGGAAGTACCCGTGACGCGCTCCGTAGACAAATGGTCTACCGAAGCGAGGCTATGCTGCAGGACTGCTTTGTTAGCGCTGACTGGAATATGTTCCGGGACTCCGCTGATAGCATCGACGAGCTAACCACCTCTGTCACCGGTTTTATCAGGATATGCATCATTGACGTCGTCCCCACAGTGAAGGTTCGCTGCTTCCCACATCAAAAGCCCTGGATTAACATAGGGCTACAGCTCACAGGGCTATCGCAGCCAACCCCGAAGCTACGGCTGAGGACACGAACGCGTACAAGAAGTCCCGCTACAACCTCAGCAGAGCCATCAATCAGGCAAAAGGACAATATCGGAACAAGGTGGAATCCTATTATACCGGCTCCGACGCTCGACGCATGTGGCAGGTGCTACAGTACATTATGGACTACAAAGGAAGCCCTAGCCGTCATCTGCCCAATGACATCTCTCTACGAGATGAACTCAATGCCTTTTATGCACGCTTCAACAAAAACAACATAGAACCCTACATAAGAGCCCCTGCTGATCCGGAGGACTGGGTGATATCTCTCTCCGAGACTGATGTGAGTATGTTTTTTAAACAGTTTAACACTCATAAGGCCGCAGAGCCTATGGGGAGTCACTTGTCTCTTAGTTGGATCAGAGCACTCCAGTTTTATCTAATTTACCCCTACCTCCATCCCTCCCTCCAATCCCAATCCTCTATCCCTCCCTCCCTCTCTTCCTCTCCCCTTTTCAGTTGTGATCAGGGCCTGGTGACCCAAGACCTCCTCCCCTCCACAGCTGCTCCCCACCCCCTCTCTAGCACCCCATCACCGTGCTCCCACTCAACAGCTCTTTATCAGACAGACCGCCTCTGATCTCTTTGCAGCTTTGACTGCATTGCCAGCGACACATCTCTGCCAAGGCCTCCAGTCCACACACATAGATCGAAACATGCACACACACACACACACACACTCTGAGACACTCTCATACACAGACATGCACACGCATTGAGCGAAACACGCACACTCACATAGTCAGACACACACAAACATAAACACACACATACCAGTTCCACACCCTGAGATGTGAGATGCCGTTGTCCTTGGACTGCACCAGCTGCTATGGATGGATGTGAGTGAGCAAAGCTGATCTACTGAGGAGAACACATTGCCCATTGATGAGTGCTTGGATTCCATTCAGTCTCTCCTGCCTCTTACTGTGTCTCTGCAATACATCTACAGTATATCACATTGTTCCTCTTTTCTTTTAATCTCTTTCTCTTCATCTTCTTTTTAATGTTGTTACTTTCATTCTCCCTAGCTACCCTCACTATCTCTCTGTTATCATATCGAACACACTATAACACAGACAGAAACAGTGTGTGTGCATGTGTTTGTTTGTGTGTGTGTGTGTGTGCATGTGTGTCTTACAAAGACAGCACTATCTGACTGGGCAGTGAGTGCAGGGTAAAGGCATGGATCTAATTACTGTTCAATGGGGGAAAGCTCTCTCCCTTTCTCTTTCTCTCTCTCTCTCTCTCTCTCTCTCTCTCTCTCTCTCTCTCTCTCTCTCTCTCTCTCTCTCTCTCTCTCTCTCTGTCTCTCTCTTTTTCACTCTCTCTCTCTATCTATCTATCTCCCTAAATTCAATTAAAAGGGGCTTTATTGGCATGGGAAACATATGTTTACATTGCCAAACAAGTGAAATAAACAATAAACAAAAGTGAGAAGAAACAAATTTAACAACATCAATAAAAACTGTTAGAAATTAACAGTAAGCGTTGCACTCAAAAAGGTTTCAAAAAGATAAATACATTTCAAGTGTTATATTATCAGCTATGTACAGTGTTTTAGCAATGTGCAAATAGTGGGTGAAGATAAACAGATAAATGTTGGTGGTATTTACAATGTTGTTTGTGCTCCACTGCTTGCCCTTTTCTTATGGCAATGGTCCACAAATCTTGCTACTGTGATTGCACATTGCAGTATTTCGCTTAACAGATATGGCAGTTTATCAATCTTTGATTTGTTTTCAAATTATTTGTGGGTCTGTGTGATCTGTGGGAAATATAAGGCCCTAATGTGGTCATACATTTAGCAGGAGGTTAGGAAATGCAGCTCAGTTTCCACCAAATTTTGTGGACAGTGGGCACAAATCCTGTCTTCTCTTGAGAGCCATGTCTGCCTATGGCGACCTTTCTCAATAGCAAGGCTATGCTCATTGAGTCTGTACATAGTCAAGGATTTTCTTAATTTTGGGTCAGTCACAGTGGTCAGGTATTCTGCCACTGTGTACTCTCTGTTTACCAGATAGCATTCCAATTTGCTGTGTTGTTTGGTTGATTCTTTCCAGTGTGTCAAATTGTAATGTTTTTAGGTGAGGGCTTTGTGGTGGAATGTGTGGGCATCTCCTCCTTTTAGGTGGTTGTAGAATTGAACAGCTCTTTTCTGGATTTTGATAACTAGCGGGTATAGTCCTAATTCTGTCTCAATTGGGTGTTTGTCCCATTTTGTGAATTATTGGTTGGTGAGTGGACCCCAGACCTCACATCTATAAGGGGCAATGGGTTTTATAACTGATTGAAGTATTTTTTGCCATATCCTAATTGGGATGTCGAGATTTATGTTCCTTTTGATGGCATACAAGGCCCTTCTTTCCTTGTCTCTTAGATCATTCATAGCCTTGTGGAAGTTACTTGTGGTGTTTAGACCGAGGTAGGTATAATCCTTTGTGTGCTCTAGGGCAACAGTGTCTAGATATCATTTGTATTTGTTGCCATGGCAACTGGACCTTTTTTGGAATACCATTATTTTTGTCTTACTGAAATTTACTGTCAGGGCCCAGGTCTGACAGAATCTGTGCAGAAGATCTAGGTGCTGCTGTATGCCATCCTTGGTTGGGGACAGAAGCACCAGATCAACGGCAAAACAGTAGACATTTGGCTTCAGATTCTAGTAGGGTGAGGCCAGGTGCTGCAGACTGTTCTAGTGCCTTCGCCAATTCATTGACATACTGTATATGTTGAAGAGGGTTCGGTTTAAGATGCATCTGTCTCACCCCATGGTTCTGAGGAAAGAAATGTGTGTGTTTATTGCCAATTTTAACTGCACACTTGTTGTTTGCGTACATTGATTTTATAATGTGATATCGTTTCCCCCAACACCGCTTTGGAACAATTTGTCTAGCAGACCCTCATGCCAAATTGAGTCAAATAAATAAATACATCAACAAAGCCTGAGAAGACTGCTTAAAAATATATATATACTGTATATATATAAAGTTGAAGTCGGAAGTTTACATACACTTAGGTTGGAATCATTAAAACCTGTTTTTAAACCACTCCACACATTTCTTGTTAACAAACTATAGCTTTGGCAAGTCGGTTAGGACATCTACTTTGTGCATGACACAGTACATTTTCCAACAATTGTTTACAGACAGATGTCATGGCTTTAGAAGCTTCTGATAGGCTAATTGACATAATTTGAGTCAATTGGAGGTGTACCTGTGGATGTATTTCAAGGCCTACCTTCAAACTCAGTGCCTCTTTGCTTGACATCATGGGAAAATCCAAAGAAATCAGCCAAGACCTCAGAAAAAAATTGTAGACCTCCACAAGTCTGATTCATCCTTGGAGCAAAATCCAAACGCCTCATCTGTACAAACAATAGTACGCAAGTATAAACACCATGGGACCACACAGCCATCATACCGCTCAGGAAGGAGACGCGTTCTGTCTCCTAGAGATGAACGTACTTTGGTGCGAAAAGAGCAAATCAATCCCAGAACAACAGCAAAGGACCTTGTGAAGATGCTGGAGGAAACAGGTACAAAAGTATCTATATCGACATAACCTGAAAGGCCGCTCAGCAAGGAAGAAGCCACTGCTCCAAAACCGCCATAAAAAAACCAAACTACGGTTTGCAACTGCACATGGGGACAAATATCTTACTTTTTGGAGAAATGCCCTCTGGTCTGATGAAACAAAAATATAACTGTTAGAACTTAATGACCATCGTTATGTTTGGAGTAAAAAAGGGGGACGCTTGCAAGCCGAAGAACACCATCCCAACCGTGAAGCACGGGGGTGGCAGCATCATGCTGTGTGGGTGCTTTGCTGCAGGAGGGACTGGTGCACTTCACAAAATAGATGGCATCATGAGGAAGGAAAATTATGTGGATATATTGAAGCAACATCTCAAGACATCAGTCAGGAAGTTAAAGCTTGGTCGCAAATGGGTCTTCCAAATGGACAATGACCCCAAGCATACAGTACTTCCAAAGTTGTGGCAAAATGGCTTAAGGACAACAAATCAAGGTATTGGAGTGGCTATCACAAAGCCCTGACCTCAATCCTATAGCAAATTTGTGGGCAGAGCTGAAAAAGCATGTGCGATCAAGGAGGCCTACAAACCTGACTCAGTTACACCAGCTCTGTCAGGAGGAATGGGCCAAAATTCACCCAACTTATTGTGGGAAGCTTGTGGTAGGCTACCTGAAACGTTTGACCCAAGTTAAACAATTTAAAGGCAATGCTACCAAATACTAATTGAGTGTATGTAAACTTCTGACCCACTGGGAATGTGATGAAATAAATAAAAGCTGAAATAAATCATTCTCTCTATTATTATTCTGACATTTCACATTCTTAAAATAAAGTGGTGATCCTAACTGACCTAAAACAGGGAATTTTTACAAGGATTAAATGTCAGGAATTGTGAAAAACTGAGTTTAAATGTATTTGGCTAAGGTGTATGTAAACTTCCAACTTCAAATGTATATATATATATATATAAGGGTGTGCAGGGTGTATACGTGGTCTGTCATACGGTACTTTGGTAAGAAGCCAATTTGACATTTGCTAAGGACATTGTTTTCACTGAGGAAATGGTGGAGTCTGCTGTTGATGATATTGCAAAGGATTTTTCAGAGATTGCTGTTGATGCCGATTCCACTGTAATTATTGGGGTCAAATTTGTCTCCACTTTTGTGGATTGGGGTGACCAGAGCTTGATCCAAATATTGGGGAAGATGCCAGAGCTGATGATAATGTTGAAGAGTTTAAGAATAGCCAATTTGAATTTGTGGTCTGTATATTTTAACATTTAGTTTAGTAAACCATCAACACCACAGGCCTTTTTTGGGTTGTAGGTTTGTATTTTGTCGTGTAGTTCATCGAATGTAATTGGAGAATCCAATCGGTTCTGGTAGTCTTTAATAGCTGATTTTAAGTGTTGTAAATTATCATGTATATGTTTTTGTTCTTTGTTATATGGCTGAAAACGGTTATAGAAGTGATTTATATACATGTATCTCCATATTGGATAGATAGCTCTTCTTGTTGTTGTTTGTACAGTGTGTTCAAATTTTCTCAGAAGTGATTTGATTCTATGGATTCTTCAATCACATTGAGCTGTTTTCTGACATGCTGTTCCTTATTTTTTCATAGTGTATTTCTATACTGTTTTAGTGTTTCCTCATAGTGAAGGCGTAAGCTAAGGTTTTCTGGGTCTCTGTGTTTTTGGTTGGATACAGTAGGTTTCTAAATTTTTGCATTCTTCATCAAATCATTTCTCATTGTTCGTTTTTTTTTTGTTGCTTGAATTTAAATTTAATATGTTAGCTGATAGGTCAAATATACTGTTCATGCTTCCTACTGCTCATTTTACACCTTCACTATTGCAGGGAAACATTAATGTCCAGTAAGTTGTCCAGGAGGTGTTTGCTGTTGGCCAATTGTTTTTTGGTAGGTTTCTAACTACCCTCCTTCCGTCTATTGCATTTTAGGGGGTAGATCAGCTTTAATATTGTATATAAGATTGTAACTTCCATCAATGTAATTGTCTGCATCACTTCCAATCCCCCATATTTTTTTCTTCTCGCATATATATATATATATATACAGTGGGGAGAACAAGTAATTGATACACTGCCGATTTTGCAGGTTTTCCTACTTACAAAGCATGTAGAGGTCTGTAATTTTTATCATAGGTACACTTCAACTGTGAGAGACAGAATCTAAAACAAAAATCCAGAAAATCACATTGTATGTTTTTTAAGTAATTAATTTGCATTTTATTGCATGACATAAGTATTTGATCACCTACCAACCAGTAAGAATTCCGGCTCTCACAGACCTGTTAGTTTTTCTTTAAGAATCCCTCCTGTTCTCCACTCATTACCTGTATTAACTGCACCTGTTTGAACTCGTTACCTGTATAAAAGACACCTGTCCACACACTCAATCAAACAGACTCCAACCTCTCCACAATGGCCAAGACCAGAGAGCTGTGTAAGGACATCAGGGATAAAATTGTAGACCTGCACAAGGCTGGGATGGGCTACAGGACAATAGGCAAGCAGCTTGGTGAGAAGGGAACAACTGTTGGCGCAATTATTAGAAAATGGAAGAAGTTCAAGATGACGGTCAATCACCCTCGGTCTGGGGCGCCATGCAAGATCTCACCTCGTGGGGCATCAATGATCATGAGGAAGGTGAGGGATCAGCCCAGAACTACACGGCAGGACCTGGTCAATGACCTGAAGAGAGCTGGGACCACAGTCTCAAAGAAAACCATTAGTAACACACTACGCCGTCATGGATTAAAATCCTGCAGCGCACGCAAGGTCCCCCTGCTCAAGCCAGTGCATGTCCAGGCCCGTCTGAAGTTTACCAATGACCATCTGGATGATCCAGAGGAGGAATGGGAGAAGGTCATGTGGTCTGATGAGACAAAAATAGAGCTTTTTGGTCTAAACTCCACTCGCCGTGTTTGGAGGAAGAAGAAGGATGAGTACAACCCCAAGAACACCATCCCAACCGTGAAGCATGGAGGTGGAAACATAATTCTTTGGGGATGCTTTTCTGCAAAGGGGACAGGACGACTGCTCCGTATTGAGGGGAGGATGGATGGGGCCATGTATCGCGAGATCTTGGCCAACAACCTCCTTCCCTCAGTAAGAGCATTGAAGATGGGTCGTGGCTGGGTCTTCCAGCATGACAACGACCCGAAACACACAGCCAGGGCAACTAAGGAGTGGCTCTGTAAGAAGCATCTCAAGGTCCTGGAGTGGCCTAGCCAGTCTCCAGACCTGAACCCAATAGAAAATCTTTGGAGGGAGCTGAAAGTCCGTATTGCCCAGCAACAGCCCCGAAACCTGAAGGATCTGGAGAAGGTCTGTATGGAGGAGTGGGCCAAAATGCCTGCTGCAGTGTGTGCAAACCTGGTCAAGACCTACAGGAAACGTATGATCTCTGTAATTGCAAACAAAGGTTTCTGTACCAAATATTAAGTTCTACTTTTCTGATGTATCAAATACTTATGTCATGCAATACAATGCAAATTAATTACTTAAAAATCATATAATGTGATTTTCTGGATTTTTGTTTTAGATTCAGTCTCTCGCAGTTGAAGTGTACCTATGATAAAAATTACAGACCTCTACATGCTTTGTAAGTAGGAAAACCTGCAAAATCGGCAGTGTATCAAATACTTGTTCTCCCCACTGTATATATACACATACATACATATATATATATATACACATACATACATATATATATTTCCCTTTATTACTTTCCAACCCCACCATCCCCAACCTAATTGGAGTAAACTAGTGAACAACAATGCTTAGGCCTCTACTTCATGCTTATACATACTATATACATTTTATGGACACAGTCAATAATTATATTTTGTTTGTTTTTACTCCTGAACTTCCTCCGATCATTTTCATGATGTCCATCTGGTATGCTTCTATATGCCATATCTTTCTAACTGTGCTCTTTCACAAAAGCTCACAATATATAACCTATATACTTATTATGGACACAGCATGTCTTACACTAGTTATCTTGTTGTTATTAGTTGTTGTTATTAGTCCCATCCTTCAGCTCCATTCAACACCTACCATCTATCTCTTAACACCATCCATATTGGCTTTCTATTTGCCATATATTTTTCACTGTGATGTTTTACAAAAGCTCTGAACCTTTCTATTCTCATAGTTTCTACAGTTTGTGAATTTAAAATAAACATATTTGCTAAAAGTATTATTATATTATTGATCGATTGACTATGACTTTTCAGATCACCCAGTAGTGCTATCTGCAGAGTCAGCTCCATGCAAATATTGCAATCCTTCAGCCATTCCTGGACCTGTGTCCAGAAAAGCTACAAATGGACAGTACCAAAACAAATGATCAAATGATTCTGTCTCTTCACAGCCAAATCTGCAGAGCTGGGAAGATTGTATCCCCCATACAAATAACATTATATTGGTAGCAAGAATTGTATATAATAATTTAAATTGAACACTTCTAAGTTATTTTGGTCCTTAAATGAAACTGTTAAACTTTTTTATTTATCACAATTTTCTTTAACCAATTATGTTCTTTAATGCAAGGCCGACAGACAAGTTCCTTACTTTTTCCTCCTTCCACTTTCCTCTTCCATTTTTGCGGTAAAGCTGCAATTATTTGGTTGTAATTTTGGGTAGAGCAGACATTTCCATATGTTTTTGTTAGCTGCATGTGAGACATAACTCCACTATTCCTACCGATAATATCATTTACGAAGATTATACCTTTTTTAAACATTTCTGGAGTATTAAATTGAAATTGCAACCAACTTTCTATGGCTTGTTTTAGAAATAGAGATATTTGGTAGATTATTTACTTTTCAAATACCTGAAAGTGAGGGGTTGTAATCTGAATAAAGGGAAAAAGTCCCTTCTTGAACATTGGGTGAGACAATCTTACTAGTTTGCTAGAGAACCAGTTCGGATTTAAGTATAATTTTTGTATGACTGAAGCTTTTAGTGATAGGTCTAATGCTTTAATATTTAATAATTTCTGTCCTCATTATATAAATAGGCCCGTTTAATTTTGTCTGGCATGCCGTTCCAAATAAAATGGAATATTTATTTCTCATATAATTTAAAAAACTGTTCGCTAGGCGTAGGCAAGACCATAAGCAAATAGGTAAACTGGGATAATACTAAAGAGTTAATCAGGGTGATTTTTCCACAAATTGACAGGTATTTACCTTGCCATGGTAGCAAGATCTTATCTATTTTTGCTAACTTTCTATAAAACAATTTTGGAGTGAGATCATTTATTTCCTTTGGGATATGTATTCCGAGGATATCCACATCACCATCAGACCATTTTATTGGTAAACTACATGGTAATGTAAAAATTGTATTTTTTAGTGATCCAATACGTAATACAGTACATTTATCATAATTTGGTTGTAATCCAGAGAGGTTAGAAAATGTATCTAGATCCTCTATGAGGCTGTGGAGGGATTCAAGTTGTGGATTTAAAAAAAAACATGAATCATCAGCGTACAATGACACCTTTGTTTTTAAGCCCTGGATTTCTAATCCCTTGATATTATTGTTGGATCTGATTTTAATAGCTAACATCTCGATGGCAATAATAAATAGATATGCCGATAGTGGACAACTTGTTTCACTCCTCTTGACAGTTTAAAACTTTCTGAGAAACAGCCATTATTTACTATTTTACACCTAGGATTACTATACATGATTTTAATTCAATTTATAAGAGATTGTCCAAAATTGAAATGCTCCAGGCATTTATATATAAACCCCAGTCGTACTTTATCAAATGCCTTTTCGAAGTCTGCTATGAATAGTAGGCCTGGCTTCCCAGATTTTTCATAGTGTTCTATTGTTTCCAGTACTTGCCTTATATTATCTCCAATGTATGGCCCATGTAAAAAACCTGTCTGAATAGAATGAATAATGTCCGACAATACCTTTGTAATTCTATGCGCTATACATTTTGCTAGAATTTTTGCATCACAACACTGAAGTGTAAGGGGCCGCCAATGGACTTTTTAAATGGACGCCAATTTAAATGGACTGGATCTTTATATTTTCCACTTGTATCCTGTTTCAGTAATATTTAAATCAGACCTTCTTCTTGAGTGTCTGATCATCTACCATTTACATAGGAGTGGTTAAAACATGCTAATAACGGTCCTCTGAGTATATCAAAAAAGGTTTGGTATACCTCGACTGGTATGCCATCCAACCCTGGAGTTTTCCCGGACTTAAAGTCTTTAATTGCATCCAGAAGTTCCTCCTCTGTAATTTCACCTTCACATGAGTCTTTCTGTATGGCTGTTAATTTTACATTATCAATAGAAAAAAATCTCTACAATTTGCTTCAGTTAAAGGAGATGGAGGCAACTGAAACGAAAACAAATGCTTAAAGTACTTTGTTTCCTCCTTCAAAATATAATTTGGTGAATCATGGGTGACTCCGTCATTTGTATGTTGAAGATAAAAAAATAATTTGGTGCATTTTTCCCCATATTCCATCCAGTTTACTTAATTTTTATAATATATTACACTTGATCTTTCTTGAATAAGTTTCTCCATTTCTTTTATTTTTTCCTCTAATTTATTCTGACCCTCTATGTTACAGTTTTTATTGCTATCTATCTGTTCTGTTAGACCTTCTATTTCCTTTGTTAGTGTGGACTTTTTGACCTAAATTGCTTTTGTTTTCTAGATGAGTACTGAATTGCATGGCCTCTAAAGGCACATTTAAAGGTGTCCCATACAATAAGGGGATTTGCTGTACTTATGTTATGTCGGAAAAAATCAGTTATAAATTCCTCTGTCCTAGTTAAAAACAAGTTATCATCCAATAGGCTTTGATAAAATTTCCAATATCCTCGCCCAAGTGGAAATTCAGTAAGAGTAATGTATATGCCAATTATATGATGGTCCGACCGTATTCTGTCCCCTATTTTTTTTACTTTTGGTGCCAACGAGAATGACATAAGAAAGAAG
The DNA here is from genome assembly GCF_964263955.1 of Coregonus lavaretus. Lineage (NCBI taxonomy): Eukaryota > Metazoa > Chordata > Actinopteri > Salmoniformes > Salmonidae > Coregonus > Coregonus lavaretus. The sequence goes on along the minus strand of NC_140009.1, from coordinate 15,914,944 downwards.
TTAAGACGACTAGCTTGATTGAGTCTCCGTCATGTATATCTCACTAGATCAGGATATTTAAGCCTCCATATATAATAATAATAATAATAATATCCCATTTAGCAGACGCTTTTATCCAAAGCGACTTACAGTCATGTGTGCATACATTTTTACGTATGGGTGGTCCCGGGGATCGAACCCACTACCCCACTACCAGCTGAGCTACAGAGGACCCACTATATCTACTAGTGTCACGCCCTGACTCTAGGGACTCGTAGTTGTTGAGTCAGGGTGTGTATTTTCTGTGTCGTGTTGTGCTATGTGGATTGTCTATGTTTAGATCTAGAATGTGTAGATCTATGTTGGCCGGTGTGGTTCCCAATCAGAGGCAGCTGTAGCTCGTTGTCTCTGATTGGGGACCATATTTAGGTAGCCTATTGGCACTAGTGGGTTGTGGGATCTTGTTCCGTGTGAGGTTTGTTGTGTGTACCTTAGGACGTCACGTATCGTTAGTTTATCGTCTTTGTTCGTTGTGTTTATTCTATCGTTAATTAACATGAATGCATATCACGCTGCGCCTTGGTCCTTTTCGTTCGTCAACGATCGTGACAACTAGTTCTAATGTATCCATGACATTCACGATTTCCTTAAGAGCATGAGGGTGATTGTTTGTAGTGTGATTTCCTTTACGGTCCATTGAGCTATTTAAAACGGTATTATAATCTCCCACCATAATAATAGAGTCTTGAATTGCTTGCAAGGTCGATAATTTATTATATATATTTTCAAAGAAGTGTGGATCATCATTATTTGGTCCGTAAAGGTTAATGAGCCATATTTGTTTATGATCCTATAACATATTTAAAATAATCCATCTACCTTGCGTATCTGTTTGGACAATTTGCACATTCGGATCGAATTTACTGTTAATTAATATCATCACCCCTTTTGAGTTTCTTAGCCCATGGGAGAAGTATATTTCGCTCCCCCCCATTCCTTTTTCCACACAACTTCATTTAGAATTGTTGAATGGGTTTCCTGTAAACAATGGATATTCCTTCTCTTTGAGCCATGTAAATATTGTTCTTCTTTTGTTATTATCTGCTAAGCCATTACAATTATAACTGGCTATACTTATTTCACCACATACCATAATGAGATACAAGTTTCAAATCTATTTGTCATTATATATGTTTGTAAATTTACCAATAGAAAATACCATAGTGATTGAGTGTCCATATACAGTGAGGGAAAAAAGTATTTGATCCCCTGCTGATTTTGTACGTTTGCCCACTGACAAAGAAATGATCAGTCTATAATTTTAATGGTAGGTTTATTTGAACAGTGTGAGACAGAATAACAACAAAATAATCCATAAAAACGCATGTCAAAAATGTTATAAATACATTTGCATTTTAATGAGGGAAATAAGTATTTGACCCCCTCTCAATCAGAAAGATTTCTGGCTCCCATGTGTCTTTTATACAGGTAACGAGCTGAGATTAGGAGCACACTCTTAAAGAGAGTGCTCCTAATCTCAGCTTGTTACCTGTATAAAAGACACCTGTCCAAACTCTCCACCATGGCCATGACCAAAGAGCTCTCCAAGGATGTCAGGGACAGGATTGTAGACCTACACAAGGCTGGAATGGGCTACAAGACCATCGCCAAGCAGCTTGGTGAGAAGGTGACAACAGTTGGTGCGATTATTCGCAAATGGAAGAAACACAAAATAACTGTCTCCCTCGGCCTGGGGCTCCATGCAAGATCTCACCTCGTGGAGTTGCAATGATCATGACAACGGTGAGGAATCAGCTCAGAACTACACGGGAGGCTCTTGTCAATGATCTCAAGGCAGCTGGGACCATAGTCACCAAGAAAACAATTGGTAACACACTATGCCGTAAAGGACTGAAATCCTGCAGCGCCCGCAAGGTCCCCCTGCTCAAGAAAGCACATATACATGCCCGTCTGAAGTTTGCCAATGAACATCTGAATGATTCAGAGGAGAACTGGGTGAAAGTGTTGTGGTCAGATGAGACCAAAATCGAGCTCTTTGGCATCAACTCAACTCGCCGTGTTTGGAGGAGGAGGAATGCTGCCTATGACCCCAAGAACACCATCCCCACCGTCAAACATGGAGGTGGAAACATTATGCTTTAGGGGTGTTTTTCTGCTAAGGGGACAGGACAACTTCACCGCATCAAAGGGACGATGGACAGGGCCATGTACCATCAAATCTTGGGTGAGAACCTCCTTCCCTCAGCCAGGGCATTGGAAATGGGTCGTGGATGGGTTTTCCAGCATGACAATGACCCAAAACACACGGCCAAGGCAACAAAGGAGTGGCTCAAGAAGAAGCACATTAAGGTCCTGGAGTGGCCTAGTCTGTCTCCAGACCTTAATCCCATAGAAAATCTGTGGAGGGAGCTGAAGGTTCGAGTTGCCAAACGTCAGCCTCTAACCTTAATGACTTGGAGAAGATCTGCAAAGAGGAGTGGGACAAAATCCCTCCTGAGATGTGTGCAAACCTGGTGGCCAACTACAAGAAACGTCTGACCTCTGTAATTGCCAACAAGGGTTTTGCCACCAAGTACTAAGTCTGTCATGAGCACTCTCTCTCCCTGGTAGCAACATTAATTGCATTCAATTCTCTGCCACTCTGCTCACTCTCTCCCTACTCTGCCTAACGAGCTCCACCTGGCTCCGCCCTGCTCTGCTCTTGTTACCTGGCCAGCTGCACTGCATTTCCCACTCACCATCCTCACCTTGCCTCACTCTGTTCTAATTACTCTGCCAGCTGAACTGCATTTCCCCACTAACCTCTCCCAGTATATCAAGCCCTGTTTTTCAGCCAAGCCCTGTCAGATCGTCTTCAAACCCGGACCAGTAACCTGCCTGTCTGCGCTCTGACTCCTGTTTGTGATACCGATCCTTTCTTGACTGCCTCCTTGTTCTACTGCCCCGTCTATCCCGACCTGCCTTCTGGACCTCGACTACTCTCCGATCTTCAGCCCCTCCGGTCTCCGACCACCAGATGAGCGTGCCCAGACGCTTCACCACCCTCAGCCCGATACGCCGCTCCATCACTGGGGAACACACACACTAAGCACTTGGACTGGACACCCCCGGACATTTGGTGACCCCCGGAGCACAGGTACCCACAGGACCCTGTAGCACCCCTGGAACCCCTGACACCCCTGGCACTCCTCTTCCCGCCTGAAACCTTCAATAAAGAACTCTGAATTTGAACTTGCGCTCTTGGGTCCTCTTCTGTCCGTGACAGAACGATCTGACCATCATGGACCCAGCGCACTCCCTGACCACGATGGAAGAAGAGCCAGAGATGACTGCCCTACAGCGACTGGAACGCTCTGAGGGAGACATAAATCGGATGGCTGGCGACATCGCTTCCCTTCTCCAGCTATTCAACCAGCAGCAACAACAGTTCCAACTGCAGCAACAACAGCTAGCCCAAGCCCTGCAACTACTCTCAAACCCGGCTACTCCACCTGCACCCCCCCCTGGTCCTTCTGTTCCTGTACCACCGACACTCCTTCATCCCTCCGCTGGAGGTCCCAATGCTGCAGGCCCGGCAGTGCTGCCACCAGATCCCCACGCTCCTGAACCAAAGATTGGGAACCCGGAACGTTTTGATGGCAACCAGAAGCAAGTAAGACCATTCTTGAGCAGCTGCCGAATCCAGTTTGCACTACAGCCCAGGACTTTCTCAACAGAGGGAGCCAAGGTGGGGTATGTCATCACACATCTCACCGGTCGAGCTCGGTTGTGGGGAACGGCGGAATTCGACCGGCAAACCCCAGCCTGTGCCTCCTTCAGTGCCTTTGAGGAGGAGATGTTAAAGGTCTTTGACCTAGGCTCGCCAACAGCCGAAGCGTCACAAGCTCTGCTCACCATCCGTCAGGGCAATCGGACAGTGGCAGACTTCTCCATTGACTTTCGTACCCTGGCCAGTCAAAGCTCGTTTAACCCAGAGGCACTGGTGCAAGCCTTCCTCCATAGCCTGGCGGACTATATCAAAGACGAGCTTGTTTCCCATGACCCGCCCTCAACGCTTGATGCCGCCATTGACCTTGCCGTCCGCATTGACCGCCGTATACAGACCCGGAGGAGGGAGAAGGGCCGTCTCAGTCAACCTGCCATCCGCACTCGGGTCGATACCGCTTCTGTCCAGCCCCTGCCTGTCAAGTCCCATAGCCAACTCAATCAGCCTGAGCCCATGGAGATTGGCCGTGCCTCTCTGACTCCCGAGGAGCGTCGGCGCCGTCTAAGCTCCAACCTTTGCCTCTACTGTGGTGGCGAAAATCACCGTGTCGCCACTTGTCCGGCAAAAGCCGCAGCTCACCAGGTGTAGGGGAGATCCGGGTGAGCTCAACAAGCCTTCAGTCTCCCTCCATCCGAAAGACCCTGCTTCATCTCCGCCTTCAGCTTTCTGACAAGACTCATACATTGGCCGCCCTTGTGGATTCCGGAGCCGAAGCAAACATCATGGACCCTGAGCTTGCACAGCAACTGGGCGTGAACCATCATCAACTGACACAACCCATTCCTGCACGAGCCCTGGATGGGCATCATCTTGGCACTGTCACTCATATCTCCGCCCCTGTGACAATCCTGCTGTCAGGAAACCACCAGGAGTCCATCCAGTTTCACCTCCTACACTCACCTGGCCAACCACTCATTCTTGGATACCCGTGGCTCCGTCAGCACAACCCCCACATCGACTGGGAGACAGGAACAGTCCGTGAGTGGGGAAGGAGTTGTCACCAGACCTGTTTAAGGGGGGCCACCCTGCCCGTTCACCGGGAAAGATCTAGCGCTACCCCCGACATATCCAATGTTCCGGCCTGTTACCACAGCCTGAAAGAGGTGTTCAACAAATCCAAGGCGACATCTCTACCCCCACACAGACCCTATGACTGCGCGATTGATCTCCTGCCTGGCACAGCACCTCCCAAGGGTCGTCTGTATTCACTGTCAGCCCCGGAAAGAAAGGCCATGGAGGACTACATTAATGACTCTCTTGCCGCCGGGATAATTAGACCGTCATCTTCCCCCGCAGGAGCGGGATTCTTCTTTGTCGGCAAGAAGGACGGTTCTCTTCGTCCATGCATAGATTACCGGGGTCTGAACGACATCACGGTTAAGAATCGCTACCCACTGCCCTTACTTTCGTCTGCCTTCGAACTGCTGCAGGGAGCCACTGTATTCACAAAGCTGGACCTTCGCAATGCCTACCATCTGGTGCGGATGAGGGAGGGAGACGAATGGAAAACAGCGTTCAACACACCAACCGGCCACTATGAATATCTCGTCATGCCCTTCGGCCTCACCAATGCCCCAGCAGTTTTTCAAGCCCTAGTGAATGATATCCTCAGGGACATGCTAAATACGTTCGTATTTGTGTACCTTGACGATATTTTAATATTCTCAAAGACTCTGTCAGAACACACGCACCACGTCCAGTTGGTCCTGCGCCGCCTGCTGGAGAACTCTCTTTTCGTGAAGGCAGAGAAGTGCGAGTTCCATGCCAAAACCGTTTCATTCCTGGGGTATGTGGTGACCGAGGGCAGCATTCAGATGGATCTCACGAAGGTGTCGGCTGTCACTTCCTGGCCAGTTCCTGAGTCTCGGAAAAAGTTGCAACAGTTCCTGGGCTTTGCCAACTTTTATAGGAGATTCATCAGAAACTATAGCACAGTGGCTGCACCCCTCACGGCGCTAACCAGCACTAAACAACCGTACCAATGGACATCAGCTGCTGATAAGGCCTTCAATATCCTCAAGACATGTTTCACTTCTGCTCCCATCCTCCAGATGCCAGATGCAGCAAGGCAGTTTGTGGTGGAGGTAGATGCTTCGGACGTGGGAGTGGGTGCAGTGCTTTCTCAAAGAGCAGCTGAGGATGGCAAGATGCACCCCTGTGCCTTCTACTCCCGTCGGCTAACCCCTGCCGAATGCAACTACGACATTGGGAACCGCGAGCTGTTGGCTGTCAAGCTCGCCCTTGAAGAATGGCGGCACTGGTTAGAGGGGTCAAAGGAACCATTCGTAGTGTGGACAGACCACAAGAACCTGGAGTATATCCAAACAGCCAGGAGGCTGAACTCCCGTCAACAGCGGTGGTCTCTGTTCTTTACGCGCTTCAATTTCACGCTCTCCTACCGCCCGGGATCTCGCAACATCAAACCTGATGCTCTTTCCCGGATGTTTCAGAAGGACGAGACCACCGCCATGACAGCCCCCATTCTTCCCAGCCACTTGGTCGTAGCGGCCCTCACCTGGGAGATCGAGAAGCAGGTCATGGAGGCTCTTCGGGACCAGCCAGGTCCAAGCACCAGCGCCCCCAACCGTCTGTTTGTTCCAGCAAATCTCAGGTCACCTGTGATTCAGTGGGGGCACGAATCCCGTCTGGCCTGTCATCCCGGCATCACTCGCACCCTTCATCTGGTCCGCCAGCGGTTCTGGTGGCGGCGGATGAGACGGGATGTCCGAGAATTCATCCGAGCTTGTCCCACTTGTAACCGAAACAAGACCCCCAACCAGCCTCCTGCTGGGTTGCTGCAACCCCTACTCATACCCAAGAGGCCCTGGTCCCACGTTTCACTGGACTTTGTTACGGGCCTTCCGCCCTCTGACGGACACACAGTCATCCTTACCATTGTTGACCGCTTTAGTAAGATGACCCACTTCGTGCCCCTTCCCAAACTACCCTCTGCTAAAGAGACCTCCCAGGTGGTCCTGGAACATGTGTTTCGTATCCATGGCCTACCCCAGGATATAGTGTCAGACCGGGGCCCGCAATTCTCAGCAACCTTTTGGAAGGAGTTCTGTCATCTCCTTGGGGCCACCGCCAGCCTATCGTCTGGATTCCACCCGCAGTCAAACGGCCAGACTGAACGCATGAACCAGGAGCTGGAGAAGGCACTGAGGTGTGTGGCTTCCCAAAATCCCCGGGCCTGGGCTCAACACCTGCTCTGGGTGGAATATGCCCATAATTCACTCACCAGTTCCTCCACCGGGCTCTCCCCCTTTCAGTGTGTCTACGGGTATCAACCTCCACTGTTTGCCAGCCAGGAGGCGGATGCCACCTGTCCGTCTGCTCTTGCGTATGCCCGCCGCTGCCGCCGCACTTGGGCCCAGGCTCGCACTGTGCTCCTGAAGTCTGGAACCAGCTACGCCGTCGGTGCCAACCGACGGAGGACCCCAGCACCTACTTACCGGGTTGGTCAGAAGGTCTGGCTGTCTGCCCGGGATCTGCCGCTGCGGGTTGAATCACGAAAGCTGGCCCCTCGCTTCATTGGTCCTTTTCTTGTGCAGAAAGTCATCAGTCCAACGGCGGTCCGACTTCAGTTGCCCGCTTCCATGCGGGTCCACCCCACCTTCCACGTCTCCAAGGTCAAGCCGGTCCATGAAAGTCCCCTGGTCCCTGCAGCTCCGGCGCCACCTCCTCCGCGCCTCGTAGATGGCGGTCCTGTCTTCACCGTCCGGCGGCTGCTCCGCTCTAGGCGAAGGGGTAGGGGTCTCCAGTACCTCGTTGACTGGGAGGGATATGGTCCAGAGGAGAGGACCTGGATCCCGGCCAGGAGGATAGTGGACCGGACCCTTATCACTGACTTCCACCGACTACATCCTGATCAGCCTGCAATCCGTAGGGGCCGTCCAAGAGGGGTTCCTAGCCGTCCTGCCCGCCCTGCTTCCTGTCCTGTGCCTGACCCTGCTCCTGTCTCAGTGCCTGTCCTGTCTCCCGACCGTGACCCTCCAGCTCCTTCTGAGGATGAGGAGATTCACTCGGACCGCTCGGAGGAGTTCTGACCCGCCGCCTGCTCCCCTCCACCCTCCCGGCATGATGTTGTTCTTGGGACTTCTGGGGCCGTCCCTTGGAGGGGGGGTCCTGTCATGAGCACTCTCTCTCCCTGGTAGCAACATTAATTGCATTCAATTCTCTGCCACTCTGCTCACTCTCTCCCTACTCTGCCTAACGAGCTCCACCTGGCTCCGCCCTGCTCTGCTCTTGTTACCTGGCCAGCTGCACTGCATTTCCCACTCACCATCCTCACCTTGCCTCACTCTGTTCTAATTACTCTGCCAGCTGAACTGCATTTCCCCACTAACCTCTCCCAGTATATCAAGCCCTGTTTTTCAGCCAAGCCCTGTCAGATCGTCTTCAAACCCGGACCAGTAACCTGCCTGTCTGCGCTCTGACTCCTGTTTGTGATACCGATCCTTTCTTGACTGCCTCCTTGTTCTACTGCCCCGTCTATCCCGACCTGCCTTCTGGACCTCGACTACTCTCCGATCTTCAGCCCCTCCGGTCTCCGACCACCAGATGAGCGTGCCCAGACGCTTCACCACCCTCAGCCCGATACGCCGCTCCATCACTGGGGAACACACACACTAAGCACTTGGACTGGACACCCCCGGACATTTGGTGACCCCCGGAGCACAGGTACCCACAGGACCCTGTAGCACCCCTGGAACCCCTGACACCCCTGGCACTCCTCTTCCCGCCTGAAACCTTCAATAAAGAACTCTGAATTTGAACTTGCGCTCTTGGGTCCTCTTCTGTCCGTGACAAAGTCATGTTTTGCAGAGGGGTCAAATACTTATTTCCCTCATTAAAACGCAAATCTATTTATAACATTTTTGACATGCGTTTTTCTGCATTTTTTTGTTGTTATTCTGTCTTTCACTGTTCAAATAAATCAACCATTAAAATTATAGACTGATCATGTCTTTGTCAGTGGGCAAATGTACAAAATCAGCAGGGGATCAAATACTTTTTTCCCTCACTGTAGCTATACCATGATATTTGCAATGTTACTAAATAACTCTCCAATTGTTCTCCACTAATTCCCCCGCTAAAACCTCTCCCCATCCCAAGTTGGGCCGTCATCCCAGTGATCAGCATACCACCCCTGTCCCCCCGGATCCCCCGAGGGGCCAGGACCCATCCATCGAAAACATCACATAGTGCCACCCACAAAACAGAAGCAGGTCAACCGCCAAAAGCATTTCCAAAGCTCTCACCTCAATATATTTATATAGCTATTTAATCCGCAACAGATGCTGGACACAAACACACACACACACACACACACACACACACACACGCACACACGCTCACACACTCAACCCCCCCACCCCCCACCCCACAACCAGCCACAAGATCAGATGCTCAATGGTTGATACATCCCAGAGCCTATTTAATCTATGTTAAGTCCTAGGTGATGGAGATCAGATCCACCCTCTTCACCTGAGACACAAACACTCTGGTCCCCCGTTGTAACGATTTTCCCAAGCATCTCTGTGCAGTCATACCTTTGATTATTTTGTGCCACTTGGGCCACAATAGTGAGCCCCCTCTCTGATTGTCCGAGTGTGACCCCCTCCCCATGGGTTACTGCAGCCAGTGTTGCGAGCACTGCCACTACCTGGGTGGGGGTACCCCACCGGAATCCCCACCAGCTAGGTACAAGGTCGTCAAGGTTCTCATTAGCAGCTTTGAGAATTTCCTTGTATATTATGCTCCCCCATCGGGGGCTCTGGCTTTGTAGGACCAACCCTGCCAGGCAGGCTCAGAATCTTGAGGGGGCGGTGCTGCTCAAGTAGGTCTCTGACCGCATATATTTCTCTGTTTAGGCTGCATATAGGCAATTCATAGCAGGTCCATAAAACAGATGGGAACTTCTCTTTGGGTCGCTCAGGTGGGTGTCCAGGATATAGGGTTGGGGATCGTTCCATCATGATAGGACAATTAAAAAATAGATTAGATGTATACTATATTTAAAAATGTATATCCCTCATCTACACAAAATTGAAAGCTCCCTTTCACAACCCCTGCTCATAGACACCCGTTGGTTCTGGGATATGCAACCATTTCCCCTCTCACTCACTTAATGCCAGACTTTTCCAAACACAAAAACGCACACCACATGGCTGATTGCGGAGGATAGGGGACGAGCGCGCGCCTGCATCCCACACCTGCCGCAAGGGGGAAAGGACGCCAGGGAAAACACAGGACCAACCACAACAACTGTCCGCCAAAACAACAATTGCCTGCCAAAAATGCAATGTTCTAATTAGTTGTTTTTGAAGATGTATTATTCTGCTTGTTATCTTTTCTTGTTATATCGTCTTATCCTTTTATAAAATACTATACATGTTATTTAATATTACAATCCCTATCATGGCTAGTACATAGAGTAGTGCATCCTCCGAAACACAACCCAACCGAGCCGTACTGCTTCTTGACACATTGCCCGCTTAACCCGGAAGCCAGCCGCAGTGTGCCCGGCCCGCCACAGGAGGCACTAGTGCGCGATGGACAAGAACATCCTTGCCGGCCATCCTTGCCGGCCAAACCCTCCCCCACCCTGGACGACGCTGGACCAATTGTGCGCTGCCCCATGGGTCTCCCGGTCGCGGCCGGCTGCGACAGAGCCTGGACTCGAACCAGGATCTCTAGTGGCACAGCTAGCACTGCTATGCAGTGCCTTAGACCACTGCGCCACTCGGGAGGCCCAGGAACACCTTTCTAATGTTGAGTTGCACCACCCCTTTTGTCCTCAGAACAGCCTAAATTCAACAAGGCATGGACTCTACAAGGTGTTGAAAGCATTCCACAGGGATGCTGGCCCATGTTGACTCCAATGCTTCCCAAAGTTGTGTCAAGTTGGCTGGATGTCCTTTGGTTGGTGGACCATTCTTGATACACATGGGAAACTGTTGAACATGAAAAACCCAGCAGCGTTGCAGTTCTTAACACAAACCGGTGTGCCTGGCACCTACTACCATACCCTTCATCTACACTGATTGAAGTGGATTTAACAAGTGACATCATTAAGGGATCATAGCTTTCACCTGCATTCACCTGGTCAGTCTATGTCATGTTTAATATTTTGTATACTCTGTGTAGGTAGCACATCATTTCCCTATTAATTTCTAACCAGATGTGAAATGCTCCTGCTTTGATTAATTTAATAGAGTGGGTTATGTCTGATCTATACCAAATTAGCATACCCCATTAGGTTTGAGCAGATCATGTTGATCAATGGATGGGGCTTGGTTGGGTGTAGGATTTTTCTTTTTTTCTTCACTGCATCAGGGATAGCATACACAGACGTTTCGGC
>NC_140009.1:15651461-15903612 GCF_964263955.1 Coregonus lavaretus | reverse complement strand
GTCTGTGGTGTCCGAGACAACGATGCTGATATGCTGTGTAGACAAGGAATCCGCTGACACTGTACTTTGATTATAAAGTCTGGAGAACAACAAACCCAATCTCAAATATGATTATTCTCCCCGTCCTTTGTTTGAACATGGTATTTATATCCTATGTAACATAAGATGGGTGGTTTTAGATAGACCAATCCCTGGCCTTTACACATCCGAATATCCTCTGTCTTAGGGGGCCCCTATAGTAATACTTTCCAGATGTTTCCGCAAGCAGAGCCAAGTTCTGGAATGTTCAGATACTACATATTTCCCCCCTTCGAGACTAATTAAGTCTCGAAAAACAAAAATAATAGGATTATGACAAATCTTGTGTAACTTTAACAATAAAACAAAATGTATGTAGTGTGAACACATTTTTATGAAGTGTAAACAAATCGTTATGGAGTGTAAGAGAGAAAAACCTGTCTGGCAGCTTTCTTTCCAAATATCCATCAATCAATCAAGATAGTAAAATTCTCTCACGGCCCCTCTGCCCCAGGCGACCACCTAAGTACTCCAGATCAATTTATAAATCTTTATCAATGCATTTTAAGCTATGATGCAATTGAATACACATGAAAGCCTCAGAAAACAAAGTACAATCAAACTTGTCCACATTCAGGCTGGTCGACCCATCGGACCCTCCTGTAGATTCTCTCTGTCCCTGCCTAGACCCAATATCCCTAAGCATCCACGAAAAAAACAAAAACATCTGAGGTCCCCACATGTACCCAACAACAGAAAACCTCATTCTTCAAAAAATTTATACAGAAAGAATATGAGACAAGTTATGTATTACACATGCAAATATGTATATAATCATTGCAGACACTGAAATGTAGTCCACTATACTGCATCTCCTCAGCAGTATCAACTTTCAATGCAACTTTGATGATGGAATCTGAACATTTCCACTCCTTCCTGGTTCAATTTCCTCCAGTCCATTCATATTGTCCATGTTTGAGTATTTGAATCCCACTCTACACATTCCCATATACTTTTGGAAGAAAAGAAAACACCAACCAGTATCTTTTGCAAAACAACACATGCAAATTAAAACATAAATATCAAAAATAATATAAAAATGATATATAATATGAATCACATTCCATTTCCCCCCTTTGAGTCATTAGAAAATACTAAATATCACAATAATATGTAAAGAAATGTGAAAAATTATCGCACAATCAGATATTCAAAATTTCCTAGAGTTACTTCAACCCTAGTTTTCATAACATTTTAGTCTGAATCTTTTCCCAATTTTTTCAAATTCCATTTCACTGATTTATCCACAAAACTCTTTCCCACTATCTGAGGATATTTCGATCGGGAAATCCCCACCTGCTTATGACTTCTTTACACAAAATCTTGGCAACCCACTTAGCTTCTCTTCGCTTGGTTGCACATGCCTATTTTCTACCAATACCTGTAGCAATTTAATTGAGTCTTTATGACACCTTTCCTTATTCTGTGAGCAGATAATTATATCATCCACATACTGAATGACAGTGTTTTGCATTATCTGATCTATCCCTATCAAATCTTCTTCTGGAAAATCATTTACTACTTCATTCACTGCTCTCAAATCATGAACCATACGATAAGTCTCATCAGGTTTCTTCAAAGGCAACAAATGCTTGTTACTCTGAGGATTTTTTTTTTTTCTTCAAAACACTTGCTTTCAAAAGTCCTTCAATTTGTGGTTCAATCCCTTGGATTGCTTCATCTTTCAATGGATACTGATTCTTCCAAGGAGGTCTGGCTCCTGGTCGAAGTTCAACTTTCACCCGTTGGGCTGATTTCACAAGTCCAATATCGGTACTGTGTTGAGACCACAAACCTTCTGGAACTTGTTGCAACATCTCCTCTTTCATAGGGTCTGAATCCATCTTCGCACTGCAAATAGATTAATGCGTCATCCGTACAGCTTGTGGCTGTCCTTGTCCTTGAGCCGAAATCATGATTTTGAGAAATCGCTGATCTTCACTCCTCCAAATCGCCAAATTCTCTTTCATTGGTACGAAAACAGCTTTCTCTGCTTCTGTCATCATTTCTCCTATATGCTTCTGCTCATAGTCTTCAGAAACAAACAAGGTCACATGTGGCACACTCTTCTCAATCTCAAATTATTTATCCAGATAATTGTCTGTGTTTATCTTCGTAGCTGCTCCTTGTGGTCCTAAAATTATGCAACATGAGCTGAGTTGAATTTTCTTTGGTTGATGACTCAACCATTTCTCTGAGTTCGATTGGGCAGCATTCTTGAAATACTTGAGCATACAATGAAATGGATATTCTGGAAGCCTCGCATCTGGCATGTTTGCCACAAAGAATTTGTCCCATATCTTAGCCTGCTTCAAAAAATCTGCACTGAGATTTCCAATCCAAAATACTGAAGAAGAGTCAATCTCTGTCGTCATCAACAATTGGTAAACCTTTTCTTTTGGCACTTCTACCAGACAGCCGTCTGGCGTACATTTTATTGTACAATTCAATCTACACAATGCATCTCTTCCCAACAATGCAATAGGTTTATGTTCCGATACCAGTATGGGTATTGTAATTTTCTGATTTTTATAGCAGAGCTCAATTGGTTCTGTAAGAGGAATCAGCTGTTTCACTCCCTCAAATCCGATTGTCCGAATCAGTCGATTGGACATAGGGAGATATGTAGCATCTTCAGGCCGAACACAGGTGAAAGCAGTTCCACTATCCGCCATCACTTCCAATGGTCGATTGTTTACTTTCACCTCAATTGTTGGATCTTTTTCCGGTCCTGATGCTACCAGCTGACACCCCCCTTTCGGATCCTCTGGGCACCTCTAGAATCCTTGCTCCGGGCCCCTCTAAGGGTTCATCGGTCCTCCAAATGATCTTGACTGGCCCCTGTATCTTCCTCTGAAATTTCCTCCTGGCCCATTACACTCACGGGCAAAGTGACCAACCTGTCCACAATTATAACACACTTCTGAAGATTGCTGGAAGTATGGCTTAAATCTTCCTCCTCTTCCTTTTCCTAAGCCTTCTCGTCCTCTTCCTCTTCAATTCTGTGTCTGTCCATAAACTGGCTGTGGATATGAAACAACTGGTACCGCTAGTGGTGGCTGGTAAAATTGCGGTTGGACCTGGTTTGGTTGAAGCTGTGACAGTGATTGTTGATTTGGTGAACACTGATTCTGTATAACCAAAGCCTGTTTCTTCTCCGTCTTCTTATTCTCCACCAGTTGTATTTGATTTAGTTTTCTGAGAGTTTCTTGGTCCTGTTCTTTCTGGTTGTGTTCCTTTTTCCTGTATAGATCCACTTGATGGGCTATATGATCTGTATAGACACCTTTTGCCATGCTTCCAAGTCCAACCACCTCTGCCAGTTTGCTCCTTACTGGTGAGGGCAGCCCCATCTGCAGTTTAGCTCGCAAAATTGACTGCTCTATTTGACTCACATCTGGATCATTTCTGGTAATATTTCTCCACACTTGATGAACTCTTGACACATAGGCTCTCGAATTTTGGCAGCTTCTCAAGTATATCTGACATATCGGTATTCTGCTAAAGTTTATACTCCAGGTTCTGTCCTCTAATTATCACTGGCATCATCTTCTTACTTGTGTTCCCTTTTCTTGGCCTCAATATGTATTTCCTCTCCAATTTTTGAGATTCTTTTTTCAGCAGTTTCTCCTTCTGTATCTTCAGCTTCTTGAGTTGTTTTTCCAGTTCTCTTACTTCTTCTAAATTATTCGCCTTATCAAAGCATGATATGCATCGGTCTATATCTCTTTCTATTTCTTCTGTGCTAGTCATTGTAGAATAAAATCCTCTTGAACATGAAGCACCTTTAATCTCCAAATCTTTATCGCTGTCTTCATCTTGACTTCCATCAGAGCTCGGATCTCTTGTATCCTTCTCCTTCCAACTTTCATCACCCCTTCTTTCCGCTCTAGCCAACCTCCGTCTGATCACAGGGTCATATCCACCCATGATCTCTTAAGAATCACTCTGATCATCATCATCATCATCTTCTTCAAATTCCATCCTCCTGAACATCACTCTACCCTTAGTTTCCAGACATGTCGTTTTCTTCTTACTTTTGGAGTTTGGATTCATCTTCATGGTTGTTTCTGCTTGTCCTCTCTCTATTATTCGTTCATCTTCATCTCTGATGCAATAATCACCCTCCTGAATGATCATTGGAAGCTGAGGATAGACGTCCTTAAACTCTACTTCTTCCTCGTAAGGTGGGGGTCTTTTTGTTGAATCCTTATGTGAGAAAGGTGTATTGACTTCTGCCTTTAGTTCTTCTGTTACCTTCGCCTCTTTTGCCATTTTCCCTATAGCTCTGTCTCTTTTATCTTTTGTATCTTTTATCAGTTTTTGTCCCTTTTTTGTTTTCAAACAACTTAAGAACACCCTGCTCTCTTTGTCTCTTTTCTTTACCTTGTTCCCCTTTTTTCCCCTTCTTTTGATTTGCCTTATAAATCGACACAAGCACTTTCATTATCTTGATGACGTCTGGGTTAAGAATCCCTTCCACTGGCCATGGTTGTTCAATGATAACCTTGCAATACCATTAACTAGAGGATTACTATTTTGTACTACATCAACAGGAGTAATTACTTTCATAGTTTTGATGTCCTTTTTCCCCATTGTAACCACTCTTTTATATTCCTTTATTGTGAAATATTTTATTATTATTATTATTTTAAATAATAAATGTGTAAACCCAAAAAACTTTAAGCTATGTAGCTTATCATTCCCTCCTATTTTTTATTTTTTTATTTTTATTTAAATTAAATAATTAAATAAATAATTAAATAATTAATTAATTAATTAATTGATTAATTAATCAACATATCTGTTTATTATTATGATTATTGTTATTATTATGATTATTAATAATTTATTCATGTATTAATTAATTTTTATTTTATTTAATTTTACCAAATTATTGATTAGTGGCAATCTTACCACATCCGATCAGGAAAAGTAAAGGAAACTAGTCAACTTCAGAGCAATCCAAAAAAAGAAAGACCTGTAATCCAGCAACACTACAGCACCCACAAACCAATTGCTCAATAAGCACCCAATTACCTTAATTTTACAGAATAATGTCAGTGCTGGATTTCCCGCACAACTCTAATCAAAACAACTCACACACAAAAACCCTAATGTGCAATTCTCAATTACATCAATTGATCAGTCTGTTGCCAAGTCCCTGTAAAATTGTCACAACATGAAATATTCTATGCATACACAATGTATCTATTATATCCTGTAAGGGAAAGTAGGTTTTGTGGATAGAACAGTACTGGCCTTAATTGGACTGGATCCAGAGCAGCACACGCTGTCGCGTGACGCACTTGTCAGCACCTCCTCTCTCTCTCTGTCTCCTCCTTCTCGTCTCACACATCACAGGAGAACAAAAGAAACAGACAACAATTCAGTCTTTTATGCATACCTATGTTCACATTCGCGCTAAGAAATAAGCAAGCAGCTTAACTCAGGAATATTATAAATAGCGCAATAACATTTTATTTTTTAAATTTATTTAATTATTATTATTTTTTTAATCCGTCAACATATCTTCTCATTTATAAATTCAATGTATCTCAATCAAATAGTTTGATAGGTAAGCAACAGCCACTTATCAAACAGAATTGTTTATCCGTGTGTATTCAAAATCTCCCCCTTTCTTCTCTGTCTGCAGCACTAAGTCTGCGTGTCTGTGTAACTCTAAACTCATAAAATCCCACGCATGCGCAGCTCATTCACCAGTGCGATTTCATGGTGAGAGGAGCTCCCGCAAGCAACTCTCTCCAAACAGCAGACAGTAGACAGACCAGCTGTCCCTCTGTTTTTTCAAACACAGACAAACAGTAACACTGAACAAAACGCACAAACCAACACAAAACATAGAACACAAATCCTACTTAGAAGTTTCTTATCTTCACTTATTCTAATCTGCAGATTTATAGTTATTTTCTTATCCATTACAAATCATCTCTATGCAATCATAACTCCCTCCCGGGGGGCTCATAGTTTTTAACAATGTCCTTAAAAACGTTCTCTGAAATTGAGACTCATAAGGTTTTAACCGTAACTAACATATTTCCTTACAAAAAACTAAAACCCCTGTTCTCAACCAAAACATATATGTATATATATCTCTAACATAAATCTTATCATAGCATGAGTCGACACACAGCTGGAACACAGCAGAGACCCACTCTCTTTCTCTCACACACACATGAAAAGAATGCATCCATTCATACGGTCCTTAAAAGCATGCTTACGTCGCTCCTATTTCCTTTATATTCCTTCCTAAATTTCTGCTACCTTGAGTTGCAGATATTCAATGAGAGGCTACATCGAACATATACTTCGTCAACTATATTCCGAGAGTCAACCTAGTGAATTGACAGGATTTGTGGCCCATCTTAATGATCGCCTCGTTTGAGGGCTTCCGTAGATCAGCGACGTCCTAATTAGTATACATTTTTCCTTAGTTCCTTATTCTATGCCTTCATTCTATTCATTTTCCCTTTAATTTTATTCAAGACAAATATCCCTGTGCCCAGTGTTATCAATTCCTATAGACACTCCCCCCTGTTTGCGTTGTTTTCAACGCAAACAAAGGTAGAAATTTAGAACGGAAACCTATCACACAGCAAACAGCACGGCACACACAGGTCCGTCACGGTGCATTCCCCCAACGCACACACACAGCCACACGAACTGACCAGCACCCAAAGTTGTGAGAAAGCTCACCTTATCTGCCAGCGTCTTGAGCGGGAGTGACTTCGTAGCCCATGAATGGAACGCTGAAGAGACACGTCCCAAAAATCCTCGTCGCCATTAAATGTGGTGTCCGAGACAACGATGCTGATATGCTGTGTAGACAAGGAATCCGCTGACACTGTACTTTGATTATAAAGGTTTATTACATCAAAGATTACGGCATCAATTTACAGACTTCTGCAGAGTCTGAGAACAACAAACCCAATCTCAAATATGATTATTCTCCCAATCCCTTGTTCAAACATGGTATTTATATCCTATGTAACATAAGATGGGTGGTTTTAGATAGACCAATCCCTGGCCTTTACACATCCGAATCTCCTCTGTCTTAGGAGGCCCCTATAGCAATACTTTCCAGATGTTTCCGCAAGCAGAGCCAAGTTCTGGAATGTTCAGATACTACACGTCTTTTTATCCTGACCATTAGCCAAGTAGTTTATGAATAAAGGAGTTATAAATGGTCTACTGAGAGTGCTTTGACATATTTTGGAGGTTTCTGCCCTCATGATTTTTCATTATTCACAATTCACATACCTGCATACTTCATTTTGCTTGTTCAAGTAAGCTATCCCTCCCCATCGTCCAGTTACCAAAGACACGCCATATCAACGGCAGATTTTTGGAGAATCTGCCTTGCAAATAGGCAACGATACAAATAGATGTGCAAATGTTATGCGTAAAGACATTTAGGCCTATGTGTGCACACAGTGCCATGGAACGAGAGAAGCAATATATGATATCATGCTTCTGACCCCATCCTATTTACAGATTGCTTGATTTCCGTTTCATATCAAGCCCTCCACTACCCTTACCCTAGGCCTACGCTACTAAGGCTGGTTCAACAGCAATGCGTCTTGTTCATCCTGACCTTGCAAAGTATCCTATCCATAAAAGGTGTTTAAAGGGGAACTGCACCCGCTGATTTTGTCTCGTTTTTTGGCTTGCTCCCCAAGAAATACTGGCGGCCATGGCAAAAGCCAAACGTGAGTTGGTTGGGGGTGTGGTTTGATTTGTGTGTTTCTTGCGTGTGTCCTTGCCATTACCAAGACAAACCCATCTGTCAGAACCTTGCCCGCTGCTGTTTCCCCCCACTCAATCGCAACAAACAAACCTCCTGCAGGTTGAGTTCAATAACTACAGGAAGATGTATGGTGAGATACTGGAGGAAGCTTTGAATAGGTCAGTAGCCTACAGAGTAATATGAGAAGAATGCAATTGCTGAATTTATATAGATATTCTAAACTAAGTGTTTTAATAACTTTCAAATGTAGTAACAGGTCCATGTAGAATAACCAACCCTTTACATAATACCATAGATGCAGTGTTCTGCTAACATAACAATATGCACCTTTCATCTTTTATTGTCATTCCCGTCCGATACAGATACTGTTGCCTATGAACATTTTATCTACTGGTAATGACGCCACCTTGGCAAAGATGTCAGAGTGGTCATACCTTCCTGTGTGGTGTCCCGTATACAATAGGAATTCCCTGATCCTGGTGCAGAATACACAGGGTTTCTCCCTCCCCATGGTGACGTATACCATTCAATTCAGTAATAAAAAAAGACGATACAAGTAAAAGTTGTGTCTAGTAAAATGTTTACACGTGCCAGGTCTCTCTTCATTCAGAGACATCAGTATCAAGCCCCTCTGTCAGTCTGGACTTCATCACATCATCATGCAAGTCTCCATGTGCTGTCTCCATACATGTTTCTCTGAACACATATACTGCATTTGGAAAGCATTTCGACCCCTTGAATTCTTCCACATTTTATTATGTTACAGACATATTCTAAATTGATTAAATATTTTTTTCCCTCATCAAGCTACACACAATACACCATAATGACAACGTTTTTGCAAATATATATAAAAAAAAAACATAAGAATTCATACCCTTTGAAATTGAGCTCAGGTGCATCATGTTTCCATTGATAATCCTTGAGACGTTTCTACAACTTGACTGGAGTCCACCTGTGGTAAATTCAATTGATTGGACATGATTTGGAAAGGCACACACCTGTCTATATAAGGTCCCACAGTTGACAGTTCATGTCAGAGCAAAAACCAAGCCATGAGGTCGAAGGAATTGTCCATAGAGCTCCGAGACAGGATTGTGTCGAGGCACAGACCTGGGGAAGTGTACCAAAAGATTTCTGCAGCATTGAAGGTCCCCAAGAACACAGTGGCCTCCACCATTCTTAAATGGATGAAGTTTGGAACCACCAAGAATCTTCCTAGAGCTGGCCACCCGGCCAAATTGAGCAATCGGGGGAGAAGGGCCTTGGTCAGGGAGGTGACCAAGAACCCAATGGTTCCTCTGTGGAGATGGGAGAACCTTCCAGAAGGACAACCATCTCTGCAGCACTCTACCAATCAGGCCTTTATGGTATAGTGGCCAGACGGAAGACACTCCTCAGTAAAAGGCAAATCACAGCCTGCTTGGAGTTTGCCAAAACGCACCTAAAGGACTCTCAGACCATGAGGAATAAGATTATCTGGTCTGATGAAACCGAGATTGAAGCATGGTGGTGGCAGCATCACGCTGTGGGGATGTTTTTCAGCGGCAGGGACTGAGAGACTAGTCAGGATCGAGGCAAAGATGAACGGAGGAAAGTACAGAGAGATCCTTGATGAAAACCTGCTCCAAAGCACTCAGGACCTCAGACTGGGGTGAAGGTTCACCTTCCAACAGGACAACAACCCTAAGCACACAGCCAAGACAACGCAGTAGTGGTTTCGGGACAAGTCTCTGAATGTCCTTGAGTGGTGCAGTCAGAGCTCGGACTTCAACCCGATCGAACATCTCTGGAGAGACCTGAAAATAGTTGTGCTGCGACTCTCCCCATCCAACCTGACAGAGCTAGAGAGGATCTGCAAAGAAGAATGGGAGAAACTCCCCAAACACAGGTGTGCCAAGCTTGTAGCGTCATACCCCAAAAGACTTGAGGCTGTAATCGCTGCCAAATGTGCTTCAACAAAGTACTGAGTAAAGGGTCTGAATACGTATGTAAATTGATATTTCAGGGTTTTTTTCATACATTTGCAATAATTTCTAAAAACCTGTCTTTGCCTCATCATTATGGGGTAGTTTGTGTAGATTGATGAGAAAAGAACATGATGTAATCCATTTTTATAATGAGGCTGTAACGTAACAAAATGTGGAAAAAGTGAAGTGGTCTGAATAATTTCCAAATACACTGTATACACGTAGTCATTGTTCTATTACTCAATTGCATTTAGGATAGACAAACAAACAGGTACTATGATACACAGGTACACATGAATGCACACACGCACACACACACACACACACACACACACACACACACACACACACACACACACATTCAACCTGATCGCTGCATATTACTTCAGATATCATAAAATGTGAAGTGAAATAGAATAGTGAACACAGCAATCAGGCTCGTTCCATCAGGCTAGGTTGTGCCCTGGACAAATAAGCAACAAATAATGTCAGTTTACATAAATTATGTTTCACAATTCGGTTATCAAATGTATCAAAGTAATGAAGTGGGTTACCTTCTATATTTGTACAAATGATGAGCCTGTGAAAGCTGTTGCCACTGACAGTTGAAAGTTGCTGGTCGGATACTTGCCAACATGTGGCTGACTGTTCCATTAATTGGAATGCTCACAGCGAGGGCATGTCTGCCTTATGCTGATGAGGGCCCGCCCAGTTGCTGGTCTTCTCTATGCTGCATGTTCGGCTGCAAACTGGGCATCTCTCGAATAACTGCAGCAGGCAATCTTATGAGGTGGTGTTGACTCATTATCTGAAGCGTTAACGTTAGGTAGTTAGTAGCTACTGTACTCTACAGAGAAATGTAGCTAGCTTGTTGCTACCTGGATAGTTAACTAGACAATAGCTGGAACGACCTAGCGAACAGACGCGAACTGGCTGAATCGATTCAGTGGCTAGCTTTGCACTTAACTGGCTAACAGTAGCTACTAAGGGTAAGTTATAACCTACATTTGTGTTTTGTTTTTACATACTGGTAACCAGAGTCGTTCAAGGGAATTCGGGACATGAGTGACTAGTTAACGTTAGCTTGGCTCTCTCTGTGTGTTCGTGCCATGGGAGGAGTTTTTTTTTTTTCGTTGGCAGAAAGCAATGGCTAGCTAGTATGCTAACTATTCTAGCTAACTAATTGGCTGAATAAGTTGACGACCAACTCACTCAAACTGTCAAAACTAACCCAAAACTTTACACAACGTTAGACACGGACACGAATGATCTGCTTGGCGTGTTAACACACTGGTGGTTTGTTGTAACTGAGTATTGGTGCTAAACCGTGTTATTGGAGCCTGGCATGCTAGTTGGCTATGGCGTCATAGGATTCAGTGCCCTGGACGGTTTTCACTGAAGAATACTGTACCAAGTTAGCTTCCTGAATAAACTAAGTTAGTCTATTCCTAGAAAACATTGAACCGCTGTAGTTTACAACAATTATAATTTCTAAAGTGGAAGTTTGGAGAGTTATATTTGAGTGTTTCAGTGAAATGTAAGTGAGGGAGGCCCCGCTCTCTCGCTTTCCCAGATGTTTAGTTCATTTCATTCCGATCTCCTTTGCCATCATTAAACATTCAGAAAACTTTACCATCACAATTTTCAGTCAGAAAACGTTACCATCACAACATTCAGTCAGCCAACTTTACCATCACAACATTATGTCATATAACATTCCCATCACAATATTCATTCAGACTACTTAACCATCACAATATTCAGTCAGACAATTTTACCATCACAACATTCAGTCAGACAACCTTACCATCACAACATTAGTCAGAAAAATGTACTATGAACACATTCAATCAGACAACTTTACCATCATAACATTCAGACAATTTACCATCACAATATTCAGTCAGAAAACATTACCATCACAATCTTTGTCAGACAACTCTACCATCACCATATTCAGTCAAACAACTATACTATTACAACATTCAGTCAGACAACTTTACCATCACAATATTCAGTAAGACAACATAGCATCACAACATTAGTCAGACAAATGTACCATCAACACATTCAGTCAGACAACTTTACCATCACAATTTTCAGTCAGACAACTTTGCCATCACAACATTAGTCAGACAAATGTACCATCAACACATTCAGTCAGACACGAATACCATCACACTATTCAGTCAGACAACCTCATTATTACAACATTTATTAGAGAACTTTACCATCACAACATTCAGTCAGACAACTTTGCCATTACAACATTCAGTCAGACAACTTTACCATCAGAATATTCAGTCAGACAACTTTACCATCACAACATTCAGTCAGACAACCTTAACATCACAACATTCAGTCATACAACTTTCCATCACAACATTCAGTCAGACAACTTACCATCACAACATTCAGTCAAACAACTTTACCATCACAACATTTAGTCGGAAAACTTCACCAACACAACTTTCACCAGACAACCTTAGAATCACAATATTCAGTCAAACAACTTTACCATCACAACATTCAGTCAGACAACTGTATCGTCAACACATTCACTCACACAACGTAACCATCCTAACATTCAGTCAGACAACTTTACCATCAGAATATTCAGTCAGACAACTTTACCATCACAACATTCAGTCAGACAACCTTAACATCACAACATTCAGTCAGACAACTTACCATCACAACATTCAGTCAGACAACTTTACCATCACAACATTTAGTCAGAAAACTTCACCAACACAACTTTCACCAGACAACCTTACAATCACAATATTCAGTCAAACAACTTTACCATCACAACATTCAGTCAGACAACTTTACCATCACAACATTCAGTCAGACAACCTTAGCATCACAACATTCAGTCATACAACTTTAATATCACAAC
The DNA here is from genome assembly GCF_964263955.1 of Coregonus lavaretus. Classification (NCBI taxonomy): domain Eukaryota; kingdom Metazoa; phylum Chordata; class Actinopteri; order Salmoniformes; family Salmonidae; genus Coregonus; species Coregonus lavaretus. The sequence goes on along the minus strand of NC_140009.1, from coordinate 15,890,894 downwards.
ATTCAGTCAGACAACTTTTCCATCACAATATTCAGTCAGACTTTACCATCACAATATTCACTCAGACAACTTTACCATCCCAACTTTCAGTCAGACAACTTTACCATCACAACATTCAGTCAGACAAATATACCATCACAATATTCAGTAAGACAACTTAACCATCACAACATTCATTCAGACAAATGTACCATCACAAACGTAGTCAGACAAATTTACTATCAACACATTCAGTCAGACAACTTTACTATCATAACATTCAGAAACTTTACCATCACAATATTCAGTCAGAAAACATTACCATCACAATCTTTGTCAGACAACTCTACCATCACCATATTCAGTCAAACAACTATACTATTACAACATTCAGTCAGACAACTTTACCATCACAATATTCAGTAAGACAACATAGCATCACAACATTAGTCAGACAAATGTACCATCAACACATTCAGTCAGACAAATATAATATCACAATATTCAGTAAGACAACATACCATCACAACATTAGTCAGACAAATTTACCATCAACACATTCAGTCAGACAACCTTACCATCATAACATTCAGACAACTTTACCATCACAACATTCAGTCAGACAACTTACCATCACAAAATTTAGTCAGACAACTTTATCATCACAACATTCAGTCAGAAAACTTTACCATCACAATATTCAGTCAGAAAACTTCACCAACACAACTTTCATCAGACAACTTTAACATCACAATAATCAGTCAGACAACTTTACCATCACAACATTCAGTTAGACAACTTTACCATCACAATATTCAGACAGACAACTTTATGATCACAACATTCAGTCAAACAAATTTACCATCTCAACATTCTGCCAGACAACTTTACCATCATAACATTCAGTCAGCCAACTTAACCATCACAATATTCAGTCAGACAACTTTACCATCATGACATTCAGAACACTTTACCATCACAATTTACAATCAGACAAGAATACCATCACACTATTCAGTCAGACAACCTCATTATTACAACATTTTTAAGACAACTTTACCATCACAACATTCAGTCAGACAACTTTACATTAAAACATACAGTCAGACAACTTTACCATCACAACATTCAGTCAGACAACTTTACATTACAACATACAGTCAGACAACTTTACCATCACAATATTCAGTCAGAAAACTTCACCAACACAACTTTCATCAGACAACTTTACCATCACAATATTCAGTCAAACAACTTTACCATCAAAACATTCAGTCAGACAAATATACCATCACAATATTCAGTCAGAAAACTTCACCAACACAACTTTCATCAGACAACTTTATCATCACAATAATCAGTCAGACAACTTTACCATCACAACATTCAGTTAGACAACTTTACCATCACAATATTCAGACAGACAACTTTATGATCACAACATTCAGTCAAACAAATTTACCATCTCAACATTCAGCCAGACAACTTTACCATCACAACATTCAGTCAGCCAACTTAACCATCACAATATTCAGTCAGACAACTTTACCATCACAACATTCAGTCAGACAACTTTACCATCACAATATTCAGTCAGACAACTTTACCATCACGACATTCAGAAAACTTTAATATCACAATATACAATCAGACAAGAATACCATCTCACTGTTCAGTCAGACAACCTCATTATTACAACATTTTTAAGAGAACTTTACCATCACAACATTCAGTCAGACAACTTTGCCATTACAACATTCAGTCAGACAACTGTATCATCAACACATTCAGTCAGACAACTTTACCATCATAACATTCAGTCAGACAACTTTACCATCGCAATATTCAGTCAGACAACGTTACCATCACAATATTCAGTCAGACAACTTTACCATCACAACATTCAGTTTGACAACTTTACCATAACAATATTCAGTCAGATAACTTTACCATCACAATATTCAGTAAGACAACATTACCATAACAACATTCAGTCAGACAACAGTATCGTCAACACATTCAGTCAGACAACTTTACCATCATAACATTCAGAAAACTTTACATCACAATTTTCAGTCAGAAAACGTTACCATCACAACATTCAGTCAGCCAACTTTACCATCACAACATTATGTCAGATAGCATTCCCATCACAATATTCATTCAGACTACCTAACCATCACAATATTCAGTCAGACAACTGTATCATCAACACATTCAGTCAGACAACTGTACCATCACAACATTAGTCAGACAAATGTACTATCAACACATTCAATCAGACAACTTTACCATCATAACATTCAGACAACTTTACCATCAACATTTTCAGTCAGAAAACATTACCATCACAACATTCAGTCAGCCAACTTTACCATCACAACATTATGTCAGATAACATTCCCATCACCATATTCAGTCAGACAACTTTACTATTACACTATTCAGTCAGACAACTTTACAATCACAATATTCAGTAAGACAACATAGCATCACAACATTAGTCAGACAAATGTACGATCAACAAATTCAGTCAGACAACTTTACCATCACAATTTTCAGTCAGACAACTTTACCATCACAATATTCAGTAAGGCAACATACCATCACAACATTAGTCAGACACATGTACCATCAACACATTCAGTCAGACAACTTTACCATCACAATTTTCAGTCAGACAACTTTACCATCACAACATTCAGTCAGACAACTTTACCATCACAACATTTAGTCAGACAACTTTAACATCACAACATTCAGACAGAAAATTTCAACAACACAACTTTCATCAGACAACCTTACAATCACAATATTCTGTCAAACAACTTTACCATCACAACATTCAGTCAGACAACTGTATCGTCAACACATTCAGTGAGACAACTTTACCATCATAACATTCAGAAAACTTTACCATCACAATTTTCAGTCAGAAAACGTTACCATCACAACATTCAGTCAGCCAACTTTACCATCACAACATTATGTCATATAACATTCCCATCACAATATTCATTCAGACTACTTAACCATCACAATATTCAGTCAGACAATTTTACCATCACAACATTCAGTCAGACAACCTTACCATCACAACATTAGTCAGAAAAATGTACTATGAACACATTCAATCAGACAACTTTACCATCATAACATTCAGACAATTTACCATCACAATATTCAGTCAGAAAACATTACCATCACAATCTTTGTCAGACAACTCTACCATCACCATATTCAGTCAAACAACTATACTATTACAACATTCAGTCAGACAACTTTACCATCACAATATTCAGTAAGACAACATAGCATCACAACATTAGTCAGACAAATGTACCATCAACACATTCAGTCAGACAACTTTACCATCACAATTTTCAGTCAGACAACTTTGCCATCACAACATTAGTCAGACAAATGTACCATCAACACATTCAGTCAGACACGAATACCATCACACTATTCAGTCAGACAACCTCATTATTACAACATTTATTAGAGAACTTTACCATCACAACATTCAGTCAGACAACTTTGCCATTACAACATTCAGTCAGACAACTTTACCATCAGAATATTCAGTCAGACAACTTTACCATCACAACATTCAGTCAGACAACCTTAACATCACAACATTCAGTCATACAACTTTCCATCACAACATTCAGTCAGACAACTTACCATCACAACATTCAGTCAAACAACTTTACCATCACAACATTTAGTCGGAAAACTTCACCAACACAACTTTCACCAGACAACCTTAGAATCACAATATTCAGTCAAACAACTTTACCATCACAACATTCAGTCAGACAACTGTATCGTCAACACATTCACTCACACAACGTAACCATCCTAACATTCAGTCAGACAACTTTACCATCAGAATATTCAGTCAGACAACTTTACCATCACAACATTCAGTCAGACAACCTTAACATCACAACATTCAGTCAGACAACTTACCATCACAACATTCAGTCAGACAACTTTACCATCACAACATTTAGTCAGAAAACTTCACCAACACAACTTTCACCAGACAACCTTACAATCACAATATTCAGTCAAACAACTTTACCATCACAACATTCAGTCAGACAACTGTATCGTCAACACATTCACTCACACAACGTAACCATCCTAACATTCAGTCAGACAACTTTACCATCACAATATTCAGTCAGACAACTTTACCATCACAATATTCAGTCAGACAAAAATACCATCAAAATATTCAGTAAGACAACATTACATCACAACATTCAGTCAGACAACTGTACCATCACAACATTAGTCAGACAAATGTACTATCAACACATTCAGTCAGACAAGTTTACTATCATAACATTCAGACAACTTTACCATCACAATATTCCGTCAGACAACTTTACCATCACAACATTCAGTCAGACAAATTTACCATCACAATATTCAGTGAGACAACATTTACTATCACAACATTCAGTCAGACAACTGTATCATCAAGACATTCAGTCAGACAACTTTACCATCATAACATTCAGAAAACTTTACCTTCAAAATATGATGTCAGAAAACTTTACCATCAAAATATTCAGTCAGAACTCTTTACCATCAAAATATTCAGTCACACAACTTTACCATCACAACATTCAGTCAGGCAACTTTACCATCACAACGTTCAGACAGACCACTTCACAATCACACCATTCAGTCAGACAACTTTATCATCACAACATTCAGTCAGACAACTTTACCATCACAACATTAAGTCAGATAACTTTACCATCACAATATATTCAGTCAAAAAACGTTACCATCACAACATTCAGTCAGACAACTTTAACATCATAATATTCAGTCAGACAACTTTACCATCACATCATTCAGTCAGACAATTTTACAATCCCAACATTAAGCCAGACAACTTTACCATCACAACATTCAGTCAGCCAACTTTACAATCACAACATTCAGTCACATAACTTTACCATCACAATATTTAGTCAGACTACTTGACCATCACAATATTCATTCAGACAACTTTACCATCACAACATTCAGTCAGACAACTTTACCATCATAACATTCAGTCAGACAATTTTACAATCCCAAAATTAAGCCAGACAACTTTACCATCACAACATTCAGTAAGATAACTTTACCATCACAATATTCATTCAGACTACTTTACCATCACAATATTCAATCAGACAACTTTACCATCACAAAATACAGTCAGACAACTTTACCATCACAACATTCAGTCAGACAACTTTGCCATTACAACATTCAGTCAGACAACTTTACCATCAGAATATTCAGTCAGACAACTTTACCATCACAACATTCAGTCAGACAACCTTAACATCACAACATTCAGTCATACAACTTTTCATCACAACATTCAGTCAGACAACTTACCATCACAACATTCAGTCAGACAACTTTACCATCACAACATTTAGTCAGCCAACTTTATCATCACAACATTCAGTCAGAAAACTTCACCAACACAACTTTCACCAGACAACCTTACAATCACAATATTCAGTCAAACAACTTTACCATCACAACATTCAGTCAGACAACTGTATCGTCAACACATTCACTCACACAATGTAACCATCCTAACATTCAGTCAGACAACTTTACCATCAAAATATTCAGTCAGAACTCTTTCCCATCAAAATATTCAGTCACACAACTTTACCATCACAACATTCAGTCAGGCAACTTTACCATCACAACGTTCAGACAGACCACTTCACAATCACACCATTCAGTCAGACAACTTTATCATCACAACATTCAGTCAGACAACTTTACCATCACAACATTAAGTCAGATAACTTTACCATCACAATATATTCAGTCAGAAAATGTTACCATCACAACATTCAGTCAGACAACTTTAACATCATAATATTCAGTTTGACAACTTTACCATCACATCATTCAGTCAGACAATTTTACAATCCCAACATTAAGCCAGACAACTTTACCATCACAACATTCAGTCAGCCAACTTTACAATCACAACATTCAGTCACATAACTTTACCATCACAATATTTAGTCAGACTACTTGACCATCACAATATTCATTCAGACAACGTTACCATCACAACATTCAGTCGGACAACTTTACCATCATAACATTCAGTCAGACAATTTTACAATCCCAAAATTAAGCCAGACAACTTTACCATCACAACATTCAGTAAGATAACTTTACCATCACAATATTCATTCAGACTACTTTACCATCACAATATTTCAATCAGACAACTTTACCATCACAAAATACAGTCAGACAACTTTACCATCACAACATTCAGTCAGATAACTTTGCCATTACAACATTCAGTCAGACAACTTTACCATCAGAATATTCAGTCAGACAACTTTACCATCACAACATTCAGTCAGACAACCTTAACATCACAACATTCAGTCATACAACTTTCCATCACAACATTCAGTCAGACAACTTACCATCACAACATTCAGTCAGACAACTTTACCATCACAACATTTAGTCAGCCAACTTTATCATCACAACATTCAGTCAGAAAACTTCACCAACACAACTTTCACCAGACAACCTTACAATCACAATATTCAGTCAAACAACTTTACCATCACAACATTCAGTCAGACAACTGTATCGTCAACACATTCACTCACACAATGTAACCATCCTAACATTCAGTCAGACAACTTTACCATCACAATATTCAGTCAGACAACTTTACCATCACAATATTCAGTCAGACAAAAATACCATCAAATTATTCAGTAAGACAACATTACCATCACAACATTCAGTCAGACAACTGTACCATCACAACATTAGTCAGACAAATGTACTATCAACACATTCAGTCAGACAAGTTTACTATCATAACATTCAGACAACTTTACCATCACAATATTCCGTTAGACAACTTTACCATCACAATATTCATCAAACAACTTTACCATCACAATATTCATCAAACAACTTTACCATCACAACATTCAGTCAGACAAATTTACCATCACAATATTCAGTAAGACAACATTACTATCACAACATTCAGTCAGACAACTGTATCATCAAGACATTCAGTCAGACAACTTTACCATCATAACATTCAGAAAACTTTACCTTCAAAATATTATGTCAGAAAACTTTACCATCACAATATTCAGTCAGAACTCTTTACCATCAAAATATTCAGTCACGCAACTTTACCATCACAACATTCAGTCAGGCAACTTTACCATCACAACGTTCAGACAGACCACTTCACAATCACACCATTCAGTCAGACAACTTTATCATCACAACATTCAGTCAGACAACTTTACCATCACAACATTAAGTCAGATAACTTTACCATCACAATATATTCAGTCAGAAAACGTTACCATCACAACATTCAGTCAGACAACTTTAACATCATAATATTCAGTCAGACAACTTTACCATCATATCATTCAGTCAGACAATTTTACAATCCCAACATTAAGCCAGACAACTTTACCATCACAACATTCAGTCAGCCAACTTTACAATCACAACATTCAGTCACATAACTTTACCATCACAATATTTAGTCAGACTACTTGACCATCACAATATTCATTCAGACAACTTTACCATCACAACATTCAGTCGGACAACGTTACCATCATAACATTCAGTCAGACAATTTTACCATCCCAAAATTAAGCCAGACAACTTTACCATCACAACATTCAGTCAGACAACTTTACCATCACAACATTCAGTCAGACAACTTTACCAACACATCATTCAGTCAGACAATTTTACAATTCCAACATTAAGCCAGACAACTTTACCATCACAATAATCAGTCACACAACTTTACCATCACAATATCCAGTCAGACAAGTTTAGCATCACAACATTCAGTCAGACAACTCTACCATAACAACATTCAGTCAGACAACTTTACCATCATAATATTCAGTCAGACAACTTTACCAACACATCATTCAGTCAGACAATTTTACAATTCCAACATTAAGCCAGACAACTCTACCATAACAACATTCAGTCAGCCAACTTTACAATCACAACATTCAGTCAGATAACTTTACCATCACAATAATCAGTCAGACAACTTTACAATCCCAACATTAAGCAAGACAACGTTACCATCACAACATTAACTCAGACAACTTTCCTTGACAACATTCAGTCAGAAAACTTTACCATCACAACATTCAGTCAGACAATTGTACCATCCCAACTGTCAGCCAGACAACGTTACCATCACAAAATTCAGTCAGTCAACTTAACCATCACAACATTCAGTCAGATAGCTTTAACATCACAATATTCAGTCAGACTATTTAACCATCACAATATTTAGTCAGACAACTTTACCATCACAACATTAAGTCAGACAACTTTGCCAATACAATTTTCAGTCAGACAACTTTACAATCACAATATTCAGTCAGACAACTTTACCTTCACAACATTCAGTCAGACAACTTTACCATCACAACATTCTGTCAGACAATTTTACCATCCCAACAGTCAGCCAGAAACTTTAACATCACAATATTCAGTCAGACTACTTAACCATCACAATATTAAGTCAGACAACTTTACCATCACAACATTCAGATAGACAACTTTACCATTACAATATTCAGTCAAACAACTTCACCATCACAATATTCAGTCAGACAACTTTACCATCACAACATTCAGTCAGTCAACGTTTCCATCACAATATTCAGTCAGACAACTTTACCATCACAATATTAATTCAGAAAACTTTACCATCACAATATTCAGTCAGACAACTTTACAATCATGACCTTCAGACATCTTTACCATAACAAAATTCAGTCTGAAAGCTTTACCATCACAATATTCAGTCAGACAACTTTACCATCAAAACATTCAGTCACACAACTTTACCATCACAATATTCAGTCAGACAGCTGTAGCATCACAATATTATGTCAGAGAACTTTACCATCACAATATTCAATCAAACAACCTTACCATCACAAAATTCAGTCAGACAACTTAACTATCACAATTTTCAGTCAGACAACTTTACCATCACACTATTCAGTCAGACAACTTTCCAATCATGACCTTTAGACATCTTTACAATCACAAAATTCAGTCTGAAAGCTTTACCATCACAATATTCAGTCAGACAACTTTACCATCACAACATTCAGTCACACAACTTTACCATCACAATATTCAGTCAGACAGCTTACCATCACAATATTCAGTCAGACAACTTCACCATCCCAACATTCAGTCAGACAACTTTACCATCCCAATATTCAGTCAGACAACTTTACCATCCGAACATTCAGTCAGACAACTTACCATCACAACATTCAGTCAGACAACATAACTTCAGAACATTTAGTCAGACAACTTTACCATCACAATATTAGGTCAGACAACATTACCATCACAACATTGATTCAGACAACTTTACCATCACGACATTCAGAACACTTTACCATCACAATGTTCAATCAGACAAGAATACCATCACAGTATTCAGTCAGACAACCTCATCATCACAACATTTTTTAGACGGCTTTACCATCACAATATTCAGTCAGACAACTTACCATCGCAACATTCAGTCAGACAACTTTACCATCACAACATTCAGTAAGACAACTTTACCATCCCAACATTCAGTCAGACAACTTTACCATCCCAATTTTCAGTCAGACAACTTTACCATCACAACATTCAGTCAGACAACATAACCGTCAAAACATTCAGTCTGAAAGCTTTACCATCACAATATTCAGTCAGACAACTTTACCATCACATATTCAATCAGACAAGAATACCATCACAACATTCAGTCACACAACTTTGCCATTACAATATTTAGTCAGATAACTTTGCCATTACAACAGTCATTCTGACAACTTTACAATCACAATATTGTCAGACAACGTTACCGTCACAATATTAAGTCAGACAACTTTACAATCACAACATTCAGATAGACAACTTTACCATCACAATATTTAGTCAAACAACTTCACCATCACAATATTCAGTCAGACAACTTAACCATCACAATTTGTAGGTAGACAATTTAACCATCACAATTTTCAGTCAGACAACTTTACCATCACAATATTCAGTCAGACAACTTTCCAATCATGACCTTTAGACATCTTTACCATCACAAAATTCAGTCAGACAGCTTTACCATCACAATATTCAGTCAGACAACTTCACCATCCCAACATTGAGTCAGACAACTTTACCATCCCAACATTCAGTCACACAACTTTACCATCCGAACATTCAGTCAGACAACGTTACCATCAAACCATTCAGTCAGACAACATAACGTCACAACATTCAGTCAGACTACTTTACCATCACAATATTAGGTCAGAAAACATTACCATCACAACATTGAGTCAGACAACTTTACCATCACGACATTCAGACAACTTTACCATCACAATGTTCAATCAGACAAGAATACCATCACAGTATTCAGTCAGACAACCTTATCATCACACCATTTTTTAGACAGCTTTACCATCACAATATTCAGTCAGACAACTTACCATCGCAACATGCAGTCAGACAACTTTACCATCCCAACATTCAGTCAGACAACTTGAACATCCCAACATTCAGTCAGACAACTTTACCATCACAACATTCAGTCAGACAACATAACCGTCACAACATTCAGTCAGACAACATTTCCATCACAATATTAGGTCAGACAACTCCACAATCACATCATTCAGTCAGACAACTTTACTATTACAACATTGAGACAACATTACCATCACAATATTCAATCAGACAAGAATACCATAACAATATTCAGTCAGACAACTTTACCATCCCAACATTCAGTCAGACAACTTTACCATCACAACATTCAGTCAGACAACATAACGTCAAAACATTCAGTCAGACAACCTTACCATCACAATATTAGGTGAGACAACATTACCATCACAACATTTTTTAGACAACTTTAACATCACAACATTCAGTCAGACAACTTTGCCATTACAACATTCAGTCAGACAACTTTACATCACAATATAATGTCAGACAACTTTACCATCACAACATTCAGATAGACAACTTTACCATCACAATATTCAGTCAAACAACTTTACCATCACAATATTAGGTCAGACAACTCCACCATCACATCATTCAGTCAGACAACTTTACCATCACGACATTCAGACAACTTTACCATCACAATTTTCAATCAGACAAGAATACCATCACACTATTCAGTCAGACAACTTTATCAGCACAACATTTTTTAGATAACTTTATCATCACAACATTCAGTCAGACAACTTCACCATCACAACGTTCAGTCAGACAACTTACTCTAACAACAATCAGTCGGACAACCTTAGCATCACAAAATTCAGTCATACAACTTTACCATCACAATATTAAGTCAGATAACCCTACCATCACAATGTTCAGTCAGAATTTACTATCACAATATTCACTCAGACAACTTTACCATCCCAACTTTCAGTCAGACAACTCTAACATCACAATATTCAGTCAGACAACTCCACCATCACAACATTAAGTAAGAAAACATTACCATCACAATATTCAGTCAGACAACTTTACCATCACAACATTCAGTCAGACAACTCTACCATCACAACATTCAGTCAGACAACTTTACCATCATGACATTCAGACAACTTTACCATCAAAATATTTAATCAGACAAGAATACCATCACAATATTCAGTCAGACAATTACATTATCACAAAAATGTTTAGACAACTTTACCATCACAACATTGAGCCAGACAACTTTTCCATTACAATATTCAGTCAGACAACTTTACCATCACAATATTCAGTCAGACAACTTCACAATCACAATATTCAGTCAGAAAACTTAACCATCACAACATTCAGTCAGACAACTTTTCCATCACAATATTCAGTTAGACAACTTTCCAATCATGACCTTCAGACATCTTTACCATCACAAAATTCAGTCTGAAAGCTTTATTATTATTATTATTATTATTATTATTATTATTATTATTATTATTATTATTATTATTATTATTATTATTATTATTATTTACCAACACAATATTCAGTCAGACAACATTCCCATCACAACATTCAGTCACAAAACTTCACCATCACAATATTCAGTCAGACAACTTTACCATCACAATATTCATTCAGACAACATTACCATCACAACATTCAGTCAGACAACTTTACCATCACAACATGCAGAAAACTTTACCATCACAATATTCAATCAGACAACTTTACCATCCCAACATTCAGTCAGACAACTTTACCATCCCAACATTCAGTCAGAAAACTTCACCATCACAATATTAGGTCAGACAACATTACCATCACAACATTTTTTAGACAACTTTACCATCAAAACATTCAGTCAGACAACTTTGCCATTACAATATTCAGTCAGACAACATAACCATCACAATATAATGTCAGAAAAATTTACCTACACAACATTCAGTCAGACAACATTTCCATCACAATATTCAGTCAGACAACATTGTAATCATGACCTTCAGACATCTTTACCATCACAAAATTCAGTCTGAAAGCTTTACCATCACAATATTCAGTAAGACAACCTTACCATCACAACATTCAGTCACACAACTCACCATCACAATATTCAATCAGACAAGAATACCATCACATTATTCAGTTAGACAACTTAATCATCACAACATTTTTTAGAGAACTTTACCATCACGACATTCAGTCAGACAACATTCCCATCACAACATTCAGTCACAAAACTTCACCATCACAATATTCAGTCAGACAACTTTACCATCACAATATTCATTCAGACAACATTACCATCACAACATTCAGTCAGACAACTTTACCATCACAACATGCAGAAAACTTTACCATCACAATATTCAATCAGACAACTTTACCATCCCAACATTCAGTCAGACAACTTTACCATCCCAACATTCAGTCAGAAAACTTCACCATCACAATATTAGGTCAGACAACATTACCATCACAACATTTTTTAGACAACTTTACCATCAAAACATTCAGTCAGACAACTTTGCCATTACAATATTCAGTCAGACAACATAACCATCACAATATAATGTCAGAAAAATTTACCTACACAACATTCAGTCAGACAACATTTCCATCACAATATTCAGTCAGACAACATTGTAATCATGACCTTCAGACATCTTTACCATCACAAAATTCAGTCTGAAAGCTTTACCATCACAATATTCAGTAAGACAACCTTACCATCACAACATTCAGTCACACAACTCACCATCACAATATTCAATCAGACAAGAATACCATCACAATATTCAGTTAGACAACTTAATCATCACAACATTTTTTAGAGAACTTTACCATCACGACATTCAGTCAGACAACTTTGGCATTACAACATTCAGTCAGACAACTTTACAATCACAATATTCAGTCAGACAACTTTACCGTCACAACATTAGGTCAGACAACATAACCATCACAACATTCAGTCAGACAACTTTACCATCCCAACATTCAGTCAGAAAACTTCACCATCACAATATTAGGTCAGACAACATTACCATCACAACATTTTTTAGACAACTTTACCATCAAAACATTCAGTCAGACAACTTTGCCATTACAATATTCAGTCAGACAACATAACCATCACAATATAATGTCAGAAAACTTTACCTACACAACAATCAGTCAGACAACATTTCCATCACAATATTCAGTCAGACAACATTTTAATCATGACCTTCAGACATCTTTACCTTCACAAAATTCAGTCTGAAAGCTTTACCATCACAATATTCAGTCAGACAACCTTACCATCACAACATTCAGACGGCTTTACCATCACAATATTCAATCAGACAAGAATACCATCACAATATTCAGTTAGACAACTTAATCATCACAACATTTTTTTGACAACTTTACCATCACGACATTCAGTCAGACAACTTTGCCATTACAACATTCATGTCACACCCTGGCTCTGGGGACTCTATATGTTGAGCCAGGGTGTGTAGATTGTATGTGTTCTTGTTCTGTGTTGTATATTCTATGTATTGTATTTCTATGTTGGCCAGAGTGGTTCCCAATCAGAGGCAACGAGTGTCAGCTGTTGCTGGTTGTCTCTGATTGGGAGCCATATTTATACAGGCTGTTTTCCCACAGTAGTTGTGGGATCTTGTTCCGTTTGGTTTGTTCCGTGTTGGTTGTTTAACCTAGGACGTCACGTTGTTCGTTTATTGTTTTGTTCGTATTATCACTAAAGATAATAAAGTATGTTCGCTCATCACGCTGCGCCTTGGTCTACTCCGTTCAACGATCGTGACAGAAGATCCCACCATACCAGGACCAAGCAGCGTGTCCAGGAGCAGGCAGCCTGGACGTGGGAGCAGATAATGGACGGGCAGGGGTCCTGGACCTGGGAGGAAATCCAGGCCGGGATGGATCGCCGTCCATGGAAGGAGACAGTAGAGGCGCGACGGAGAGAGGAGCAACGGCGTCAACAGTGTCGTCGTCGGACGGACGAGGGGCAACCCCAAAAAAGATTTAGGGGGGGGCACACGGCATGGGCGACGGGGCAGCAGGAGGCAGCTACAGGGCGTATTAGGAGGTTAGGTGAGGAGGCCACCAGGTTAAGGGGGCTATTGGTGCAGAGGGAGCAGGAGTTAGTGGTGCAGAGGGTGGAGCTACTGGAGGCGATAAGGGAGAAGGTGAGAGTAGAGGCACGGCGAGAGGAACTGTGTAGGCAGCTGAGGGAGCGGAGGGTTATGACGAAACCCAGTCCCGCTCCTCACACCAAGCAAGTGGTGTGCGTCACCAGTCCGGTCCGGCCCGTTCCTGCTCCCCGCACTAAGTTGATGGTGCGCGTCGCCAGCCCGGCCCGGCCTGTTCCTGCCACTCGCACCAAGCCTACGGTGCGCGTCGCCAGCCCGGCCCGGCCTGTTCCTGCCACTCGCACCAAGCCTACGGTGCGCGTCGCCAGCCCGGCCCGGCCTGTTCCTGCTCCACGCACCAAGCCAGGGGTGCGAGTCGTCAGCCCGGTACGGCCCGTTCCTGCTCCACGCACCAAGCCAGGGGTGCGCATCGTCAGCCCGGTACGGCCCGTTCCTGCTCCACGCACCAAGCCAGGGGTGCGCATCGTCAGCCCGGTCCGGCCCGTTGCTGCTCCACGCACCAAGCCAGGGGTGCGCATCGTCAGCCCGGTACGGCCCGTTGCTGCTCCACGCACCAAGCCAGGGGTGCGCATCGTCAGCCCGGTACGGCCCGTTCCTGCTCCACGCACCAAGCCAGGGGTGCGCATCGTCGGCCCGGTCCGGCCCGTTGCTGCTCCACGCACCAAGCCAGGGGTGCGCATCGTCAGCCCGGTCCGGCCCGTTCCTGCTCCACGCACCAAGCCAGGGGTGCGCGTCGTCAGTCCGGCACAACCCGTGCCTGGGTTACCGGTGCCTGGTCAGGTACCGGTCAGCTGCTCCACACCGGAGCTTAAGCAATCCGCTCCTACGATGTCCAGTCCAGCTCCAGCCAGCGGGGCCAGACCGGACCAGGGGCGCTACGGGGGGATTATTGCAGGGTGGTGGGCAAGCCCGGAGCCGGAACCGCCTCCGAGGAGGAATGCCCACCCAGCCCTCCCCTGTTTGGTTTATGTTGAGGCGCGGTTGCAGTCCGCGCCTTTAGGGGGGGGGTACTGTCACACCCTGGCTCTGGGGACTCTATATGTTGAGCCAGGGTGTGTAGATTCTATGTGTTCTTGTTCTGTGTTGTATATTCTATGTATTGCATTTCTATGTTGGCCAGAGTGGTTCCCAATCAGAGGCAACGAGTGTCAGCTGTTGCTGGTTGTCTCTGATTGGGAGCCATATTTATACAGGCTGTTTTCCCACAGTAGTTGTGGGATCTTGTTCCGTTTGGTTTGTTCCGTGTTGGTTGTTTAACCTAGGACGTCACGTTGTTCGTTTATTGTTTTGTTCGTATTATCACTAAAGATAATAAAGTATGTTCGCTCATCACGCTGCGCCTTGGTCTACTCCGTTCAACGATCGTGACAATTCAGTCAGACAACTTTACAATCACAATATTCAGTCAGACAACTTTACCATCACAACATTAGGTCAGACAACATAACCATCACAATATTCAGTCAGACAACCTTAATATCACAAAATTCAGTCATACAACGTTACCATCAAAACATTCAGTCAGATAACTTTTCCATCACAATATTAAGTCAGATAACCCTACCATCACAATGTTCAGTCAGAATTTACCATCACAGTATTCACTCAGAAAACTTTACCATCCGAACTTTCAGTCAGACAACTCTACCATCACAATAGTCAGTCAGACAACTCCACCATCACAACATTAAGTCAGAAAACATTACCATCACAATATTCAGTCAGACAACCTTACCATCACAACATTGAGTCAGACAACTTTTCCATTACAATATTGAGTCAGACAACTTTTCCATCACAATTTTCAGTCAGACAACTTTACCATCACAACATTCAGTCAGACAACTTTCCAATCATGACCTTCAGACATCTTTACCATCACAAAATTCAGTCTGAAAGCTTTACCAACACAATGTTCAGTCAGACAACATTCCTTCACACAACTCAGTCACACAACTTTACCATCACAATATTCAGTCAGACAACTTACCATCACAATATTCAATCAAACAACATTACCATCACAACATTCAGTCAGACAACTTTACCATCCCAACATTCAGTCAGACAACGTTACCATCCCAACATTCAGTCAGACAACTTTACCATCCCAACATTCAGTCAGAAAACATTACCATCACAATATTCAGTCAGACAACCTTACCATCACAACATTCAGTCAGACAACTTTACCATCACAACATTCAGTCAGACAACTCTACCATCACAACATTCAGTCAGACAACTTTACCATCATGACATTCAGACAACTTTACCATCACAATATGCAATAAGACAAAAATACCATCACAATATTCAGTCAGACAATTACATTATCACAAAAATGTTTAAACAACTTTACCATCACAACATTGAGTCAGACAACTTTTCCATCACAGTATTCAGTCAGACAACTTTACCATCACAATATTCAGTCAGACAACTTTCCAATCATGACCTTCAGACATCTTTACCATCACAAAATTCAGTCTGAAAGCTTTACCAACACAATATTCAGTCAGACAACATTCCCATCACAAAATTCAGTCACACAACTTTACCATCACAATATTCAATCAGACAACTTACCATCACAATATTCAATCAAACAAGAATACCATCACAATATTCAGTCAGACAACATTACCATCCCAACATTCAGAAAGACAACTTTACCATCCCAACATTCAGTCAGACAACTTTACCATCCCAACATTCTGTCATACAACACTACCATCACAACATTCAGTCAGACAACATAACCGTCACAACATTCAGTCAGACAAAATAACATCACAATATTAGGTCAGACAACATGACCATCACAACATTCAGTCAGACAACTTTACCATCACGACATTCAGACAACTTTACCATCACAATTTTCAATCAGACAAGAATACCATCACACTATTCAGTCAGACAACTTTATCAGCACAATATTTTTTAGATAACTTTATCATCACAACATTCAGTCAGACAACTTCACCATCACAACGTTCAGTCAGACAACTTACTCTCACAACAATCAGTCGGACAACCTTAGCATCACAAAATTCAGTCATACAACTTTACCATCACAATATTAAGTCAGATAACCCTACCATCACAATGTTCAGTCAGAATTTACCATCACAGTATTCACTCAGAAAACTTTACCATCCGAACTTTCAGTCAGACAACTCTACCATCACAATAGTCAGTCAGACAACTCCACCATCACAACATTAAGTCAGAAAACATTACCATCACAATATTCAGTCAGACAACCTTACCATCACAACATTGAGTCAGACAACTTTTCCATTACAATATTGAGTCAGACAACTTTTCCATCACAATTTTCAGTCAGACAACTTTACCATCACAACATTCAGTCAGACAACTTTCCAATCATGACCTTCAGACATCTTTACCATCACAAAATTCAGTCTGAAAGCTTTACCAACACAATGTTCAGTCAGACAACATTCCTTCACACAACTCAGTCACACAACTTTACCATCACAATATTCAGTCAGACAACTTACCATCACAATATTCAATCAAACAACATTACCATCACAACATTCAGTCAGACAACTTTACCATCCCAACATTCAGTCAGACAACGTTACCATCCCAACATTCAGTCAGACAACTTTACCATCCCAACATTCAGTCAGAAAACATTACCATCACAATATTCAGTCAGACAACCTTACCATCACAACATTCAGTCAGACAACTTTACCATCACAACATTCAGTCAGACAACTCTACCATCACAACATTCAGTCAGACAACTTTACCATCATGACATTCAGACAACTTTACCATCACAATATGCAATAAGACAAAAATACCATCACAATATTCAGTCAGACAATTACATTATCACAAAAATGTTTAAACAACTTTACCATCACAACATTGAGTCAGACAACTTTTCCATCACAGTATTCAGTCAGACAACTTTACCATCACAATATTCAGTCAGACAACTTTCCAATCATGACCTTCAGACATCTTTACCATCACAAAATTCAGTCTGAAAGCTTTACCAACACAATATTCAGTCAGACAACATTCCCATCACAAAATTCAGTCACACAACTTTACCATCACAATATTCAATCAGACAACTTACCATCACAATATTCAATCAAACAAGAATACCATCACAATATTCAGTCAGACAACATTACCATCCCAACATTCAGAAAGACAACTTTACCATCCCAACATTCAGTCAGACAACTTTACCATCCCAACATTCTGTCATACAACACTACCATCACAACATTCAGTCAGACAACATAACCGTCACAACATTCAGTCAGACAAAATAACATCACAATATTAGGTCAGACAACATGACCATCACAACATTCAGTCAGACAACTTTACCATCACGACATTCAGACAACTTTACCATCACAATTTTCAATCAGACAAGAATACCATCACACTATTCAGTCAGACAACTTTATCAGCACAATATTTTTTAGATAACTTTATCATCACAACATTCAGTCAGACAACTTCACCATCACAACGTTCAGTCAGACAACTTACTCTCACAACAATCAGTCGGACAACCTTAGCATCACAAAATTCAGTCATACAACTTTACCATCACAATATTAAGTCAGATAACCCTACCATCACAATGTTCAGTCAGAATTTACTATCACAATATTCACTCAGACAACTTTACCATCCCAACTTTCAGTCAGACAACTCTAACATCACAATATTCAGTCAGACAACTCCACCATCACAACATTAAGTAAGAAAACATTACCATCACAATATTCAGTCAGACAACTTTACCATCACAACATTCAGTCAGACAACTCTACCATCACAACATTCAGTCAGACAACTTTACCATCATGACATTCAGACAACTTTACAATCAAAATATTTAATCAGACAAGAATATCATCACAATATTCAGTCAGACAATTACATTATCACAAAAATTTTTAGACAACTTTACCATCACAACATTGAGTCAGACAACTTTTCCATTACAATATTCAGTCAGACAACTTTACCATCACAATATTCAGTCAGACAACTTCACCATCACAATATTCAGTCAGAAAACTTAACCATCACAACATTCAGTCAGACAACTTTTCCATCACAATATTCAGTTAGACAACTTTCCAATCATGACCTTCAGACATCTTTACCATCACAAAATTCAGTCTGAAAGCTTTATTATTATTATTATTATTATTATTATTATTATTATTATTATTATTATTATTTACCAACACAATATTCAGTCAGACAACATTCCCATCACAACATTCAGTCACAAAACTTCACCATCACAATATTCAGTCAGACAACTTTACCATCACAATATTCATTCAGACAACATTACCATCACAACATTCAGTCAGACAACTTTACCATCACAACATGCAAACAACTTTACCATCACAATATTCAATCAGACAACTTTACCATCCCAACATTCAGTCAGACAACTTTACCATCACAACATTCAGTCACACAACTCACCATCACAATATTCAATCAGACAAGAATACCATCACAATATTCAGTTAGACAACTTCATCATCACAACATTTTTTAGAGAACTTTAGCATCACGACATTCAGTCAGACAACTTTGGCATTACAACATTCAGTCAGACAACTTTACAATCACAATATTCAGTCAGACAACTTTACCGTCACAACATTAGGTCAGACAACATAACCATCACAATATTCAGTCAGACAACCTAACCATCACAACATTCAGTCAGACAACTTTACCATCAAAACATTCAGTCAGACAACTTTGCCATTACAATATTCAGTCAGACAACATAACCATCACAATATAATGTCAGAAAACTTTACCTACACAACATTCAGTCAGACAACATTTCCATCACAATATTCAGTCAGACAACATTTTAATCATGACCTTCAGACATCTTTACCATCACAAAATTCAGTCTGAAAGCTTTACCATCACAATATTCAGTCAGACAACCTTACCATCACAACATTCAGACGGCTTTACCATCACAATATTCAATCAGACAACATTTTAATCATGACCTTCAGACATCTTTACCATCACAATATTCAGTATGAAAGCTTTACCATAACAATATTCAGTCAGACAGCTTTACCATCACAACATTCAGACGGCTTTACCATCACAATATTCAATCAGACAAGAATACCATCACAATATTCAGTTAGACAACTTAATCATCACAACATTTTTTAGACAACTTTACCATCACGACATTCAGTCAGACAACTTTGCCATTACAACATTCATGTCACACCCTGGCTCTGGGGACTCTATATGTTGAGCCAGGGTGTGTAGATTGTATGTGTTCTTGTTCTGTGTTGTATATTCTATGTATTGTATTTCTATGTTGGCCAGAGTGGTTCCCAATCAGAGGCAACGAGTGTCAGCTGTTGCTGGTTGTCTCTGATTGGGAGCCATATTTATACAGGCTGTTTTCCCAGAGTAGTTGTGGGATCTTGTTCCGTTTGGTTTGTTCCGTGTTGGTTGTTTAACCTAGGACGTCACGTTGTTCGTTTATTGTTTTGTTCGTATTATCACTAAAGATAATAAAGTATGTTCGCTCATCACGCTGCGCCTTGGTCTACTCCGTTCAACGATCGTGACAGAAGATCCCACCATACCAGGACCAAGCAGCGTGTCCAGGAGCAGGCAGCCTGGACGTGGGAGCAGATAATGGACGGGCAGGGGTCCTGGACCTGGGAGGAAATCCAGGCCGGGATGGATCGCCGTCCATGGAAGGAGACGGTAGAGGCGCGACGGAGAGAGGAGCAACGGCGTCAACAGTGTCGTCGTCGGACGGACGAGGGGCAACCCCAAAAAAGATTTAGGGGGGGGGCACACGGCATGGGCGACGGGGCAGCAGGAGGCAGCTACAGGGCGTATTAGGAGGTTAGGTGAGGAGGCCACCAGGTTAAGGGGGCTATTGGTGCAGAGGGAGCAGGAGTTAGTGGTGCAGAGGGTGGAGCTACTGGAGGCGATAAGGGAGAAGGTGAGAGTAGAGGCACGGCGAGAGGAACTGTGTAGGCAGCTGAGGGAGCGGAGGGTTATGACGAAACCCAGTCCCGCTCCTCACACCAAGCAAGTGGTGTGCGTCACCAGTCCGGTCCGGCCCGTTCCTGCTCCCCGCACTAAGTTGATGGTGCGCGTCGCCAGCCCGGCCCGGCCTGTTCCTGCCACTCGCACCAAGCCTACGGTGCGCGTCGCCAGCCCGGCCCGGCCTGTTCCTGCCACTCGCACCAAGCCTACGGTGCGCGTCGCCAGCCCGGCCCGGCCTGTTCCTGCTCCACGCACCAAGCCAGGGGTGCGAGTCGTCAGCCCGGTACGGCCGTTCCTGCTCCACGCACCAAGCCAGGGGTGCGCATCGTCAGCCCGGTACGGCCCGTTCCTGCTCCACGCACCAAGCCAGGGGTGCGCATCGTCAGCCCGGTCCGGCCCGTTGCTGCTCCACGCACCAAGCCAGGGGTGCGCATCGTCAGCCCGGTACGGCCCGTTCCTGCTCCACGCACCAAGCCAGGGGTGCGCATCGTCGGCCCGGTCCGGCCCGTTGCTGCTCCACGCACCAAGCCAGGGGTGCGCATCGTCAGCCCGGTCCGGCCCGTTCCTGCTCCACGCACCAAGCCAGGGGTGCGCGTCGTCAGTCCGGCACAACCCGTGCCTGGGTTACCGGTGCCTGGTCAGGTACCGGTCAGCTGCTCCACACCGGAGCTTAAGCAATCCGCTCCTACGATGTCCAGTC
The DNA here is from genome assembly GCF_964263955.1 of Coregonus lavaretus. Classification (NCBI taxonomy): domain Eukaryota; kingdom Metazoa; phylum Chordata; class Actinopteri; order Salmoniformes; family Salmonidae; genus Coregonus; species Coregonus lavaretus. The sequence goes on along the minus strand of NC_140009.1, from coordinate 15,868,370 downwards.
CAGCTCCAGCCAGCGAGGCCAGACCGGACCAGGGGCGCTACGGGGGGATTATTGCAGGGTGGTGGGCAAGCCCGGAGCCGGAACCGCCTCCGAGGAGGAATGCCCACCCAGCCCTCCCCTGTTTGGTTTATGTTGAGGCGCGGTTGCAGTCCGCGCCTTTAGGGGGGGGGTACTGTCACACCCTGGCTCTGGGGACTCTATATGTTGAGCCAGGGTGTGTAGATTCTATATGTAGTGGCTTCCTTTCCTCTTTACCATAGCCACTGCCCTAGCCTGAAGCGGGGTTGTTTCGGACGCATACAGTCCACACTCAACGTTTCCAAACGGCCAAACATTCAATGAGATCCAGGGATATAGTGCAACAAAAATGTTTATTCTTCTTATCTAACAAAAAGGTATTCTCCAATCAACTTAAAGCAGAGATTACTTGAAATGCAAATACATCATATAATATGACCTGTCTGTCTGTATTTCTGTATGTCTATATGGTCAAAAAACTATACCGCTCCCGCATCTAGCAAGGACTCCTCCCCCCGAAGGCCCAACTTCCTGCCTTTATACTAACACAATTAACACAGTACAATGAATGGGCAAGAGGGGGGGCCAAAAACTGAGTTACACTAATAACAAATGAATATATCTCAATCCGGTAAATAAATCATAAAGGTACGTACCTAATATTTCATCATATACATTAATATTTAATATATTTACACAAATGTACATGGAGCTCAGTATGTTCAGTCTTTTATACAAAATATGCCCAAATCGGCTCTAACATACCGGCCCCTAATTGTTGACTGCACTGAATGCACAACAATTACTTAATATTCAAACGTAGAGCCAATACAAAAACATTCTATACCAGAGCACCATTACAGTTCATAGCTATATACAAATATACAAGGTGCCATATAGGAAAATAGTCCATAGATCTCAGTCTGAGTTGAAGTGTAAAGGTGTTCAACTTCCAAAAAATGTCAAGAGTTTGACGTCCACAAAATGTATGACATCAAAGAATGTAAGAGTACGACATCAACGAATCAGAGGTGCACGTGATTCAAAGATGGAGCACTGTGTGTGTGTGTGTGTGTGTCTCACTTCGTCGCCTCAAGGAGCAGACAGAGTTTATTGATAGGTCTCTGTAGGATATTGGTCTTAGTCTTAACCATGACGCTCCGGACAAGACCTTTGGCCCCTGGCAAAGCCTTCACCACACGCCCCATTAGCCAAGAGTTCCTTGGGGCGGTGTCATCGACGATGACCACAAGGTCAACAGGACTGAAGTTTCTCTTAGTTTTGTTCCACTTGTTCCGCTCCTGCATAAGTGGAAGATACTCCCTGATCCATCTCTTCCAGAAGAGGTCAGTGATATATTGTACTTGCTTCCATCTCCTTCTTGAGTATAGGTCACTTCTCTGGAATAGTCCTGGTGGCAGGACTGGCTTTGCTTTCAGATGAAGCAGATGGTTCGGAGTCAGGGGTTCTAGATCGTTAGGGTCATTTGTTACAGTAGTGATTGGTCTGTCGTTCATAATCGCCTCAACTTCACACAAGGCTGTCTGCAAAGCCTCATCATCCAGTACTTGCTCTTTAAGGACTGAATAGAGGATCTTTTTCACCAGTCGGATCAACCTCTCCCATACCCCCCCCATGGTGGGCTCCAGAGGGAGGGTTGAATGACCATGTCACTCCTTCCTTCAGTAATTTATTTTGAATCTTGTTGTGATCCAGCTCTTTCAGAGCTTCTCCTAGCTCTCTGTGTGTTCCGACAAAGTTGGTGCCATTGTCTGTTCTGATACTTGTTACTGGGCCCCTTCGACAGATGAACCTGCGCAGGGCATTGATGCAGGAATCAGTATCCAGATAACTAGCAACTTCTAGATGGACAGCTCGACTCACAAGGCAAGTAAAGATCACACCATACCGCTTCACATGAACGCGGCCTCGCTTCACCTCTATGGGGCCAAAGTAATCTATGCCCACATGGGTGAAAGGCGGCAAATCAGGTGCTACCCGATCTTGTGGAAGGTCAGCCATCTTCTGTTCCCCAGCTCTAGCTTGCATCCGCCTGCAGAAGACACAGCTCTTAAGGATCTTCCTTGCTAAGGAGTTGGCACAGGGTATCCAATATCGCTGGCGAAGTCTAGAAAGCATGTGACCTCTCCCAGAGTGGCCAACCTGCTCATGGATGTGGAGTAAGATCAGTCTGGAGATGTAGGAGTCTTTGGGCAGGATCATAGGATTCTTTAGTTCCGTAGGCATAGCAGCTTTGCTTAACCTTCCTCCTACTCTCAGAATGCCATTGTCAACTACTGGATCAAGCTTACAGATTGAGCCGCTTCTCTTGGCACATTGTTTTCCTTTTACAACTAGTGCAATTTCTTGTTTAAAGTGCTGTCGTTGCTCAAATCGAATGATGACCTTTTCTGCTTCATCTAGGTCATCTACAGACAGACTTTCTTTTCCAAACGTCAGTTTGAACTTGTCAATTTGTTCCTTCAGTGAGTTTGTCAGACTCTGATCTGATCCTGGATCAGTTTGGGTGAGAACTTTCCTTTCCTGGCTTAACTGTAGTAGAAGTCTCTTCAGTTTCAGCATCCAGGCAACTGCTTTCTTCAAGCTGTTCCATGTTGAATAGTACTCAATCAGTTTGCTGGTCGGACTCTTTTCTTCCACACATGTACTGTTTACGATGACGTCTTTTCTCACCTCTGGATCATCTGGAGGGATGGAGCCAAGCTCCTCGGGGACTTTCGGCCATTGTGTTTCTGTTTTCTCCAGGAATTCTGGTCCTTTGCGCCATCTCTTTGAGTTCAGGAAAGTTTCAACATGTAATCCTCTTGAGGCATCATCGGCTGGGTTGTGTTTGGAGTTCAAATACCTCCACTGTTTTGCTTTCGATAGGTCACGGATCATAGCAACCCTATTAGCCACAAAAGTATGGAATCTCTTGGTATCGTTGCGGATGTATTTTAGCACCGACTGGCTGTCTGTCCAGAAAGTTGACTCCTCAAGTTCAATCTGGAGCTCCAACCTTAACATCCTGTCCACTCGCACTGCCAATGTTGCTGCAGCTAGTTCCAGTCTGGGGATCGTCATCTGCTTGAGTGGAGTCACCCTTGATTTCCCCAGTATGAATGCGATGTGGACCTTTTCCATAACGTTTGTGAACCTAAGGTAGCTTGCCGTGCCATAACCTTGTTCACTTGCATCACCGAAGTGATGCAGCCGTGCGGTCTTGATTTGACCAAAGTTCTCCGGCATCATACACCTGTTGATCTGGAATCTGGAGAGCTGGTCCAGCTCTGAGAGCCATCTCTTCCATGAAATAGAGTGTTCTTCAGGGATGACTTCATCCCATCCACACTTTAGCTTGCAGAGCACTTGAAGAATTTGCTTTGCCTTTAATACGAATGGGGCGAGGAAACCTAATGGATCATAAATAGAGCTGACAGTTGAGAGAATACCTCTTCTTGTAAGGGGTCTGTTCTTGACAGTGACCTGGAAGGTAAACACATCCCTTTCAATGTTCCATCGGATTCCAAGTGCTCTTTCAACAGGCAGCTTTTCTCTGTCCAGGTCCAGTTCTTTTATCTGCTTGGCTTTGTGTTCATCAGGGATAGAAGCTAGTACAGTGCGGCTGTTGCTGACCCACTTGGTCAATTTGAACCCACCTTGAGAGCACACATCCCTGAGGTTTCTTGTGAGAGCTATGGCTTGTTCTTCTGTGGCCACTGACTTGAGGCAGTCATCAACATAGAAGTTGGACTTGACTGTTTGAATTACCTCTTCATCGTACCCCTCACAGTTGTCTTCTGCAGTCTTTCGCAGTGCAAAGTTTGCACAACTTGGAGAGGATATAGCACCGAAAAGATGTACTGTCATTCTGTACTCCTCCAATCTTTTGTTAGTATCACCATCCGGCCACCATAGGAATCGCAGGAAGTCTAAGTCATCTTCATGGACACGTACTTGATGGAACATTCCTTCGATGTCTGCCATCATGGCAATGTGCTCTTGCCGAAATCTTAGCAAGACTCCTATAAGCGTGTTTGCCAGGTCAGGGCCTTGAAGGAGTTCACTGTTAAGAGATGTACCTTTATAGGATGATGAACAGTCAAACACCACTCGTATCGTTCCTTTGCGCTTATGGTGAACGCCATGGTGTGGTATGTACCATACCTTGCCTTTCTCTCTGAGGAGCTGTTCTTGTGGTACCTTCTCGGCGTAACCTTTTGTTATCATCTCTTCCATGAAGCCTTTGTACTCTGCAGCGTAACCTTTGTCCTTCTTGAACTTCCTGATAATATTTAGAGCCCGCTGCTTTGCCATGTCACGGTTGTTTGGCAGGACTACATCTTTGTTGCGAAAGGGCAACGGTAAGTAGTAGTGATGGTCTTTGAGGGTTATGGAGCTTGATACTATCTCCATAAACCTACGATCCTCAGCTGACATCTCACTTTTCTCTTCATACTCTCTCTCAGGGAAGTCATGGTTGTACTGATTTACAAGAAGAACCCCCAGGTCGGCCATTGAGATACGATTGGCCATCACCGTAGGACGCCCGGATTCTTCTGCCATGGTACAACTGTTGAGAGGACCATTCATCACCCATCCAAAGAGGGTTTTCACTGCATACGGTCCGTTGCCTTGGCTATTTATGATTTGCCAGGGTTCCATTGCCTTTGGAGCATTTACGCCAATCAGAAGTTCGACGTCGGCATCAATCTCCTTCAACTGAACCTCTTTCAGGTATGGCCACCTTTTGAGCTCTTTCTGAGTGGGAATGTTCTCTCTTGTCACTGGGATCTTATGTTGGGTGTAGACCTTTGGTAATGCAAGAAATGTGTCGCCTTCCACATTGCCAATCTCTAATCCAGATATCTCGAAGCTCTTGGTAGGACTCTCCTGCCCCATTGTGCGTAGCAGAATTTCAGTCGCACTGCCTTTAGCTTGCAACTGCCTCATGAGTCTCTCCGTACAAAATGTTGCTGAGCTACCAGAATCGAGAAACGCATAGGTTAACACAGACTTGCTTCCATTTGCCACCTTTACTTGAACTGGCACAATTGCAAGTGCACAATCTGTACCGGCCCCGGTATCTTCACCAGCTTCCAGTGAAACAAGAGCACTGCTGACAGTCTCCTCCCGCTTTACTGCTACACCACTCATATCTGCCTTTTGAGATCTAAAACTCTCTCTTCCTTCAATGTGCAGGATAGTGGGGTGCTTTCTTTGACAGCTCTGACAGGTCATCCTTCTTTTACATTCTCTGCTTAAGTGTCCTCTCATCAAACAGCCAAAACAAAGGCCTTTTGATCTCAGAAACTCAACCTTGAATTCATGTGGCTGTGCCTTCACCTGTTGGCAGTCGACCAATAAATGCGCACCAGCACAAAATATACATGAGATACTGGGAGCATCAGAAGGGTAGGTGACTGGTCTCTTTACTTTGAATGTTTGTTCTTTTAAAGGTTTTTCAGAGTCACAATCTGCCACTACAGCTACTGTAGTGGCAAAGCTGCTTCCCCTACTCTTGGACTTGAACTGCTGTTTAGAGTCAGCTTCTGTTTTGGGTTTTAAAAACCTTTTGTTGTACAGGGGATCTTGAATATCTCCATACAACGGATCCTGCAGTTTTTTGACTTGAATGTAGTGGCTTCCTTTCCTCTTTACCATAGCCACTGCCCTAGCCTGAAGCGGGGTTGTTTCGGACGCATACAGTCCACACTCAACGTTTCCAAACGGCCAAACATTCAATGAGATCCAGGGATATAGTGCAACAAAAATGTTTATTCTTCTTATCTAACAAAAAGGTATTCTCCAATCAACTTAAAGCAGAGATTACTTGAAATGCAAATACATCATATAATATGACCTGTCTGTCTGTATTTCTGTATGTCTATATGGTCAAAAAACTATACCGCTCCCGCATCTAGCAAGGACTCCTCCCCCCGAAGGCCCAACTTCCTGCCTTTATACTAACACAATTAACACAGTACAATGAATGGGCAAGAGGGGGGGCCAAAAACTGAGTTACACTAATAACAAATGAATATATCTCAATCCGGTAAATAAATCATAAAGGTACGTACCTAATATTTCATCATATACATTAATATATTTACACAAATGTACATGGAGCTCAGTATGTTCAGTCTTTTATACAAAATATGCCCAAATCGGCTCTAACATACCGGCCCCTAATTGTTGACTGCACTGAATGCACAACAATTACTTAATATTCAAACGTAGAGCCAATACAAAAACATTCTATACCAGAGCACCATTACAGTTCATAGCTACAGTGGGGGAAAAAAGTATTTAGTCAGCCACCAATTGTGCAAGTTCTCCCACTTAAAAAGATGAGAGAGGCCTGTAATTTTCATCATAGGTACACGTCAACTATGACAGACAATTGAGGAAAAAAAATCCAGAAAATCACATTGTAGGATTTTTAATGATTTTATTTGCAAATGATGGTGGAAAATAAGTATTTGGTCACCTACAAACAAGCAAGATTTCTGACTCTCACAGACCTGTAACTTCTTCTTTAAGAGGCTCCTCTGTCCTCCACTCGTTACCTGTATTAATGGCACCTGTTTGAACTTGTTATCAGTATAAAAGACACCTGTCCACAATCTCAAACAGTCACACTCCAAACTCCACTATGGCCAAGACCAAAGAGCTGTCAATGGACACCAGAAACAAAATTGTAGACCTGCACCAGGCTGGGAAGACTGAATCTGCAATAGGTAAGCAGCTTGGTTTGAAGAAATCAACTGTGGGAGCAATTATTAGGAAATGGAAGACATACAAGACCACTGATAATCTCCCTCGATCTGGGGCTCCACGCAAGATCTCACCCCGTGGGGTCAAAATGATCACAAGAACGGTGAGCAAAAATCCCAGAACCACACGGGGGGACCTAGTGAATGACCTGCAGAGAGCTGGGACCAAAGTAACAAAGCCTACCATCAGTAACACACTACGCCGCCAGGGACTCAAATCATGCAGTGCAAGATGTGTCCCCCTGCTTAAGCCAGTACATGTCCAGGCCCGTCTGAAGTTTGCTAGAGTGTATTTGGATGATCCAGAAGAGGATTGCGAGAATGTCATATGGTCAGATGAAACCAAAATATAACTTTTTGGTAAAAACTCAACTCGTCGTGTTTGGAGGACAAAGAATGCTGAGTTGCATCCAAAGAACACCATACCTACTGTGAAGCATGGGGGTGGAAACATCATGCTTTGGGGCTGTTTTTCTGCAAAGGGACCAGGACGACTGATCCGTTTAAAGGAAAGAATGAATGGGGCCATGTTTCATGAGATTTTGAGTGAAAACCTCCTTCCATCAGCAAGGGCATTGAAGATGAAACGTGGCTGGGTCTTTCAGCATGACAATGATCCCAAACACACCGCCCGGGCAACGAAGGAGTGGCTTCGTAATAAGCATTTCAAGGTACTGGAGTGGCCTAGCCAGTCTCCACATCTCAACCCCATAGAAAATCTTTGGAGGGAGTTGAAAGTCTGTGTTGCCCAGCGACAGCCCCAAAACATCACTGCTCTAGAGGAGATCTGCATGGAGGAATGGGCCAAAATACCAGCAACAGTGTGTGAAAACCTTGTGAACACTTACAGAAAACGTTTGACCTGTGTCATTGCCAACAAAGGGTATATAACAAAGTATTGAGAAACTTTTGTTATTGACCAAATACTTTTTTTCCACCATCGTTTGCAAATAAATTCATTAAAAATCCTACAATGTGATTTTCTGGATTTTTTTTTCTCATTTTGTCTGTCATAGTTGACGTGTACCTATGATGAAAATTACAGGCCTCTCTCATCTTTTTAAGTGGGAGAACTTGCACAATTGGTGGCTGACTAAATACTTTTTTTCCCCACTGTATATACAAATATACAAGGTGCCATATAGGAAAATAGTCCATAGATCTCAGTCTGAGTTGAAGTGTAAAGGTGTTCAACTTCCAAAAAATGTCAAGAGTTTGACGTCCACAAAATGTATGACATCAAAGAATGTAAGAGTACGACATCAACGAATCAGAGGTGCACGTGATTCAAAGATGGAGCACTGTGTGTGTGTGTGTGTGTGTCTCACATCGTCGCCTCAAGGAGCAGACAGAGTTTATTGATAGGTCTCTGTAGGATATTGGTCTTAGTCTTAACCATGACGCTCCGGACAAGACCTTTGGCCCCTGGCAAAGCCTTCACCACACGCCCCATTAGCCAAGAGTTCCTTGGGGCGGTGTCATCGACGATGACCACAAGGTCACCAGGACTGAAGTTTCTCTTAGTTTTGTTCCACTTGTTCCGCTCCTGCATAAGTGGAAGATACTCCCTGATCCATCTCTTCCAGAAGAGGTCAGTGATATATTGTACTTGCTTCCATCTCCTTCTTGAGTATAGGTCACTTCTCTGGAATAGTCCTGGTGGCAGGACTGACTTTGCTTTCAGATGAAGCAGATGGTTCGGAGTCAGGGGTTCTAGATCGTTAGGGTCATTTGTTACAGTAGTGATTGGTCTGTCGTTCATAATCGCCTCAACTTCACACAAGGCTGTCTGCAAAGCCTCATCATCCAGTACTTGCTCTTTAAGGACTGAATAGAGGATCTTTTTCACCAGTCGGATCAACCTCTCCCATACCCCCCCATGGTGGGCTCCAGAGGGAGGGTTGAATGACCATGTCACTCCTTCCTTCAGTAATTTATTTTGAATCTTGTTGTGATCCAGCTCTTTCAGAGCTTCTCCTAGCTCTCTGTGTGTTCCGACAAAGTTGGTGCCATTGTCTGTTCTGATACTTGTTACTGGGCCCCTTCGACAGATGAACCTGCGCAGGGCATTGATGCAGGAATCAGTATCCAGATAACTAGCAACTTCTAGATGGACAGCTCGACTCACAAGGCAAGTAAAGATCACACCATACCGCTTCACATGAACGCGGCCTCGCTTCACCTCTATGGGGCCAAAGTAATCTATGCCCACATGGGTGAAAGGCGGCAAATCAGGTGCTACCCGATCTTGTGGAAGGTCAGCCATCTTCTGTTCCCCAGCTCTAGCTTGCATCCGCCTGCAGAAGACACAGCTCTTAAGGATCTTCCTTGCTAAGGAGTTGGCACAGGGTATCCAACATCGCTGGCGAAGTCTAGAAAGCATGTGACCTCTTCTGGAAGACCTTGCTAGATGCTGGAGCGGACATAGCAGCATATAATGCCAAACTGAAGGTCCTGGAGAGTACCGAGTCAACTTCTCAATCCCATTCTGTGGCAGCCCATTTACTAAGCCAAGAAGATGGAATGAACTCTTATTTTGAGAAACAGGAACCAGAGGTCTATGTGGAACCTGAACCATCACCTGTTGAGTTTGCTGCATTAGGTGCAGTTCCAAAGACCCCACTACAAAGAGTTTTACAACAACCGACCACAAAGCCATCAAACCCTATTCCGAAAACAGTCGTAAACCACACTCTTCAGCAGCCAACAGCAAGGTCTAGCAATCGACACAGAATCAACACTGCGGGTATCAGCCATAATACCAGCCATGATAACCTCTCTACTGTCATGCAAAGGCAGAATGAAATTGCTGACCTCCTTGTACTACAGCACAAACAAGCCACACTCCCTGTTAGGGAGATACCTATGTTTGACGGTGATCCTCTAAACTTTAGGCCATTCATGCGTGCATTTGAGCATGGTATAGAAGATAAGACAAGCAGTCACCAGGATAGGCTCTATTACCTGGAACAATACACCTCTGGTCAGCCCAAGGATCTGGTCCGTAGTTGTCTGCATATGGAAGCCAGAAGAGGCTATGCAGTAGCTAAGAGGTTGTTAAAGGAACACTTTGGCAATGAAATCAAAGTCACCACTGCTTACATGGAAAAGGCTTGGAACTGGACAAACATCAAACCCGATGATGGAAAGGGACTGGGTGGTTATGCACTCTATCTAAGAGGTTGCTGTAACGCTATGCAAGACCTACAGAACATGGAAGAGCTTAATCTTCCCTCCAACATAAAGCTGATCATGTCAAAACTTCCCTACAAACTAAGGGAAAAATGGAGGTCTAGGGCATGTGATATTTTAGAGAGAAGTCACCTGAGGGCCCAGTTCAGTGACCTGGTAACGTTCATGGAAAAACAGGCCAAAATACTGCAGGATCCGTTGTATGGAGATATTCAAGATCCCCTGTACAACAAAAGGTTTTTAAAACCCAAAACAGAAGCTGACTCTAAACAGCAGTTCAAGTCCAAGAGTAGGGGAAGCAGCTTTGCCACTACAGTAGCTGTAGTGGCAGATTGTGACTCTGAAAAACCTTTAAAAGAACAAACATTCAAAGTAAAGAGACCAGTCACCTACCCTTCTGATGCTCCCAGTATCTCATGTATATTTTGTGCTGGTGCGCATTTATTGGTCGACTGCCAACAGGTGAAGGCACAGCCACATGAATTCAAGGTTGAGTTTCTGAGATCAAAAGGCCTTTGTTTTGGCTGTTTGATGAGAGGACACTTAAGCAGAGAATGTAAAAGAAGGATGACCTGTCAGAGCTGTCAAAGAAAGCACCCCACTATCCTGCACATTGAAGGAAGAGAGAGTTTTAGATCTCAAAAGGCAGATATGAGTGGTGTAGCAGTAAAGCGGGAGGAGACTGTCAGCAGTGCTCTTGTTTCACTGGAAGCTGGTGAAGATACCGGGGCCGGTACAGATTGTGCACTTGCAATTGTGCCAGTTCAAGTAAAGGTGGCAAATGGAAGCAAGTCTGTGTTAACCTATGCGTTTCTCGATTCTGGTAGCTCAGCAACATTTTGTACGGAGAGACTCATGAGGCAGTTGCAAGCTAAAGGCAGTGCGACTGAAATTCTGCTACGCACAATGGGGCAGGAGAGTCCTACCAAGAGCTTCGAGATATCTGGATTAGAGATTGGCAATGTGGAAGGCGACACATTTCTTGCATTACCAAAGGTCTACACCCAACATAAGATCCCAGTGACAAGAGAGAACATTCCCACTCAGAAAGAGCTCAAAAGGTGGCCATACCTGAAAGAGGTTCAGTTGAAGGAGATTGATGCCGACGTCGAACTTCTGATTGGCGTAAATGCTCCAAAGGCAATGGAACCCTGGCAAATCATAAATAGCCAAGGCAACGGACCGTATGCAGTGAAAACCCTCTTTGGATGGGTGATGAATGGTCCTCTCAACAGTTGTACCATGGCAGAAGAATCCGGGCGTCCTACGGTGATGGCCAATCGTATCTCAATGGCCGACCTGGGGGTTCTTCTTGTAAATCAGTACAACCATGACTTCCCTGAGAGAGAGTATGAAGAGAAAAGTGAGATGTCAGCTGAGGATCGTTGGCACAGGGTATCCAACATCGCTGGCGAAGTCTAGAAAGCATGTGACCTCTCCCAGAGTGGCCAACCTGCTCATGGATGTGGAGTAAGATCAGTCTGGAGATGTAGGAGTCTTTGGGCAGGATCATAGGATTCTTTAGTTCCGTAGGCATAGCAGCTTTGCTTAACCTTCCTCCTACTCTCAGAATGCCATTGTCAACTACTGGATCAAGCTTACAGATTGAGCCGCTTCTCTTGGCACATTGTTTTCCTTTTACAACTAGTGCAATTTCTTGTTTAAAGTGCTGTCGTTGCTCAAATCGAATGATGACCTTTTCTGCTTCATCTAGGTCATCTACAGACAGACTTTCTTTTCCAAACGTCAGTTTGAACTTGTCAATTTGTTCCTTCAGTGAGTTTGTCAGACTCTGATCTGATCCTGGATCAGTTTGGGTGAGAACTTTCCTTTTCTGGCTTAACTGTAGTAGAAGTCTCTTCAGTTTCAGCATCCAGGCAACTGCTTTCTTCAAGCTGTTCCATGTTGAATAGTACTCAATCAGTTTGCTGGTCGGACTCTTTTCTTCCACACATGTACTGTTTACGATGACGTCTTTTCTCACCTCTGGATCATCTGGAGGGATGGAGCCAAGCTCCTCGGGGACTTTCGGCCATTGTGTTTCTGTTTTCTCCAGGAATTCTGGTCCTTTGCGCCATCTCTTTGAGTTCAGGAAAGTTTCAACATGTAATCCTCTTGAGGCATCATCGGCTGGGTTGTGTTCATCAGGGATAGAAGCTAGTACAGTGCGGCTGTTGCTGACCCACTTGTTCTGTGTTGTATATTCTATGTATTGCATTTCTATGTTGGCCAGAGTGGTTCCCAATCAGAGGCAACGAGTGTCAGCTGTTGCTGGTTGTCTCTGATTGGGAGCCATATTTATACAGGCAGTAGTTGTGGGATCTTGTTCCGTTTGGTTTGTTCCGTGTTGGTTGTTTAACCTAGGACATCACGTTGTTCGTTTATTGTTTTGTTCGTATTATCACTAAAGATAATAAAGTATGTTCGCTCATCACGCTGCGCCTTGGTCTACTCCGTTCAACGATCGTGACAATTCAGTCAGACAACTTTACAATCACAATATTCAGTCAGACAACTTTACCATCACAACATTAGGTCAGACAACATAACCATCACAATATTCAGTCAGACAACCTTAATATCACAAAATTCAGTCATACAACGTTACCATCAAAACATTCAGTCAGATAACTTTTCCATCACAATATTAAGTCAGATAACCCTACCATCACAATGTTCAGTCAGAATTTACCATCACAGTATTCACTCAGAAAACTTTACCATCCGAACTTTCAGTCAGACAACTCTACCATCACAATAGTCAGTCAGACAACTCCACCATCACAACATTAAGTCAGAAAACATTACCATCACAACATAACGTCACAACATTCAGTCAGACAAATTTACCATCACAATATTAGGTCAGACAACAATACCATCACAACATTTAGTCAGACAACTTTACCATCACAACATTCAGACAACATTACCATCACAATGTTCAATCAGACAAGAATACCATCACAATATTCAGTCAGACAACCTCATCATCACAAAATTTTTTAGACAACTTTACCATCACGACATTCAGTCAGATAACCTTTCCATCACAATATTCAGTCAGACAACATTACCATCACAAAATTCAGTCAGACAACTTTACCATTACAACATTAGATCAGTCAACTTCGCCGTCACAACATTTTTTCAGACAACTTTACCATCACAACATTCAGACAACTTTACCATCATAATATTCAATCAGACAAGATACCATCACAATATTCAGTCAGACAACTTTACCATCCCAACATTCAGAAAGACAACTTTACCATCCCAACATTCAGTCAGACAACATTACCATCCCAACATTCAGTCAGACAAAATTACATCACAATATTAGTTCAGACAACATTACCATCACAATATTCAGTCAGACAACTTTACCATCACGACATTCAGACAACTTTACCATCAAAACATTCAGTCAGACAACATTGCCATAACAACATTCAGTCAGACAACTTTACAATCACAATATTCAGTCAGACAAGAATACCATCACAATATTCAGTCAGACAACCTCATCATCACAACATTTTTTAGACAACTTTACCATCACAACATTCAGTCAGACAACTTTACCATCACAATATTCAGTCAAACAACTTTACCAATACAATATTCATTCAGACAACTTTACCATCCCAACATTCAGTCAGATAACCTTTCCATCACAATATTCAGTCAGACAACATTACCATCACAACATTCAGTCAGACAACTTTACCATCCCAACATTCAGTAAAACAACTTTACCATCCCAACATTCAGTCGGACTACTTTACCATCACAACATTCAGTCAGACAACTCTACCATCACAACATTCAGTCAGACAACATAACCGTGAGAACATTCAGTCAGACAACTTAACCATCACAATATTAGGTCAGTCAACTTCGCCGTCACAACATTCTTTCAGACAACTTTACCATCACAACATTCAGACAACTTTACCATCATAATATTCAATCAGAAAAGAATACCATCACAATATTCGGTCAGACAACTTTACCATCCCAACATTCAGAAAGACAACTTTACCATCCCAACATTCAGAAAGAGAACTTTACCATCCCAACATTCAGTCAGACAACTTTAACATCCCAACATTCAGTCATACAACACCACCATCACAACATTCAGTCAGACAACTTTACCATCACAATATTAGGTCAGACAACATTACCATCACAACATTGAGTCAGACAACTTCACCATCACAACATTCAGACAACTTTACCATCACAATCTTCAATCAGACAAGAATACCATCACAATATTCAGTCAGAAAACCTCATCAACACAACATTTTTTAGACAACTTTACCATCACAACATTCAGTCAGACAATATTACCATTACAACATTCAGATAGACAACTTTACCATCACAATATTCAGTCAAACAACTTTACCATCACAATATTCATTCAGACAACTTTACCATCACAACATTCAGTCAGATAACCTTTCCATCACAATATTCAGTCAGACAACATTACCATCACAACATTTAATCAGACAACTTTACCATTACAACATTCAGTCAGACAACTTTACCATCACAATATTAGGTCAGACAACATTACCATCACAACATTGAGTCAGACAACTTTACCATCACAACATTCAGACAACTTTACCATCACAATCTTCAATCAGACAAGAATACCATCACAATATTCAGTCACACAACCTCATCATCACAACTTTTTTTAGACAACTTTACCATCACAACATTCAGTCAGACAACTTTACCATTACAACATTCAGATAGACAACTTTACCATCACAATATTCAGTCAAACAACTTTACCATCACAATATTCATTCAGACAACTTTACCATCAAAACATTCAGTCAGACAACATAACGTCACAACATTCAGTCAGACAACTTTACCATCACAATATTAGGTCAGACAACAATACCATCACAACATTTAGTCAGACAACTTTACCATCACAACATTCAGACAACATTACCATCACAATGTTCAATCAGACAAGAATACCATCACAATATTCAGTCAGACAACCTCATCATCACAAAAATTTTTAGACAACTTTACCATCACGACATTCAGTCAGATAACCTTTCCATCACAATATTCAGTCAGACAACATTACCATCACAAAATTCAGTCAGACAACTTTACCATTACAACATTAGATCAGTCAACTTCGCCGTCACAACATTTTTTCAGACAACTTTACCATCACAACATTCAGACAACTTTACCATCATAATATTCAATCAGACAAGATACCATCACAATATTCAGTCAGACAACTTTACCATCCCAACATTCAGAAAGACAACTTTACCATCCCAACATTCAGTCAGACAAAATTACCATCCCAACATTCAGTCAGACAAAATTACATCACAATATTAGTTCAGACAACATTACCATCACAATATTCAGTCAGACAACTTTACCATCACGACATTCAGACAACTTTACCATCAAAACATTCAGTCAGACAACATTGCCATAACAACATTCAGTCAGACAACTTTACAATCACAATATTCAGTCAGACAAGAATACCATCACAATATTCAGTCAGACAACCTCATTATCACAACATTTTTTAGACAACTTTACCATCACAACATTCAGTCAGACAACTTTACCATCACAATATTCAGTCAAACAACTTTACCAATACAATATTCATTCAGACAACTTTACCATCCCAACATTCAGTCAGATAACCTTTCCATCACAATATTCAGTCAGACAACATTACCATCACAACATTCAGTCAGACAACTTTACCATCCCAACATTCAGTCATACAACACCACCATCACAACATTCAGTCAGACAACTTTACCATCACAATATTAGGTCAGACAACAATACCATCACAACATTTAGTCAGACAACTTTACCATCACAACATTCAGACAACATTACCATCACAATGTTCAATCAGACAAGAATACCATCACAATATTCAGTCACACAACCTCATCATCACAACTTTTTTTAGACAACTTTACCATCACAACATTCAGTCAGACAACTTTACCATTACAACATTCAGATAGACAACTTTACCATCACAATATTCAGTCAAACAACTTTACCATCACAATATTCATTCAGACAACTTTACCATCAAAACATTCAGTCAGACAACATAACGTCACAACATTCAGTCAGACAACTTTACCATCACAATATTAGGTCAGACAACAATACCATCACAACATTTAGTCAGACAACTTTACCATCACAACATTCAGACAACATTACCATCACAATGTTCAATCAGACAAGAATACCATCACAATATTCAGTCAGACAACCTCATCATCACAAAAAATTTTAGACAACTTTACCATCACGACATTCAGTCAGATAACCTTTCCATCACAATATTCAGTCAGACAACATTACCATCACAAAATTCAGTCAGACAACTTTACCATTACAACATTAGATCAGTCAACTTCGCCGTCACAACATTTTTTCAGACAACTTTACCATCACAACATTCAGACAACTTTACCATCATAATATTCAATCAGACAAGATACCATCACAATATTCAGTCAGACAACTTTACCATCCCAACATTCAGAAAGACAACTTTACCATCCCAACATTCAGTCAGACAACATTACCATCCCAACATTCAGTCAGACAAAATTACATCACAATATTAGTTCAGACAACATTACCATCACAATATTCAGTCAGACAACTTTACCATCACGACATTCAGACAACTTTACCATCAAAACATTCAGTCAGACAACATTGCCATAACAACATTCAGTCAGACAACTTTACAATCACAATATTCAGTCAGACAAGAATACCATCACAATATTCAGTCAGACAACCTCATTATCACAACATTTTTTAGACAACTTTACCATCACAACATTCAGTCAGACAACTTTACCATCACAATATTCAGTCAAACAACTTTACCAATACAATATTCATTCAGACAACTTTACCATCCCAACATTCAGTCAGATAACCTTTCCATCACAATATTCAGTCAGACAACATTACCATCACAACATTCAGTCAGACAACTTTACCATCCCAACATTCAGTCATACAACACCACCATCACAACATTCAGTCAGACAACTTTACCATCACAATATTAGGTCAGACAACAATACCATCACAACATTTAGTCAGACAACTTTACCATCACAACATTCAGACAACATTACCATCACAATGTTCAATCAGACAAGAATACCATCACAATATTCAGTCAGACAACCTCATCATCACAAAAAATATTTGACAACTTTACCATCACGACATTCAGTCAGATAACCTTTCCATCACAATATTCAGTCAGACAACATTACCATCACAAAATTCAGTCAGACAACTTTACCATTACAACATTAGATCAGTCAACTTCGCCGTCACAACATTTTTTCAGACAACTTTACCATCACAACATTCAGACAACTTTACCATCATAATATTCAATCAGACAAGATACCATCACAATATTCAGTCAGACAACTTTACCATCCCAACATTCAGAAAGACAACTTTACCATCCCAACATTCAGTCAGACAACATTACCATCCCAACATTCAGTCAGACAAAATTACATCACAATATTAGTTCAGACAACATTACCATCACAATATTCAGTCAGACAACTTTACCATCACGACATTCAGACAACTTTACCATCAAAAAATTCAGTCAGACAACATTGCCATAACAACATTCAGTCAGACAACTTTACAATCACAATATTCAGTCAGACAAGAATACCATCACAATATTCAGTCAGACAACCTCATCATCACAACATTTTTTAGACAACTTTACCATCACAACATTCAGTCAGACAACTTTACCATCACAATATTCAGTCAAACAACTTTACCAATACAATATTCATTCAGACAACTTTACCATCCCAACATTCAGTCAGATAACCTTTCCATCACAATATTCAGTCAGACAACATTACCATCACAACATTCAGTCAGACAACTTTACCATCCCAACATTCAGTAAAACAACTTTACCATCCCAACATTCAGTCGGACTACTTTACCATCACAACATTCAGTCAGACAACTCTACCATCACAACATTCAGTCAGACAACATAACCGTGAGAACATTCAGTCAGACAACTTAACCATCACAATATTAGGTCAGTCAACTTCGCCGTCACAACATTCTTTCAGACAACTTTACCATCACAACATTCAGACAACTTTACCATCATAATATTCAATCAGAAAAGAATACCATCACAATATTCGGTCAGACAACTTTACCATCCCAACATTCAGAAAGACAACTTTACCATCCCAACATTCAGAAAGAGAACTTTACCATCCCAACATTCAGTCAGACAACTTTACCATCCCAACATTCAGTCATACAACACCACCATCACAACATTCAGTCAGACAACTTTACCATCACAATATTAGGTCAGACAACATTACCATCACAACATTGAGTCAGACAACTTCACCATCACAACATTCAGACAACTTTACCATCACAATCTTCAATCAGACAAGAATACCATCACAATATTCAGTCAGAAAACCTCATCAACACAACATTTTTTAGACAACTTTACCATCACAACATTCAGTCAGACAACATTACCATTACAACATTCAGATAGACAACTTTACCATCACAATATTCAGTCAAACAACTTTACCATCACAATATTCATTCAGACAACTTTACCATCACAACATTCAGTCAGATAACCTTTCCATCACAATATTCAGTCAGACAACATTACCATCACAACATTTAGTCAGACAACTTTACCATTACAACATTCAGTCAGACAACTTTACCATCACAATATTAGGTCAGACAACATTACCATCACAACATTGAGTCAGACAACTTTACCATCACAACATTCAGACAACTTTACCATCACAATCTTCAATCAGACAAGAATACCATCACAATATTCAGTCACACAACCTCATCATCACAACTTTTTTTAGACAACTTTACCATCACAACATTCAGTCAGACAACTTTACCATTACAACATTCAGATAGACAACTTTACCATCACAATATTCAGTCAAACAACTTTACCATCACAATATTCATTCAGACAACTTTACCATCACAACATTCAGTCAGATAACCTTTCCATCACAATATTCAGTCAGACAACATTACCATCACAGCATTCAGTCAGACAACATTACCATCACAACATTCAGTCAGACAACTTTACCATTACAACATTCAGTCAGACAACTTTCCTATCACAATATTAGGTCAGACAACATTACCATCACAACATTCAGTCAGACAACTTTACCAACACAACATTCAGAAAACTTTACCATCATAATATTCAATCAGACAAGAATACCATCACAATTTTCAGTCAGACAACCTTATCATCACAAAATTTCTAGACAACTTTACCATCAAAACATTCAGTCAGACAACATTGCCATAACAACATTCAGTCAAACAACTTACCATCACAATATTCATTCAGACAACTTTACCATCCCAACATTCAGAAAGAGAACTTTACCATCCCAACATTCAGTCAGACAACTTTACCATCCCAACATTCAGTCATACAACCCTACCATCACAACATTCAGTCATACAACACTACCATCACAACATTCAGTCAGACAACATTACCATCACAACATTCAGTCAGGCAACTTTACCATGATGACATTCAGACAATTTACCATCACAATATTCAATCAGACAACACTACCATCACAGCGTTCAGTCAGACAATATACTATCACAACAATCAGTAAGACAACCTAAGCGTCACAAAATTCAGAAAGACAACTTTACCATCCCAACATTCAGAAAGAGAACTTTACCATCCCAACATTCAATCAGACAACTTTACCATCCCAACATTCAGTCATACAACACCACCATCACAACATTCAGTCAGACTACTTTACCATCACAATATTAGGTCAGACAACATTACCATCACAACATTGAGTCAGACAACTTTACCATCACAACATTCAGACAACTTTACCATCACAATCTTCAATCAGACAAGAATACCATCACAATATTCAGTCACACAACCTCATCATCACAACTTTTTTTAGACAACTTTACCATCACAACATTCAGTCAGACAACTTTACCATTACAACATTCAGATAGACAACTTTACCATCACAATATTCAGTCAAACAACTTTACCATCACAATATTCATTCAGACAACTTTACCATCCCAACATTCAGTCAGACAAAATTACATCACAATATTAGTTCAGACAACATTACCATCACAATATTCAGTCAGACAACTTTACCATCACGACATTCAGACAACTTTACCATCAAAACATTCAGTCAGACAACATTGCCATAACAACATTCAGTCAGATAACTTTACAATCACAATATTCAGTCAGACAAGAATACCATCACAATATTCAGTCAGACAACCTCATCATCACAACATTTTTTAGACAACTTTACCATCACAACATTCAGTCAGACAACTTTACCATCACAATATTCAGTCAAACAACTTTACCAATACAATATTCATTCAGACAACTTTACCATCCCAACGTTCAGTCAGATAACCTTTCCATCACAATATTCAGTCAGACAACATTACCATCACAACATTCAGTCAGACAACTTTACCATCCCAACATTCAGTAAAACAACTTTACCATCCCAACATTCAGTCGGACTACTTTACCATCACAACATTCAGTCAGACAACTCTACCATCACAACATTCAGTCAGACAACATAACCGTGAGAACATTCAGTCAGACAACTTAACCATCACAATATTAGGTCAGTCAACTTCGCCGTCACAACATTCTTTCAGACAACTTTACCATCACAACATTCAGACAACTTTACCATCATAATATTCAATCAGAAAAGAATACCATCACAATATTCGGTCAGACAACTTTACCATCCCAACATTCAGAAAGACAACTTTACCATCCCAACATTCAGAAAGAGAACTTTACCATCCCAACATTCAGTCAGACAACTTTACCATCCCAAAATTCAGTCATACAACACCACCATCACAACATTCAGTCAGACAACTTTACCATCACAATATTAGGTCAGACAACATTACCATCACAACATTGAGTCAGACAACTTCACCATCACAACATTCAGACAACTTTACCATCACAATCTTCAATCAGACAAGAATACCATCACAATATTCAGTCAGAAAACCTCATCAACACAACATTTTTTAGACAACTTTACCATCACAACATTCAGTCAGACAACTTTACCATTACAACATTCAGATAGACAACTTTACCATCACAATATTCAGTCAAACAACTTTACCATCACAATATTCATTCAGACAACTTTACCATCACAACATTCAGCCAGATAACCTTTCCATCACAATATTCAATCAGACAACATTACCATCACAACATTTAGTCAGACAACTTTACCATTACAACATTCAGTCAGACAACTTTACCATCACAATATTAGGTCAGACAACATTACCATCACAACATTGAGTCAGACAACTTTACCATCACAACATTCAGACAACTTTACCATCACAATATTCAATCAGACAAGAATACCATCACAATATTCAGTCACACAACCTCATCATCACAACTTTTTTTAGACAACTTTACCATCACAACATTCAGTCAGACAACTTTACCATTACAACATTCAGATAGACAACTTTACCATCACAATATTCAGTCAAACAACTTTACCATCACAATATTCATTCAGACAACTTTACCATCACAACATTCAGTCAGATAACCTTTCCATCACAATATTCAGTCAGACAACAATTACCATCACAGCATTCAGTCAGACAACATTACCATCACAACATTCAGTCAGACAACTTTACCATTACAACATTCAGTCAGACAACTTTACTATCACAATATTAGGTCAGACAACATTACCATCACAACATTCAGTCAGACAACTTTACCATCACGACATTCAGACAACTTTACCATCATAATATTCAATCAGACAAGAATACCATCACAATTTTCAGTCAGACAACCTTATCATCACAAAATTTCTAGACAACTTTACCATCAAAACATTCAGTCAGACAACATTGCCATAACAACATTCAGTCAAACAACTTACCATCACAATATTCATTCAGACAACTTTACCATCCCAACATTCAGAAAGAGAACTTTACCATCCCAACATTCAGTCAGACAACTTTACCATCCCAACATTCAGTCATACAACCCTACCATCACAACATTCAGTCATACAACACTACCATCACAACATTCAGTCAGACAACATTACCATCACAACATTCAGTCAGGCAACTTTACCATGATGACATTCAGACAATTTACCATCACAATATTCAATCAGACAACACTACCATCACAGCGTTCAGTCAGACAAGATACTATCACAACAATCAGTAAGACAACCTAAGCGTCACAAAATTCAGAAAGACAACTTTACCATCCCAACATTCAGAAAGAGAACTTTACCATCCCAACATTCAATCAGACAACTTTACCATCCCAACATTCAGTCATACAACACCACCATCACAACATTCAGTCAGACTACTTTACCATCACAATATTAGGTCAGACAACATTACCATCACAACATTGAGTCAGACAACTTTACCATCACAACATTCAGACAACTTTACCATCACAATCTTCAATCAGACAAGAATACCATCACAATATTCAGTCACACAACCTCATCATCACAACTTTTTTTAGACAACTTTACCATCACAACATTCAGTCAGACAACATTATCATTACAACATTCAGATAGACAACTTTACCATCACAATATTCAGTCAAACAACTTTACCATCACAATATTCATTCAGACAACTTTACCATCCCAACATTCAGTCAGACAAAATTACATCACAATATTAGTTCAGACAACATTACCATCACAATATTCAGTCAGACAACTTTACCATCACGACATTCAGACAACTTTACCATCAAAACATTCAGTCAGACAACATTGCGATAACAACATTCAGTCAGACAACTTTACAATCACAATATTCAGTCAGACAAGAATACCATCACAATATTCAGTCAGACAACCTCATCATCACAACATTTTTTAGACAACTTTACCATCACAACATTCAGTCAGAACACTTTACCATCACAATATTCAGTCAAACAACTTTGCCAATACAATATTCATTCAGACAACTTTACCATCCCAACATTCAGTCAGATAACCTTTCCATCACAATATTCAGTCAGACAACATTACCATCACAACATTCAGTCAGACAACTTTACCATCCCAACAATCAGTAAAACAACTTTACCATCCCAACATTCAGTCGGACTACTTTACCATCACAACATTCAGTCAGACAACTCTACCATCACAACATTCAGTCAGACAACATAACCGTGAGAACATTAAGTCAGACAACTTAACCATCACAATATTAGGTCAGTCAACTTCGCCGTCACAACATTCTTTCAGACAACTTTACCATCACAACATTCAGACAACTTTACCATCACAATCTTCAATCAGACAAGAATACCATCACAATATTCAGTCAGAAAACCTCATCAACACAACATTTTTTAGACAACTTTACCATCACAACATTCAGTCAGACAACTTTACCATTACAACATTCAGATAGACAACTTTACCATCACAATATTCAGTCAAACAACTTTACCATCACAATATTCATTCAGACAACTTTACCATCACAACATTCAGTCAGATAACCTTTCCATCACAATATTCAGTCAGACAACATTACCATCACAGCATTCAGTCAGACAACATTACCATCACAACATTCAGTCAGACAACTTTACCATTACAACATTCAGTCAGACAACTTTACCATCACAATATTAGGTCAGACAACATTACCATCACAACATTCAGTCAGACAACTTTACCATCACGACATTCAGACAACTTTACCATCATAATATTCAATCAGACAAGAATACCATCACAATTTTCAGTCAGACAACCTTATCATCACAAAATTTCTAGACAACTTTACCATCAAAACATTCAGTCAGACAACATTGCCATAACAACATTCAGTCAAACAACTTACCATCACAATATTCATTCAGACAACTTTACCATCCCAACATTCAGTCAGACAACTTTACCATCCCAACATTCAGTCATACAACCCTACCATCACAACATTCAGTCATACAACACTACCATCACAACATTCAGTCAGACAACATTACCATCACAACATTCAGTCAGGCAACTTTACCATCATGACATTCAAACAATTTACCATCACAATATTCAATCAGACAACACTACCATCACAGCGTTCAGTCAGACAATATACTATCACAACAATCAGTCAGACAACCTAAGCGTCACAAAATTCAGAAAGACAACTTTACCATCCCAACATTCAGAAAGAGAACTTTACCATCCCAACATTCAATCAGACAACTTTACCATCCCAACATTCAGTCATACAACACCACCATCACAACATTCAGTCAGACTACTTTACCATCACAATATTAGGTCAGACAACATTACCATCACAACATTGAGTCAGACAACTTTACCATCACAACATTCAGACAACTTTACCATCACAATCTTCAATCAGACAAGAATACCATCACAATATTCAGTCACACAACCTCATCATCACAACTTTTTTTAGACAACTTTACCATCACAACATTCAGTCAGACAACTTTACCATTACAACATTCAGATAGACAACTTTACCATCACAACATTCAGTCAGATAACCTTTCCATCACAATATTCAGTCAGACAACATTACCATCACAACATTCAGTCAGACAACTTTACCATTACAACATTCAGTCAGACAACTTTACCATCACAATATTAGTTCAGACAACATTACCATCACAACATTCAGTCAGACAACTTTACCATCACGACATTCAGACAACTTTACCATCAAAACATTCAGTCAGACAACATTGCCATAACAACATTCAGTCAAACAACTTTACCATCACAATATTCATTTAAACAACTTTACCATCCCAACATTCAGAAAGAGAACTTTACCATTCCAACATTCAGTCAGACAACTTTACCATCCCAACATTCAGTCATACAACCCTACCATCACAACATTCAGTCATACAACACTACCATCACAACATTCAGTCAGACAACATTACCATCACAACATTCAGTCATACAACTTTACCATCACGACATTCAGACAACTTTACCATCATAATATTCAATCAGACAAGAATACCATCACAATTTTCAGTCAGACAACCTCATCATCACAAAATTTCTAGACAACTTTACCATCAAAACATTCAGTCAGACAACATTGCCATAACAACATTCAGTCAAACAACTTACCATCACAATATTCATTCAGACAACTTTACCATCCCAACATTCAGAAAGAGAACTTTACCATCCCAACATTCAGTCAGACAACTTTACCATCCCAACATTCAGTCATACAACCCTACCATCACAACATTCAGTCATACAACACTACCATCACAACATTCAGTCAGACAACATTACCATCACAACATTCAGTCAGGCAACTTTACCATCATGACATTCAGACAATTTACCATCACAATATTCAATCAGACAACACTACCATCACAGCGTTCAGTCAGACAATATACTATCACAACAATCAGTCAGACAACCTAAGCGTCACAAAATTCAGAAAGACAACTTTACCATCCCAACATTCAGAAAGAGAACTTTACTATCCCAACATTCAATCAGACAACTTTACCATCCCAACATTCAGTCATACAACACCACCATCACAACATTCAGTCAGACTACTTTACCATCACAATATTAGGTCAGACAACATTACCATCACAACATTGAGTCAGACAACTTTACCATCACAACATTCAGACAACTTTACCATCATAATATTCAATCAGAAAAGAATACCATCACAATATTCGGTCAGACAACTTTACCATCCCAACATTCAGAAAGACAACTTTACCATCCCAACATTCAGAAAGAGAACTTTACCATCCCAACATTCAGTCAGACAACTTTACCATCCCAACATTCAGTCATACAACACCACCATCAGAACATTCAGTCAGACAACTTTACCATCACAATATTAGGTCAGACAACATTACCATCACAACATTGAGTCAGACAACTTCACCATCACAACATTCAGACAACTTTACCATCACAACCTTCAATCAGACAAGAATACCATCACAATATTCAGTCAGAAAACCTCATCAACACAACATTTTTTAGACAACTTTACCATCACAACATTCAGTCAGACAACATTACCATTACAACATTCAGATAGACAACTTTACCATCACAATATTCAGTCAAACAACTTTACCATCACAATATTCATTCAGACAACTTTACCATCACAACATTCAGTCAGATAACCTTTCCATCACAATATACAGTCAGACAACATTACCATCACAACATTTAGTCAGACAACTTTACCATTACAACATTCAGTCAGACAACTTTACCATCACAATATTAGGTCAGACAACTTTACCATCACAACATTGAGTCAGACAACTTTACCATCACAACATTCAGACAACTTTACCATCACAATCTTCAATCAGACAAGAATACCATCACAATATTCAGTCACACAACCTCATCATCACAACTTTTTTTAGACAACTTTACCATCACAACATTCAGTCAGACAACTTTACCATTACAACATTCAGATAGACAACTTTACCATCACAATATTCAGTCAAACAACTTTACCATCACAATATTCATTCAGACAACTTTACCATCACAACATTCAGTCAGATAACCTTTCCATCACAATATTCAGTCAGACAACATTACCATCACAGCATTCAGTCAGACAACATTACCATCACAACATTCAGTCAGACAACTTTACCATTACAACATTCAGTCAGACAACTTTCCTATCACAATATTAGGTCAGACAACATTACCATCACAACATTCAGTCAGACAACTTTACCATCACGACATTCAGACAACTTTACCATCATAATATTCAATCAGACAAGAATACCATCACAATTTTCAGTCAGACAACCTTATCATCACAAAATTTCTAGACAACTTTACCATCAAAACATTCAGTCAGACAACATTGCCATAACAACATTCAGTCAAACAACTTACCATCACAATATTCAGTCAGACAACTTTACCATCCCAACATTCAGTCATACAACCCTACCATCACAACATTCAGTCATACAACACTACCATCACAACATTCAGTCAGACAACATTACCATCACAACATTCAGTCAGGCAACTTTACCATGATGACATTCAGACAATTTACGATCACAATATTCAATCAGACAACACTACCATCACAGCGTTCAGTCAGACAATATACTATCACAACAATCAGTAAGACAACCTAAGCGTCACAAAATTCAGAAAGACAACTTTACCATCCCAACATTCAGAAAGAGAACTTTACCATCCCAACATTCAATCAGACAACTTTACCATCCCAACATTCAGTCATACAACACCACCATCACAACATTCAGTCAGACTACTTTACCATCACAATATTAGGTCAGACAACATTACCATCACAACATTGAGTCAGACAACTTTACCATCACAACATTCAGACAACTTTACCATCACAATCTTCAATCAGACAAAAATACCATCACAATATTCAGTCACACAACCTCATCATCACAACTTTTTTTAGACAACTTTACCATCACAACATTCAGTCAGACAACTTTACCATTACAACATTCAGATAGACAACTTTACCATCACAATATTCAGTCAAACAACTTTACCATCACAATATTCATTCAGACAACTTTACCATCCCAACATTCAGTCAGACAAAATTACATCACAATATTAGTTCAGACAACATTACCATCACAATATTCAGTCAGACAACTTTACCATCACGACATTCAGACAACTTTACCATCAAAACATTCAGTCAGACAACATTGCCATAACAACATTCAGTCAGACAACTTTACAATCACAATATTCAGTCAGACAAGAATACCATCACAATATTCAGTCAGACAACCTCATCATCACAACATTTTTTAGACAACTTTACCATCACAACATTCAGTCAGACAACTTTACCATCACAATATTCAGTCAAACAACTTTACCAATACAATATTCATTCAGACAACTTTACCATCCCAACATTCAGTCAGATAACCTTTCCATCACAATATTCAGTCAGACAACATTACCATCACAACATTCAGTCAGACAACTTTACCATCCCAACAATCAGTAAAACAACTTTACCATCCCAACATTCAGTCGGACTACTTTACCATCACAACATTCAGTCAGACAACTCTACCATCACAACATTCAGTCAGACAACATAACCGTGAGAACATTCAGTCAGACAACTTAACCATCACAATATTAGGTCAGTCAACTTCGCCGTCACAACATTCTTTCAGACAACTTTACCATCACAACATTCAGACAACTTTACCATCACAATCTTCAATCAGACAAGAATACCATCACAATATTCAGTCAGAAAACCTCATCAACACAAAATTTTTTAGACAACTTTACCATCACAACATTCAGTCAGACAACTTTACCATTACAACATTCAGATAGACAACTTTACCATCACAATATTCAGTCAAACAACTTTACCATCACAATATTCATTCAGACAACTTTACCATCACAACATTCAGTCAGATAACCTTTCCATCACAATATTCAGTCAGACAACATTACCATCACAGCATTCAGTCAGACAACATTACCATCACAACATTCAGTCAGACAACTTTACCATTACAACATTCAGTCAGACAACTTTACCATCACAATATTAGGTCAGACAACATTACCATCACAACATTCAGTCAGACAACTTTACCATCACGACATTCAGACAACTTTACCATCATAATATTCAATCAGACAAGAATACCATCACAATTTTCAGTCAGACAACCTTATCATCACAAAATTTCTAGACAACTTTACCATCAAAACATTCAGTCAGACAACATTGCCAAAACAACATTCAGTCAAACAACTTACCATCACAATATTCATTCAGACAACTTTACCATCCCAACATTCAGAAAGAGAACTTTACCATCCCAACATTCAGTCAGACAACTTTACCATCCCAACATTCAGTCATACAACCCTACCATCACAACATTCAGTCATACAACACTACCATCACAACATTCAGTCAGACAACATTACCATCACAACACTCAGTCAGGCAACTTTACCATCATGACATTAAAACAATTTACCATCACAATATTCAATCAGACAACACTACCATCACAGCGTTCAGTCAGACAATATACTATCACAACAATCAGTCAGACAACCTAAGCGTCACAAAATTCAGAAAGACAACTTTACCATCCCAACATTCAGAAAGAGAACTTTACCATCCCAACATTCAATCAGACAACTTTAACATCCCAACATTCAGTCATACAACACCACCATCACAACATTCAGTCAGACTACTTTACCATCACAATATTAGGTCAGACAACATTACCATCACAACATTGAGTCAGACAACTTTACCATCACAACATTCAGACAACTTTACCATCACAATCTTCAATCAGACAAGAATACCATCACAATATTCAGTCACACAACCTCATCATCACAACTTTTTTTAGACAACTTTACCATCACAACATTCAGTCAGACAACTTTACCATTACAACATTCAGATAGACAACTTTACAATCACAATATTCAGTCAAACAACTTTACCATCACAATATTCATTCAGACAACTTTACCATCACAACATTCAGTCAGATAACCTTTCCATCACAATATTCAGTAAGACAACATTACCATCACAACATTCAGTCAGACAACTTTACCATTACAACATTCAGTCAGACAACTTTACCATCACAATATTAGGTAAGACAACATTACCATCACAACATTCAGTCAGACAACTTTACCATCACGACATTCAGACAACTTTACCATCAAAACATTCAGTCAGACAACATTGCCATAACAACATTCAGTCAAACAACTTTACCATCACAATATTCATTTAAACAACTTTACCATCCCAACATTCAGAAAGAGAACTTTACCATCCCAACATTCAGTCAGACAACTTTACCATCCCAACATTCAGTCATACAACCCTACCATCACAACATTCAGTCATACAACACTACCATCACAACATTCAGTCAGACAACATTACCATCACAACATTGAGTCAGACAACTTCACCATCACAACATTCAGACAACTTTACCATCACAATCTTCAATCAGACAAGAATACCATCACAATATTCAGTCAGAAAACCTCATCAACACAACATTTTTTAGACAACTTTACCATCACAACATTCAGTCAGACAACATTACCATTACAACATTCAGATAGACAACTTTACCATCACAATATTCAGTCAAACAACTTTACCATCACAATATTCATTCAGACAACTTTACCATCACAACATTCAGTCAGATAACCTTTCCATCACAATATTCAGTCAGACAACATTACCATCACAACATTTAGTCAGACAACTTTACCATTACAACATTCAGTCAGACAACTTTACCATCACAATATTAGGTCAGACAACTTTACCATCACAACATTGAGTCAGACAACTTTACCATCACAACATTCAGACAACTTTACCATCACAATCTTCAATCAGACAAGAATACCATCACAATATTCAGTCACACAACCTCATCATCACAACTTTTTTTAGACAACTTTACCATCACAACATTCAGTCAGACAACTTTACCATTACAACATTCAGATAGACAACTTTACAATCACAATATTCAGTCAAACAACTTTACCATCACAATATTCATTCAGACAACTTTACCATCACAACATTCAGTCAGATAACCTTTCCATCACAATATTCAGTAAGACAACATTACCATCACAACATTCAGTCAGACAACTTTACCATTACAACATTCAGTCAGACAACTTTACCATCACAATATTAGGTAAGACAACATTACCATCACAACATTCAGTCAGACAACTTTACCATCACGACATTCAGACAACTTTACCATCAAAACATTCAGTCAGACAACATTGCCATAACAACATTCAGTCAAACAACTTTACCATCACAATATTCATTTAAACAACTTTACCATCCCAACATTCAGAAAGAGAACTTTACCATCCCAACATTCAGTCAGACAACTTTACCATCCCAACATTCAGTCATACAACCCTACCATCACAACATTCAGTCATACAACACTACCATCACAACATTCAGTCAGACAACATTACCATCACAACATTCAGTCAGACAACTTTACCATCACGACATTCAGACAACTTTACCATCATAATATTCAATCAGACAAGAATACCATCACAATTTTCAGTCAGACAACCTCATCATCACAAAATTTCTAGACAACTTTACCATCAAAACATTCAGTCAGACAACATTGCCATAACAACATTCAGTCAAACAACCTACCATCACAATATTCATTCAGACAACTTTACCATCCCAACATTCAGAAAGAGAACTTTACCATCCCAACATTCAGTCAGACAACTTTACCATCCCAACATTCAGTCATACAACCCTACCATCACAACATTCAATCATACAACACTACCATCACAACATTCAGTCAGACAACATTACCATCACAACATTCAGTCAGGCAACTTTACCATCATGACATTCAGACAATTTACCATCACAATATTCAATCAGACAACACTACCATCACAGCGTTCAGTCAGACAATATACTATCACAACAATCAGTCAGACAACCTAAGCGTCACAAAATTCAGAAAGACAACTTTACCATCCCAACATTCAGAAAGAGAACTTTACCATCCCAACATTCAATCAGACAACTTTACCATCCCAACATTCAGTCATACAACACCACCATCACAACATTCAGTCAGACAACATAACCGTGAGAACATTCAGTCAGACAACTTAACCATCACAATATTAGGTCAGTCAACTTCGCCGTCACAACATTCTTTCAGACAACTTTACCATCACAACATTCAGACAACTTTACCATCACAATCTTCAATCAGACAAGAATACCATCACAATATTCAGTCAGAAAACCTCATCAACACAACATTTTTTAGACAACTTTACCATCACAACATTCAGTCAGACAACTTTACCATTACAACATTCAGATAGACAACTTTACCATCACAATATTCAGTCAAACAACTTTACCATCACAATATTCATTCAGACAACTTTACCATCACAACATTCAGTCAGATAACCTTTCCATCACAATATTCAGTCAGACAACATTACCATCACAGCATTCAGTCAGACAACATTACCATCACAACATTCAGTCAGACAACTTTACCATTACAACATTCAGTCAGACAACTTTACCATCACAATATTAGGTCAGACAACATTACCATCACAACATTCAGTCAGACAACTTTACCATCACGACATTCAGACAACTTTACCATCATAATATTCAATCAGACAAGAATACCATCACAATTTTCAGTCAGACAACCTTATCATCACAAAATTTCTAGACAACTTTACCATCAAAACATTCAGTCAGACAACATTGCCATAACAACATTCAGTCAAACAACTTACCATCACAATATTCATTCAGACAACTTTACCATCCCAACATTCAGAAAGAGAACTTTACCATCCCAACATTCAGTCAGACAACTTTACCATCCCAACATTCAGTCATACAACCCTACCATCACAACATTCAGTCATACAACGCTACCATCACAACATTCAGTCAGACAACATTACCATCACAACATTCAGTCAGGCAACTTTACCATCATGACATTCAAATAATTTACCATCACAATATTCAATCAGACAACACTACCATCACAGCGTTCAGTCAGACAATATACTATCACAACAATCAGTCAGACAACCTAAGCGTCACAAAATTCAGAAAGACAACTTTACCATCCCAACATTCAGAAAGAGAACTTTACCATCCCAACATTCAATCAGACAACTTTAACATCCCAACATTCAGTCATACAACACCACCATCACAACATTCAGTCAGACTACTTTACCATCACAATATTAGGTCAGACAACATTACCATCACAACATTGAGTCAGACAACTTTACCATCACAACATTCAGACAACTTTACCATCACAATCATCAATCAGACAAGAATACCATCACAATATTCAGTCACACAACCTCATCATCACAACTTTTTTTAGACAACTTTACCATCACAACATTCAGTCAGACAACTTTTCCATTACAACATTCAGATAGACAACTTTACAATCACAATATTCAGTCAAACAACTTTACCATCACAATATTAATTCAGACAACTTTACCATCACAACATTCAGTCAGATAACCTTTCCATCACAATATTCAGTAAGACAACATTACCATCACAACATTCAGTCAGACAACTTTACCATTACAACATTCAGTCAGACAACTTTACCATCACAATATTAGGTCAGACAACATTACCATCACAACATTCAGTCAGACAACTTTACCATCACGACATTCAGACAACTTTACCATCAAAACATTCAGTCAGACAACATTGCCATAACAACATTCAGTCAAACAACTTTACCATCACAATATTCAT
Source organism: Coregonus lavaretus (assembly GCF_964263955.1). Lineage (NCBI taxonomy): Eukaryota > Metazoa > Chordata > Actinopteri > Salmoniformes > Salmonidae > Coregonus > Coregonus lavaretus. Next base: position 15,834,639 of record NC_140009.1, on the reverse strand, counting down.
TTAAACAACTTTACCATCCCAACATTCAGAAAGAGAACTTTACCATCCCAACATTCAGTCAGACAACTTTACCATCCCAACATTCAGTCATACAACCCTACCATCACAACATTCAGTCATACAACACTACCATCACAACATTCAGTCAGACAACATTACCATCACAACATTCAGTCAGACAACTTTACCATCACGACATTCAGACAACTTTACCATCATAATATTCAATCAGACAAGAATACCATCACAATTTTCAGTCAGACAACCTCATCATCACAAAATTTCTAGACAACTTTACCATCAAAACATTCAGTCAGACAACATTGCCATAACAACATTCAGTCAAACAACCTACCATCACAATATTCATTCAGACAACTTTACCATCCCAACATTCAGAAAGAGAACTTTACCATCCCAACATTCAGTCAGACAACTTTACCATCCCAACATTCAGTCATACAACCCTACCATCACAACATTCAGTCATACAACACTACCATCACAACATTCAGTCAGACAACATTACCATCACAACATTCAGTCAGGCAACTTTACCATCATGACATTCAGACAATTTACCATCACAATATTCAATCAGACAACACTACCATCACAGCGTTCAGTCAGACAATATACTATCACAACAATCATTCAGACAACCTAAGCGTCACAAAATTCAGAAAGACAACTTTACCATCCCAACATTCAGAAAGAGAACTTTACCATCCCAACATTCAATCAGACAACTTTACCATCCCAACATTCAGTCATACAACACCACCATCACAACATTCAGTCAGACTACTTTACCATCACAATATTAGGTCAGACAACATTACCATCACAACATTGAGTCAGACAACTTTACCATCACAACATTCAGACAACTTTACCATCACAATCTTCAATCAGACAAGAATACCATCACAATATTCAGTCACACAACCTCATCATCACAACTTTTTTTAGACAACTTTACCATCACAATATTCAGTCAGACAACTTTACCATTACAACATTCAGATAGACAACTTTACCATCACAATATTCAGTCAAACAACTTTACCATCACAATATTCATTCAGACAACTTTACCATCACAACATTCAGTCAGATAACCTTTCCATCACAATATTCAGTCAGACAACATTACCATCACAGCATTCAGTCAGACAACATTACCATTACAACATTCAGTCAGACAACTTTACCATCACAATATTAGGTCAGACAACATTACCATCACAACATTCAGTCAGACAACTTTACCATCACGACATTCAGACAACTTTACCATCATAATATTCAATCAGACAAGAATACCATCACAATTTTCAGTCAGACAACCACATCATCACAAAATTTCTAGACAACTTTACCATCAAAACATTCAGTCAGACAACATTGCCATAACAACATTCAGTCAAACAACTTACCATCACAATATTCATTCAGATAACTTTACCATCCCAACATTCAGAAAGAGAACTTTACCATCCCAACATTCAGTCAGACAACTTTACCATCCCAACATTCAGTCATACAACCCTACCATCACAACATTCAGTCATACAACACTACCATCACAACATTCAGTCAGACAACATTACCATCACAACATTCAGTCAGGCAACTTTACCATCATGACATTCAGACAATTTACCATCACAATATTCAATCAGACAACACTACCATCACAGCGTTCAGTCAGACAATATACTATCACAACAATCAGTCAGACAACCTAAGCGTCACAAAATTCAGAAAGACAACTTTACCATCCCAACATTCAGAAAGAGAACTTTACCATCCCAACATTCAATCAGACAACTTTACCATCCCAACATTCAGTCATACAACACCACCATCACAACATTCAGTCAGACTACTTTACCATCACAATATTAGGTCAGACAACATTACCATCACAACATTGAGTCAGACAACTTTACCATCACAACATTCAGACAACTTTACCATCACAATCTTCAATCAGACAAGAATACCATCACAATATTCAGTCACAAAACCTCATCATCACAACTTTTTTTAGACAACTTTACCATCACAACATTCAGTCAGACAACTTTACCATTACAACATTCAGATAGACAACTTTACCATCACAATATTCAGTCAAACAACTTTACCATCACAATATTCATTCAGACAACTTTACCATCACAACATTCAGTCAGATAACCTTTCCATCACAATATTCATTCAGACAACATTACCATCACAACATTCAGTCAGACAACTTTACCATTACAACATTCAATCAGACAACTTTACCATCACAATATTAGGTCAGACAACATTACCATGACAACATTCAGTCAGACAACTTTACCATCACGATATTCAGACAACTTTACCATCACAATATTAGGTCAGACAACATTACCATCACAACATTCAGTCAGACAACTTTACCATCACGACATTCAGACAACTTTACCATCAAAACATTCAGTCAGACAACATTGCCATAACAACATTCAGTCAAACAACTTTACCATCACAATATTCATTTAAACAACTTTACCATCCCAACATTCAGAAAGAGAACTTTACCATCCCAACATTCAGTGAGACAACTTTACCATCCCAACATTCAGTCATACAACCCTACCATCACAACATTCAGTCATACAACACTACCATCACAACATTCAGTCAGACAACATTACCATCACAACATTCAGTCAGGCAACTTTACCATCATGACATTTAGACAACTTTACCATCACAATATTCAATCAGACAACACTACCATCACAGCGTTCAGTCAGACAATTTACTATCACAACAATCAGTCAGACAACCTAAGCGTCACACAATTCAGTCATACAACTTTACCATCACAACATTCAGACAGATAACTTTTCCAACACAGTATTAAGTCAGATAACCTTACCATCACAATGTTCATTCAGAATTTACCATCACAATATTCACTCAGACAACTTTACCATCCCAACATTCAGTCAGAGAAGTTAACTATCACAATATTAGGTCAGGCAACATTACCATCACAACATTCAATCAGACAACTTTACCATCACAACATTCAGACAACTTTATCATCACAATATTCAGTCAGACAACTTTACCATCCCAACATTCAGTCAGACAACTTTACCATCTCAACTTTCAGTCAGACAACTCTACCATCACAATATTCAGTCAGATAATTTTACCATCACAACATTAAGTCAGAAAACATTACCATCACAATATTCAGTCAGACAACCTTACCATCACAACATTCAGTCAGACAATTTTACCATCACAACATTCAGTCAGACAACTCTACCATCAAAACATTCAGTCAGACAGCTTTACCATCATGACATTCAGACAACTTTACCATCAGAATATTCAATCAGACAAGAATACCATCACACTATTCAGTCAGACAACTTTATCAGCACAAATTTTTTTTGATAACTTTATCATCAAAACATTCAGTCAGACAACTTCACCTTCCCAACGTTCAGTCAGACAACTTACTATCACAACAATCAGTCAGACAACCTTAGCATCACAAAATTCAGTTATAAAACTTTACCATCACAACATTCAGTCAGACAACATTGCCATAACAACATTCAGTCAAACAACTTTACCATCACAATATTCATTTAAACAACTTTACCATCCCAACATTCAGAAAGAGAACTTTACCATCACAATATTAAGTCAGATAACCGTACCATCACAATGTTCAGTCAGAATTTACCATCACAATATTCACTCAGACAACTTTACCATCCCAACATTCAGTCAGAAAAGTTAACTATCACAATATTAGGTCAGACAACATTACCATCACAACATTCAGTCAGACAACTTTACCATCACAACATTCAGACAACTTTATCATCACAATATTCAGTCAGACAACTTTACCATCCCAACATTCAGTCAGACAACTTTACCATCTCAACATTCAGTCAGAAAACTTTACCATCACAGTATTAGGTCAGACAACATTACCATCACAACATTCAGTCAGAACACTTTACCATCACAATATTCAGTCAGACAACCTCATCATCACAACTTTTTTAGACAACTTTACCATCAAAACATTCAGTCAGACAACCTTGCCATTACAATATTCAGTCAGACAACTCAACCATCACAATATAATGTCAGACAACTTTACCATCACAACATTCAGTCAGACAACATTTCCATCACAATATTCAGTCAGACAACATTACAATCACAATACTCAGTCAGACAACTTTCCAATCATGACCTTCAGACATCTTTACCATCACAAAATTCAGTCTGAAAGCTTTACCATCACAATATTCAGTCAGCCAACCTTACCATCACAACATTCAGTCACACAACTTTACCATCACAATATTCAGTCAGACAACCTAACCATCACGACATTCAGACGACTTTACCATCACAATATTCAATCAGACAAGAATACCATCACAATATTCAGTTAGACAACCTCATCATCACAATTTTTTTTAGACATATTTACCATCACGACATTCAGTCGGACAACTTTGCCATTACAACATTCAGTTAGACAACTTTACAATCACAAAATTCAGTCTGAAAGCTTTACCATCACAATATTCATTCAGCCAACCTTACCATCACAACATTCAGTCACACAACTTTACCATCACAATATTCAGTCAGACAACCTAACCATCACGACATTCAGACGACTTTACCATCACAATATTCAATCAGACAAGAATACCATCACAATATTCAGTTAGACAACCTCATCATCACAATTTTTTTTAGACATATTTACCATCACGACATTCAGTCGGACAACTTTGCCATTACAACATTCAGTTAGACAACTTTACAATCACAATATTCAGTCTGAAAACTATACAGTCACAACATTAAGTCAGACAACTTTACCATCACAATATTAGGTCAGACAACATTACCATCACAACATTCAGTCAGACAACTTTACCATCACAACATTCAGTCAGACAACTTTACCATCACAACAATCAGACAACTTTACCATCACAATATTCAGTCAGACAACTTTACCATCCCAACATTCAGTCAGACTACTTTACCATCTCAACATTCAGTCAGAAAACTTTACCATCACAATATTAGGTCAGACAACTTCACCATAGCAATATTCAATCAGACAAGAATACCATCACAATATTCAGTTAGACAACTTCATCCTCACAACAATTTTAGACAACTTTACCATTACGACATTCAGTCGGACAACTTTACAATCACAATATTCAGTCTGACAACTAAAAAGTCACAACATTAATTCAGACAACATAACCATCACAATATTCAGTCAGACAACTTTACCATCACCATATTAGGTCAGACAACATTACCATCACAACATTCAGTCAGACAACTTTACCATCACAAAATTCAGACAACTTTACCATCACAATATTCAGTCAGACAACTTTACCATCCCAACATTCAGTCAGACAACTTTACCATCTCAACATTCAGTCAGAAAACTTTACCATCACAGTATTAGGTCAGACAACATTACCATCACAACATTCAGTCAGACAACTTTACCATCACAATATTCAGTCAGACAACCTCATCATCACAACTTTTTTAGACAACTTTAACATCAAAACATTCAGTCAGACAACCTTGCCATTACAATATTCAGTCAGACAACTCAACCATCACAATATAATGTCAGACAACTTTACCATCACAACATTCAGTCAGACAACATTTCCATCACAATATTCAGTCAGACAACATTACAATCACAATACTCAGTCAGACAACTTTCCAATCATGACCTTCAGACATCTTTACCATCACAAAATTCAGTCTGAAAGCTTTACCATCACAATATTCAGTCAGCCAACCTTACCATCACAACATTCAGTCACACAACTTTACCATCACAATATTCAGTCAGACAACCTAACCATCACGACATTCAGACGACTTTACCATCACAATATTCAATCAGACAAGAATACCATCACAATATTCAGTTAGACAACCTCATCATCACAATTTTTTTTAGACATATTTACCATCACGACATTCAGTTGGACAACTTTGCCATTACAACATTCAGTTAGACAACTTTACAATCACAATATTCAGTCTGAAAACTGTACAGTCACAACATTAAGTCAGACAACATAACCATCACAATATTCAGTCAGACAACCTTACCATCACAATATTCAGTCAGACAACTTTACCATCACAATATTAGGTCAGACAACATTACCATCACAACATTCAGTCAGACAACTTTACCATCACAACATTCAGTCAGACAACTTTACCATCACAACAATCAGACAACTTTACCATCACAATATTCAGTCAGACAACTTTACCATCCCAACATTCAGTCAGACTACTTTACCATCTCAACATTCAGTCAGAAAACTTTACCATCACAATATTAGGTCAGACAACATCACCATAGCAATATTCAATCAGACAAGAATACCATCACAATATTCAGTTAGACAACTTCATCATCACAACAATTTTAGACAACTTTACCATTACGACATTCAGTCGGACAACTTTACAATCACAATATTCAGTCTGACAACTATACAGTCACAACATTAATTCAGACAACATAACCATCACAATATTCAGTCAGACAACTTTACCATCACCATATTAGGTCAGACAACATTACCATCACAACATTCAGTCAGACAACTTTACCATCACAAAATTCAGACAACTTTACCATCACAATATTCAGTCAGACAACCTAACCATCACGACATTCAGACGACTTTACCATCACAATATTCAATCAGACAAGAATACCATCACAATATTCAGTTAGACAACCTCATCATCACAATTTTTTTTAGACATATTTACCATCACGACATTCAGTCGGACAACTTTGCCATTACAACATTCAGTTAGACAACTTTACAATCACAATATTCAGTCTGAAAACTATACAGTCACAACATTAAGTCAGACAACTTTACCATCACAATATTAGGTCAGACAACATTACCATCACAACATTCAGTCAGACAACTTTACCATCATAACATTCAGTCAGACAACTTTACCATCACAACAATCAGACAACTTTACCATCACAATATTCAGTCAGACAACTTTACCATCCCAACATTCAGTCAGACTACTTTACCATCTCAACATTCAGTCAGAAAACTTTACCATCACAATATTAGGTCAGACAACTTCACCATAGCAATATTCAATCAGACAAGAATACCATCACAATATTCAGTTAGACAACTTCATCCTCACAACAATTTTAGACAACTTTACCATTACGACATTCAGTCGGACAACTTTACAATCACAATATTCAGTCTGACAACTATACAGTCACAACATTAATTCAGACAACATAACCATCACAATATTCAGTCAGACAACTTTACCATCACCATATTAGGTCAGACAACATTACCATCACAACATTCAGTCAGACAACTTTACCATCACAAAATTCAGACAACTTTACCATCACAATATTCAGTCAGACAACTTTACCATCCCAACATTCAGTCAGACAACTTTACCATCTCAACATTCAGTCAGAAAACTTTACCATCACAGTATTAGGTCAGACAACATTACCATCACAACATTCAGTCAGACAACTTTACCATCACAATATTCAGTCAGACAACCTCATCATCACAACTTTTTTAGACAACTTTAACATCAAAACATTCAGTCAGACAACCTTGCCATTACAATATTCAGTCAGACAACTCAACCATCACAATATAATGTCAGACAACTTTACCATCACAACATTCAGTCAGACAACATTTCCATCACAATATTCAGTCAGACAACATTACAATCACAATACTCAGTCAGACAACTTTCCAATCATGACCTTCAGACATCTTTACCATCACAAAATTCAGTCTGAAAGCTTTAAAATCACAATATTCAGTCAGCCAACCTTACCATCACAACATTCAGTCACACAACTTTACCATCACAATATTCAGTCAGACAACCTAACCATCACGACATTCAGATGACTTTACCATCACAATATTCAATCAGACAAGAATACCATCACAATATTCAGTTAGACAACCTCATCATCACAATTTTTTTTAGACATATTTACCATCACGACATTCAGTCGGACAACTTTACCATTACAACATTCAGTTAGACAACTTTACAATCACAATATTCAGTCTGAAAACTATACAGTCACAACATTAAGTCAGACAACATAACCATCACAATATTCAGTCAGACAACCTTACCATCACAATATTCAGTCAGACAACTTTACCATCACAATATTAGGTCAGACAACATTACCATCACAACATTCAGTCAGACAACTTTACCATCACAACATTCAGTCAGACAACTTTACCATCACAACAATCAGACAACTTTACCATCACAATATTCAGTCAGACAACTTTACCATCCCAACATTCAGTCAGACTACTTTACCATCTCAACATTCAGTCAGAAAACTTTACCATCACAATATTAGGTCAGACAACATCACCATAGCAATATTCAATCAGACAAGAATACCATCACAATATTCAGTTAGACAACTTCATCATCACAACAATTTTAGACAACTTTACCATTACGACATTCAGTCGGACAACTTTACAATCACAATATTCAGTCTGACAACTATACAGTCACAACATTAATTCAGACAACATAACCATCACAATATTCAGTCAGACAACTTTACCATCACCATATTAGGTCAGACAACATTACCATCACAACATTCAGTCAGACAACTTTACCATCACAAAATTCAGACAACTTTACCATCACAATATTCAGTCAGACAACTTCACCATCCCAACATTCAGTCAGACTACTTTACCATCTCAACATTCAGTCGGAAAACGTAACGATCACAATATTAGGTCAGACAACATCACCATCACAACATTCAGTCAGAACTTTACCATCACAATATTCAGTCAGACAACCTAACCATCACAACATTCAATCAGACAATTTTACCATCACAACATTCAGTCAGACAACATAACCATTACAATATTCAGTCAGACAACCTAACCATCACAACATTCAGTCAGACAACTTTTACAATCACGACATTCAGACAACTTTACCATCACAATATTCAATAAGACAAGAATACCATCACAATATTCAGTTAGACAACTTCATCATCACAACATTTTTTAGAAAACTTTACCATCACAACGTTCAGTCAGACAATTTTACAATCACAACATTCAGTCAGACAACATAACCATCACAATATTCAGTCAGACAACCTAACCATCACAACATTCAGTCAGACAACTTTTACCATCACGACATTCAGACAACTTTACCATCACTATATTCAATCAGACAAGAACACCATCACAATATTCAGTCAGACAACCTAACCATCACAACATTCAGTCAGACAATTTTACAGTCACAATATTAAGTCAGACAACATAACCATCACAATATTCAGTCAGACAACCTAACCATCACAACATTCAGTCAGACAACGTTTACCAATCACGATATTCAGACAACTTTACCATCACGACATTCAGACAACTTTACCATCCCAACATTCAGTCAGACTACTTTACCATCTCAACATTCAGTCAGAAAACTTTACCATCACAATATTAGGTCAGACAACATCACCATCACAATATTCAATCAGACAAGAATAACATCACAATATTCAGTTAGACAACTTCATCATCACAACAATTTTAGACAACTTTACCATTACGACATTAATTCAGACAACTATACCATCACAATATTCAGTCAGACAAGAATACCATCACAATATTCAGTTAGACAACTTCATCATCACAACATTTTTTAGACAACTTTACCATCACAACGTTCAGTCAGACAATTTTACAGTCACAACATTAAGTCAGACAACATAACCATCACAATATTCAGTCAGACAACCTAACCATCATAACATTCAGTCAGACAACTTTTACCATCACGACATTCAGACAACTTTACAATCACAATATTCAATCAGACAAGAATACCATCACAATATTAAGTCAGACAACATAACCATCACAACATTCAGTCAGACAATTTTACAGTCACAACATTAAGTCAGACAACATAACCATCACAATATTCAGTCAGACAACCTAACCATCACAACATTCAGTCAGACAATTTTACCATCACAACATTCAGTCAGACAACATAACCATCACAATATTCAGTCAGACAACCTAACAATCACAACATTCAGTCAGACAACTTTTACAATCATGACATTCAGACAACTTTACCATCACAATATTCAATAAGACAAGAATACCATCACAATATTCAGTTAGACAACTTCATCATCACAACATTTTTTAGACAACTTTACCATCACAACGTTCAGTCAGACAATTTTACAATCACAACATTCAGTCAGACAACATAACCATCACAATATTCAGTCAGACAACCTAACCATCACAACATTCAGTCAGACAACTTTTACCATCACGACATTAAGACAACTTTACCATCACTATATTCAATCAGACAAGAACACCATCACAATATACAGTCAGACAACCTAACCATCACAACATTCAGTCAGACAATTTTACTGTCACAACATTAAGTCAGACAACATAACCATCACAATATTCAGTCAGACAACCTAACCATCACAACATTCAGTCAAACAACTTTTACCATCACGACATTCAGACAACTATACCATCACAATATTCAGTCAGACAAGAATACCATCACAATATTCAGTTAGACAACTTCATCATCACAACATTTTTTAGACAACTTTACCATCACAACGTTCAGTCAGACAATTTTACAGTCACAACATTAAGTCAGACAACATAACCATCACAATATTCAGTCAGACAACCTAACCATCATAACATTCAGTCAGACAACTTTTACCATCACGACATTCAGACAACTTTACCATCACAATATTCAATCAGACAAGAATACCATCACAATATTAAGTCAGACAACATAACCATCACAACATTCAGTCAGACAATTTTACAGTCACAACATTAAGTCAGACAACATAACCATCACAATATTCAGTCAGACAACCTAACCATCACAACATTCAGTCAGACAACGTTTACCAATCACGACATTCAGACAACTTTACCATCAGGAAATTCAGACAACTTTACCATCACAATATTCAATCAGACAAGAATACCATCACAATATTCAGTTAGACAACTTCATCATTACAAAAATGTTTAGACAACTTTACCATCAAAACGTTCAGTCAGACAACCTTGCCATTACAACAGTCAGTCTGACAACTTTACCATCACAATATAATGTCAGACAACTTTAACATTACAACATTCAGATAGACAACTCTACCATCACAATATTCAGTCAAACAACTTTACCATCACAATATTCATTCAGACAACTTTACCATCACAACATTCAGTCAGATAACCTTTCCATCACAATATTCAGTCAGACAACTTTACCATCACAATATTAGGTCAGACAACATTACCATCACAACATTCAGTCAGACAACTTTACCATCACAACATTCAGTCAGACAACTTTACCATCACAACAATCAGACAACTTTACCATCACAATATTCAGTCAGACAACTTTACCATCCCAACATTCAGTCAGACTACTTTACCATCTCAACATTCAGTCAGAAAACTTTACCATCACAATATTAGGTCAGACAACATCACCATAGCAATATTCAATCAGACAAGAATACCATCACAATATTCAGTTAGACAACTTCATCATCACAACAATTTTAGACAACTTTACCATTACGACATTCAGTCGGACAACTTTACAATCACAATATTCAGTCTGACAACTATACAGTCACAACATTAATTCAGACAACATAACCATCACAATATTCAGTCAGACAACTTTACCATCACCATATTAGGTCAGACAACATTACCATCACAACATTCAGTCAGACAACTTTACCATCACAAAATTCAGACAACTTTACCATCACAATATTCAGTCAGACAACTTCACCATCCCAACATTCAGTCAGACTACTTTACCATCTCAACATTCAGTCGGAAAACGTAACGATCACAATATTAGGTCAGACAACATCACCATCACAACATTCAGTCAGAACTTTACCATCACAATATTCAGTCAGACAACCTAACCATCACAACATTCAATCAGACAATTTTACCATCACAACATTCAGTCAGACAACATAACCATTACAATATTCAGTCAGACAACCTAACCATCACAACATTCAGTCAGACAACTTTTACAATCACGACATTCAGACAACTTTACCATCACAATATTCAATAAGACAAGAATACCATCACAATATTCAGTTAGACAACTTCATCATCACAACATTTTTTAGAAAACTTTACCATCACAACGTTCAGTCAGACAATTTTACAATCACAACATTCAGTCAGACAACATAACCATCACAATATTCAGTCAGACAACCTAACCATCACAACATTCAGTCAGACAACTTTTACCATCACGACATTCAGACAACTTTACCATCACTATATTCAATCAGACAAGAACACCATCACAATATTCAGTCAGACAACCTAACCATCACAACATTCAGTCAGACAATTTTACAGTCACAATATTAAGTCAGACAACATAACCATCACAATATTCAGTCAGACAACCTAACCATCACAACATTCAGTCAGACAACGTTTACCAATCACGACATTCAGACAACTTTACCATCACGACATTCAGACAACTTTACCATCCCAACATTCAGTCAGACTACTTTACCATCTCAACATTCAGTCAGAAAACTTTACCATCACAATATTAGGTCAGACAACATTACCATCACAATATTCAGTCAGACAAGAATACCATCACAATATTCAGTTAGACAACTTCATCATCACAACATTTTTTAGACAACTTTACCATCACAACGTTCAGTCAGACAATTTTACAGTCACAACATTAAGTCAGACAACATAACCATCACAATATTCAGTCAGACAACCTAACCATCATAACATTCAGTCAGACAACTTTTACCATCACGACATTCAGACAACTTTACCATCACAATATTCAATCAGACAAGAATACCATCACAATATTAAGTCAGACAACATAACCATCACAACATTCAGTCAGACAATTTTACAGTCACAACATTAAGTCAGACAACATAACCATCACAATATTCAGTCAGACAACCTAACCATCACAACATTCAGTCAGACAATTTTACCATCACAACATTCAGTCAGACAACATAACCATCACAATATTCAGTCAGACAACCTAACAATCACAACATTCAGTCAGACAACTTTTACAATCACGACATTCAGACAACTTTACCATCACAATATTCAATAAGACAAGAATACCATCACAATATTCAGTTAGACAACTTCATCATCACAACATTTTTTAGACAACTTTACCATCACAACGTTCAGTCAGACAATTTTACAATCACAACATTCAGTCAGACAACATAACCATCACAATATTCAGTCAGACAACCTAACCATCACAACATTCAGTCAGACAACTTTTACCATCACGACATTCAGACAACTTTACCATCACTATATTCAATCAGACAAGAACACCATCACAATATACAGTCAGACAACCTAACCATCACAACATTCAGTCAGACAATTTTACTGTCACAACATTAAGTCAGACAACATAACCATCACAATATTCAGTCAGACAACCTAACCATCACAACATTCAGTAAAAACAACTTTTACCAACACGACTTTCAGACAACTATACCATCACAATATTCAGTCAGACAAGAATACCATCACAATATTCAGTTAGACAACTTCATCATCACAACATTTTTTAGACAACTTTACCATCACAACGTTCAGTCAGACAATTTTACAGTCACAACATTAAGTCAGACAACATAACCATCACAATATTCAGTCAGACAACCTAACCATCATAACATTCAGTCAGACAACTTTTACCATCACGACATTCAGACAACTTTACCATCACAATATTCAATCAGACAAGAATACCATCACAATATTAAGTCAGACAACATAACCATCACAACATTCAGTCAGACAATTTTACAGTCACAACATTAAGTCAGACAACATAACCATCACAATATTCAGTCAGACAACCTAACCATCATAACATTCAGTCAGACAACTTTTACCATCACGACATTCAGACAACTTTACCATCACAATATTCAATCAGACAAGAATACCATCACAATATTAAGTCAGACAACTTTACCATCACAATATTCAGTCAGACAACTTTACCATCCCAACATTCAGTCAGACTACTTTACCATCTCAACATTCAGTCAGAAAACTTTACCATCACAATATTAGGTCAGACAACATCACCATAGCAATATTCAATCAGACAAGAATACCATCACAATATTCAGTTAGACAACTTCATCATCACAACAATTTTAGACAACTTTACCATTACGACATTCAGTCGGACAACTTTACAATCACAATATTCAGTCTGACAACTATACAGTCACAACATTAATTCAGACAACATAACCATCACAATATTCAGTCAGACAACTTTACCATCACCATATTAGGTCAGACAACATTACCATCACAACATTCAGTCAGACAACTTTACCATCACAAAATTCAGACAACTTTACCATCACAATATTCAGTCAGACAACTTCACCATCCCAACATTCAGTCAGACTACTTTACCATCTCAACATTCAGTCGGAAAACGTAACGATCACAATATTAGGTCAGACAACATCACCATCACAATATTCAGTCAGACAACTTTACCATCACCATATTAGGTCAGACAACATCACCATCACAACATTCAGTCAGAACTTTACCATCACAATATTCAGTCAGACAACCTAACCATCACAACATTCAATCAGACAATTTTACCATCACAACATTCAGTCAGACAACATAACCATTACAATATTCAGTCAGACAACCTAACCATCACAACATTCAGTCAGACAACTTTTACAATCACGACATTCAGACAACTTTACCATCACAATATTCAATAAGACAAGAATACCATCACAATATTCAGTTAGACAACTTCATCATCACAACATTTTTTAGAAAACTTTACCATCACAACGTTCAGTCAGACAATTTTACAATCACAACATTCAGTCAGACAACATAACCATCACAATATTCAGTCAGACAACCTAACCATCACAACATTCAGTCAGACAACTTTTACCATCACGACATTCAGACAACTTTACCATCACTATATTCAATCAGACAAGAACACCATCACAATATTCAGTCAGACAACCTAACCATCACAACATTCAGTCAGACAATTTTACAGTCACAATATTAAGTCAGACAACATAACCATCACAATATTCAGTCAGACAACCTAACCATCACAACATTCAGTCAGACAACGTTTACCAATCACGACATTCAGACAACTTTACCATCACGACATTCAGACAACTTTACCATCCCAACATTCAGTCAGACTACTTTACCATCTCAACATTCAGTCAGAAAACTTTACCATCACAATATTAGGTCAGACAACATTACCATCACAATATTCAATCAGACAAGAATAACATCACAATATTCAGTTAGACAACTTCATCATCACAACAATTTTAGACAACTTTACCATTACGACATTCAGTCGGACAACTTTACAATCACAATATTCAGTCTGACAACTATATAGTCACAACATTAATTCAGACAACTATACCATCACAATATTCAGTCAGACAAGAATACCATCACAATATTCAGTTAGACAACTTCATCATCACAACATTTTTTAGACAACTTTACCATCACAACGTTCAGTCAGACAATTTTACAGTCACAACATTAAGTCAGACAACATAACCATCACAATATTCAGTCAGACAACCTAACCATCATAACATTCAGTCAGACAACTTTTACCATCACGACATTCAGACAACTTTACCATCACAATATTCAATCAGACAAGAATACCATCACAATATTAAGTCAGACAACATAACCATCACAACATTCAGTCAGACAATTTTACAGTCACAACATTAAGTCAGACAACATAACCATCACAATATTCAGTCAGACAACCTAACCATCACAACATTCAGTCAGACAATTTTACCATCACAACATTCAGTCAGACAACATAACCATCACAATATTCAGTCAGACAACCTAACAATCACAACATTCAGTCAGACAACTTTTACAATCACGACATTCAGACAACTTTACCATCACAATATTCAATAAGACAAGAATACCATCACAATATTCAGTTAGACAACTTCATCATCACAACATTTTTTAGACAACTTTACCATCACAACGTTCAGTCAGACAATTTTACAATCACAACATTCAGTCAGACAACATAACCATCACAATATTCAGTCAGACAACCTAACCATCACAACATTCAGTCAGACAACTTTTACCATCACGACATTCAGACAACTTTACCATCACTATATTCAATCAGACAAGAACACCATCACAATATACAGTCAGACAACCTAACCATCACAACATTCAGTCAGACAATTTTACTGTCACAACATTAAGTCAGACAACATAACCATCACAATATTCAGTCAGACAACCTAACCATCACAACATTCAGTAAAAACAACTTTTACCAACACGACTTTCAGACAACTATACCATCACAATATTCAGTCAGACAAGAATACCATCACAATATTCAGTTAGACAACTTCATCATCACAACATTTTTTAGACAACTTTACCATCACAACGTTCAGTCAGACAATTTTACAGTCACAACATTAAGTCAGACAACATAACCATCACAATATTCAGTCAGACAACCTAACCATCATAACATTCAGTCAGACAACTTTTACCATCACGACATTCAGACAACTTTACCATCACAATATTCAATCAGACAAGAATACCATCACAATATTAAGTCAGACAACATAACCATCACAACATTCAGTCAGACAATTTTACAGTCACAACATTAAGTCAGACAACATAACCATCACAATATTCAGTCAGACAACCTAACCATCACAACATTCAGTCAGACAACGTTTACCAATCACGACATTCAGACAACTTTACCATCAGGAAATTCAGACAACTTTACCATCACAATATTCAATCAGACAAGAATACCATCACAATATTCAGTTAGACAACTTCATCATTACAAAAATGTTTAGACAACTTTACCATCAAAACGTTCAGTCAGACAACCTTGCCATTACAACAGTCAGTCTGACAACTTTACCATCACAATATAATGTCAGACAACTTTACCATTACAACATTCAGATAGACAACTCTACCATCACAATATTCAGTCAAACAACTTTACCATCACAATATTCATTCAGACAACTTTACCATCACAACATTCAGTCAGATAACCTTTCCATCACAATATTCAGTCAGACAACTTTACCATCACAATATTAGGTCAGACAACATTACCATCACAACATTCAGTCAGACAACTTTACCATCACAACATTCAGTCAGACAACTTTACCATCACAACAATCAGACAACTTTACCATCACAATATTCAGTCAGACAACTTTACCATCCCAACATTCAGTCAGACTACTTTACCATCTCAACATTCAGTCAGAAAACTTTACCATCACAATATTAGGTCAGACAACATCACCATAGCAATATTCAATCAGACAAGAATACCATCACAATATTCAGTTAGACAACTTCATCATCACAACAATTTTAGACAACTTTACCATTACGACATTCAGTCGGACAACTTTACAATCACAATATTCAGTCTGACAACTATACAGTCACAACATTAATTCAGACAACATAACCATCACAATATTCAGTCAGACAACTTTACCATCACCATATTAGGTCAGACAACATTACCATCACAACATTCAGTCAGACAACTTTACCATCACAAAATTCAGACAACTTCACCATCCCAACATTCAGTCAGACTACTTTACCATCTCAACATTCAGTCGGAAAACGTAACGATCACAATATTAGGTCAGACAACATCACCATCACAACATTCAGTCAGAACTTTACCATCACAATATTCAGTCAGACAACCTAACCATCACAACATTCAATCAGACAATTTTACCATCACAACATTCAGTCAGACAACATAACCATTACAATATTCAGTCAGACAACCTAACCATCACAACATTCAGTCAGACAACTTTTACAATCACGACATTCAGACAACTTTACCATCACAATATTCAATAAGACAAGAATACCATCACAATATTCAGTTAGACAACTTCATCATCACAACATTTTTTAGAAAACGTTACCATCACAACGTTCAGTCAGACAATTTTACAATCACAACATTCAGTCAGACAACATAACCATCACAATATTCAGTCAGACAACCTAACCATCACAACATTCAGTCAGACAACTTTTACCATCACGACATTCAGACAACTTTACCATCACTATATTCAATCAGACAAGAACACCATCACAATATTCAGTCAGACAACCTAACCATCACAACATTCAGTCAGACAATTTTACAGTCACAATATTAAGTCAGACAACATAACCATCACAATATTCAGTCAGACAACCTAACCATCACAACATTCAGTCAGACAACGTTTACCAATCACGACATTCAGACAACTTTACCATCACGACATTCAGACAACTTTACCATCCCAACATTCAGTCAGACTACTTTACCATCTCAACATTCAGTCAGAAAACTTTACCATCACAATATTAGGTCAGACAACATCACCATCACAATATTCAATCAGACAAGAATAACATCACAATATTCAGTTAGACAACTTCATCATCACAACAATTTTAGACAACTTTACCATTACGACATTCAGTCGGACAACTTTACAATCACAATATTCAGTCTGACAACTATATAGTCACAACATTAATTCAGACAACTATACCATCACAATATTCAGTCAGACAAGAATACCATCACAATATTCAGTTAGACAACTTCATCATCACAACATTTTTTAGACAACTTTACCATCACAACGTTCAGTCAGACAATTTTACAGTCACAACATTAAGTCAGACAACATAACCATCACAATATTCAGTCAGACAACCTAACCATCATAACATTCAGTCAGACAACTTTTACCATCACGACATTCAGACAACTTTACCATCACAATATTCAATCAGACAAGAATACCATCACAATATTAAGTCAGACAACATAACCATCACAACATTCAGTCAGACAATTTTACAGTCACAACATTAAGTCAGACAACATAACCATCACAATATTCAGTCAGACAACCTAACCATCACAACATTCAGTCAGACAATTTTACCATCACAACATTCAGTCAGACAACATAACCATCACAATATTCAGTCAGACAACCTAACAATCACAACATTCAGTCAGACAACTTTTACAATCACGACATTCAGACAACTTTACCATCACAATATTCAATAAGACAAGAATACCATCACAATATTCAGTTAGACAACTTCATCATCACAACATTTTTTAGACAACTTTACCATCACAACGTTCAGTCAGACAATTTTACAATCACAACATTCAGTCAGACAACATAACCATCACAATATTCAGTCAGACAACCTAACCATCACAACATTCAGTCAGACAACTTTTACAATCACGACATTCAGACAACTTTACCATCACTATATTCAATCAGACAAGAACACCATCACAATATACAGTCAGACAACCTAACCATCACAACATTCAGTCAGACAATTTTACTGTCACAACATTAAGTCAGACAACATAACCATCACAATATTCAGTCAGACAACCTAACCATCACAACATTCAGTCAAACAACTTTTACCATCACGACATTCAGACAACTATACCATCACAATATTCAGTCAGACAAGAATACCATCACAATATTCAGTTAGACAACTTCATCATCACAACATTTTTTAGACAACTTTACCATCACAACGTTCAGTCAGACAATTTTACAGTCACAACATTAAGTCAGACAACATAACCATCACAATATTCAGTCAGACAACCTAACCATCATAACATTCAGTCAGACAACATAACCATCACGACATTCAGACAACTTTACCATCACAATATTCAATCAGACAAGAATACCATCACAATATTAAGTCAGACAACATAACCATCACAACATTCAGTCAGACAATTTTACAGTCACAACATTAAGTCAGACAACATAACCATCACAATATTCAGTCAGACAACCTAACCATCACAACATTCAGTCAGACAACGTTTACCAATCACGACATTCAGACAACTTTACCATCAGGAAATTCAGACAACTTTACCATCACAATATTCAATCAGACAAGAATACCATCACAATATTCAGTTAGACAACTTCATCATTACAAAAATGTTTAGACAACTTTACCATCAAAACGTTCAGTCAGACAACCTTGCCATTACAACAGTCAGTCTGACAACTTTACCATCACAATATAATGTCAGACAACTTTACCATTACAACATTCAGATAGACAACTCTACCATCACAATATTCAGTCAAACAACTTTACCATCACAATATTCATTCAGACAACTTTACCATCACAACATTCAGTCAGATAACCTTTCCATCACAATATTCAGTCAGACAACTTTACCATCCCAACATTCAGTAAGACAACTTTACCATCTCAACATTCAGTCGGACAACTTTACCATCACAACATTCAGTCAGAAACTTTACCATCACAACATTCAGTCAGACAACATCGCCGTCACAACATTCTTTCAGACAACTTTACCATCACAACATTCAGACAACTTTACCATCATAATATTCAATCAGACAAGAATACCATAACAATATTCAGTCAGACAACTTACCATCCCAACATTCAGAAAGACAACTTTACCATCCCAACATTCAGTCATTCAACACTACCATCACAACATTCAGTCAGACAACATAACCGTCACAACATTCAGTCAGACAAAATTACATCACAATAATAGGTCAGACAACATTACCATCACAACATTCAGTCAGACAACTTTACCATCACGACATTCAGACAACTTTACCATCACAATATTCAATCAGACAAGAATACCATCACAATTTTCAGTCAGACAACTTCATTATCACAAAATGTCTAGACAACTTTACCATCAAAACATTCAGTCAGACAACTTTGCCATAACAACATTCAGTCAGACAACTTTACTATCACAATATGTCAGACAACTTTACCATTACAACAATCAGATAGACAACTTTACCATCACAATATTTAGTCAAACAACTTTACCATCACAATATTCATTCAGACAACTTTACCATCACAACATTCAGTCAGATAACCTTTCCATCACAATATTCAGTCAGACAACATTACCATCACAACATTCAGTCAGACAACTTTACCATCCCAACATTCAGTCAGACAACTTTACCATCACAATATTAAGTCAGACAACATTACCATCACAACATTCAGTCAGACAACTTTACCATCTCAACATTCAGTCAGAAAACTTTACCATCACAATATTAGGTCAGACAACATTACCATCACAACATTCAGTCAGACAACTTTACCATTACAATATTCAGTCAGACAACTCAACCATCACAATATAAAGTCAGACAACTTTACCATCACAACATTCAGTCAGACAACATTTCCATCACAATATTCAGTCAGACAACATTACAATCACAATACTCAGTCAGACAACTTTCAAATCATGACCTTCAGACATTTTTACCATCACAAAATTCAGTCTGAAAGCTTTACCATTACAATATTCAGTCAGACAACCTAACCATCACGACATTCAGACGAATTTACCATCACAATATTCAATCAGACAAGAATACCATCACAATATTCAGTTAGACAACTTCATCATCACATCATTTTTTAGACAACTTTACCATCACGACATTCAGTCAGACAACTTTGCCATTACAACATTCAGTCAGACAACTTTACCATCACAATATTCAGTCTGACAACTATACTGTCACGACATTAAGTCAGACAACATAACCATCACAATATTCAGTCAGACAACCTAACCATCACAACATTCAGTCAGACAACTTTACCATCCCAACATTCAGTCAGACAACTTTACCATCACAATATTAGGTCAGACAACATTACCATCACAACATTCAGTCAGACAACTTTACCATCTCAACATTCAGTCAGAAAACTTTACCATCACAATATTAGGTCAGACAACATTACCATCACAACATTCAGTCAGACAACTTTACCATCACAATATTCAGTCAGACAACCTCATCATCACAAAAAATTTTAGGCAACTTTACCATCAAAACATTCAGTCAGACAACTTTGCCATAACAACATTCAGTCAGACAATTTACCATCACAATATAATGTCAGACAACCTTACCATTACAACATTCAGTCACACAACTTTACCATAACAATATTCAGTCAGACAACCTAACCATCACGACATTCAGACGACTTTACCATCACAATATTCAATCAGACAAGAAAACCATCACAATATTCAGTCAGACAACTTCATAATCACATCATTTTTTAGACAACTTTACCATCACGATATTCAGTCAGACAACTTTGCCATTACAACATTCAGTCAGACAACTTTACAATCACAATATTCAGTCTAACAACTATACCGTCTCAACATTAAGTCAGACAACATAACCATCACAATATTCAGTCAGACAACCTAACCATCACAACATTCAGTCAGACAACTTTTACCATCACGACATTCAGACAACTTTACCATCACAATATTCAATCAGACAAGAATACCATCACAATATTCAGTTAGACAACTTCATCATCACAACATTTTTTAGAAAACTTTACCATCACAACGTTCAGTCAGACAATTTTACCGTCACAACATTAAGTCAGACAACATAACCATCACAATATTCAGTCAGACAACCTAACCATCACAACATTCAGTCAGACAACTTTTACCATCACGACAATCAGACAACTTTACCATCACAACATTCAGTCAGACAACTTTACCATCACAAAATTCAGACAACTTTACCATCACAATATTCAGTCAGACAACTTTACCATCCCAACATTCAGTCAGACAACTTTACCATCTCAACATTCAGTCAGAAAACTTTACCATCACAGTATTAGGTCAGACAACATTACCATCACAACATTCAGTCAGACAACTTTACCATCACAATATTCAGTCAGACAACCTCATCATCACAACTTTTTTAGACAACTTTAACATCAAAACATTCAGTCAGACAACCTTGCCATTACAATATTCAGTCAGACAACTCAACCATCACAATATAATGTCAGACAACTTTACCATCACAACATTCAGTCAGACAACATTTCCATCACAATATTCAGTCAGACAACATTACAATCACAATACTCAGTCAGACAACTTTCCAATCATGACCTTCAGACATCTTTACCATCACAAAATTCAGTCTGAAAGCTTTAAAATCACAATATTCAGTCAGCCAACCTTACCATCACAACATTCAGTCACACAACTTTACCATCACAATATTCAGTCAGACAACCTAACCATCACGACATTCAGACGACTTTACCATCACAATATTCAATCAGACAAGAATACCATCACAATATTCAGTTAGACAACCTCATCATCACAATTTTTTTTAGACATATTTACCATCACGACATTCAGTCGGACAACTTTACCATTACAACATTCAGTTAGACAACTTTACAATCACAATATTCAGTCTGAAAACTATACAGTCACAACATTAAGTCAGACAACATAACCATCACAATATTCAGTCAGACAACCTTACCATCACAATATTCAGTCAGACAACTTTACCATCACAATATTAGGTCAGACAACATTACCATCACAACATTCAGTCAGACAACTTTACCATCACAACATTCAGTCAGACAACTTTACCATCACAACAATCAGACAACTTTACCATCACAATATTCAGTCAGACAACTTTACCATCCCAACATTCAGTCAGACTACTTTACCATCTCAACATTCAGTCAGAAAACTTTACCATCACAATATTAGGTCAGACAACATCACCATAGCAATATTCAATCAGACAAGAATACCATCACAATATTCAGTTAGACAACTTCATCATCACAACAATTTTAGACAACTTTACCATTACGACATTCAGTCGGACAACTTTACAATCACAATATTCAGTCTGACAACTATACAGTCACAACATTAATTCAGACAACATAACCATCACAATATTCAGTCAGACAACTTTACCATCACCATATTAGGTCAGACAACATTACCATCACAACATTCAGTCAGACAACTTTACCATCACAAAATTCAGACAACTTTACCATCACAATATTCAGTCAGACAACTTCACCATCCCAACATTCAGTCAGACTACTTTACCATCTCAACATTCAGTCGGAAAACGTAACGATCACAATATTAGGTCAGACAACATCACCATCACAACATTCAGTCAGAACTTTACCATCACAATATTCAGTCAGACAACCTAACCATCACAACATTCAATCAGACAATTTTACCATCACAACATTCAGTCAGACAACATAACCATTACAATATTCAGTCAGACAACCTAACCATCACAACATTCAGTCAGACAACTTTTACAATCACGACATTCAGACAACTTTACCATCACAATATTCAATAAGACAAGAATACCATCACAATATTCAGTTAGACAACTTCATCATCACAACATTTTTTAGAAAACTTTACCATCACAACGTTCAGTCAGACAATTTTACAATCACAACATTCAGTCAGACAACATAACCATCACAACATTCAGTCAGACAACTTTTACAATCACGACATTCAGACAACTTTACCATCACAATATTCAATAAGACAAGAATACCATCACAATATTCAGTTAGACAACTTCATCATCACAACATTTTTTAGAAAACTTTACCATCACAACGTTCAGTCAGACAATTTTACAATCACAACATTCAGTCAGACAACATAACCATCACAATATTCAGTCAGACAACCTAACCATCACAACATTCAGTCAGACAACTTTTACCATCACGACATTCAGACAACTTTACCATCACTATATTCAATCAGACAAGAACACCATCACAATATTCAGTCAGACAACCTAACCATCACAACATTCAGTCAGACAATTTTACAGTCACAATATTAAGTCAGACAACATAACCATCACAATATTCAGTCAGACAACCTAACCATCACAACATTCAGTCAGACAACGTTTACCAATCACGATATTCAGACAACTTTACCATCACGACATTCAGACAACTTTACCATCCCAACATTCAGTCAGACTACTTTACCATCTCAACATTCAGTCAGAAAACTTTACCATCACAATATTAGGTCAGACAACATCACCATCACAATATTCAATCAGACAAGAATAACATCACAATATTCAGTTAGACAACTTCATCATCACAACAATTTTAGACAACTTTACCATTACGACATTAATTCAGACAACTATACCATCACAATATTCAGTCAGACAAGAATACCATCACAATATTCAGTTAGACAACTTCATCATCACAACATTTTTTAGACAACTTTACCATCACAACGTTCAGTCAGACAATTTTACAGTCACAACATTAAGTCAGACAACATAACCATCACAATATTCAGTCAGACAACCTAACCATCATAACATTCAGTCAGACAACTTTTACCATCACGACATTCAGACAACTTTACAATCACAATATTCAATCAGACAAGAATACCATCACAATATTAAGTCAGACAACATAACCATCACAACATTCAGTCAGACAATTTTACAGTCACAACATTAAGTCAGACAACATAACCATCACAATATTCAGTCAGACAACCTAACCATCACAACATTCAGTCAGACAATTTTACCATCACAACATTCAGTCAGACAACATAACCATCACAATATTCAGTCAGACAACCTAACAATCACAACATTCAGTCAGACAACTTTTACAATCATGACATTCAGACAACTTTACCATCACAATATTCAATAAGACAAGAATACCATCACAATATTCAGTTAGACAACTTCATCATCACAACATTTTTTAGACAACTTTACCATCACAACGTTCAGTCAGACAATTTTACAATCACAACATTCAGTCAGACAACATAACCATCACAATATTCAGTCAGACAACCTAACCATCACAACATTCAGTCAGACAACTTTTACCATCACGACATTAAGACAACTTTACCATCACTATATTCAATCAGACAAGAACACCATCACAATATACAGTCAGACAACCTAACCATCACAACATTCAGTCAGACAATTTTACTGTCACAACATTAAGTCAGACAACATAACCATCACAATATTCAGTCAGACAACCTAACCATCACAACATTCAGTCAAACAACTTTTACCATCACGACATTCAGACAACTATACCATCACAATATTCAGTCAGACAAGAATACCATCACAATATTCAGTTAGACAACTTCATCATCACAACATTTTTTAGACAACTTTACCATCACAACGTTCAGTCAGACAATTTTACAGTCACAACATTAAGTCAGACAACATAACCATCACAATATTCAGTCAGACAACCTAACCATCATAACATTCAGTCAGACAACTTTTACCATCACGACATTCAGACAACTTTACCATCACAATATTCAATCAGACAAGAATACCATCACAATATTAAGTCAGACAACATAACCATCACAACATTCAGTCAGACAATTTTACAGTCACAACATTAAGTCAGACAACATAACCATCACAATATTCAGTCAGACAACCTAACCATCACAACATTCAGTCAGACAACGTTTACCAATCACGACATTCAGACAACTTTACCATCAGGAAATTCAGACAACTTTACCATCACAATATTCAATCAGACAAGAATACCATCACAATATTCAGTTAGACAACTTCATCATTACAAAAATGTTTAGACAACTTTACCATCAAAACGTTCAGTCAGACAACCTTGCCATTACAACAGTCAGTCTGACAACTTTACCATCACAATATAATGTCAGACAACTTTAACATTACAACATTCAGATAGACAACTCTACCATCACAATATTCAGTCAAACAACTTTACCATCACAATATTCATTCAGACAACTTTACCATCACAACATTCAGTCAGATAACCTTTCCATCACAATATTCAGTCAGACAACTTTACCATCACAATATTAGGTCAGACAACATTACCATCACAACATTCAGTCAGACAACTTTACCATCACAACATTCAGTCAGACAACTTTACCATCACAACAATCAGACAACTTTACCATCACAATATTCAGTCAGACAACTTTACCATCCCAACATTCAGTCAGACTACTTTACCATCTCAACATTCAGTCAGAAAACTTTACCATCACAATATTAGGTCAGACAACATCACCATAGCAATATTCAATCAGACAAGAATACCATCACAATATTCAGTTAGACAACTTCATCATCACAACAATTTTAGACAACTTTACCATTACGACATTCAGTCGGACAACTTTACAATCACAATATTCAGTCTGACAACTATACAGTCACAACATTAATTCAGACAACATAACCATCACAATATTCAGTCAGACAACTTTACCATCACCATATTAGGTCAGACAACATTACCATCACAACATTCAGTCAGACAACTTTACCATCACAAAATTCAGACAACTTTACCATCACAATATTCAGTCAGACAACTTCACCATCCCAACATTCAGTCAGACTACTTTACCATCTCAACATTCAGTCGGAAAACGTAACGATCACAATATTAGGTCAGACAACATCACCATCACAACATTCAGTCAGAACTTTACCATCACAATATTCAGTCAGACAACCTAACCATCACAACATTCAATCAGACAATTTTACCATCACAACATTCAGTCAGACAACATAACCATTACAATATTCAGTCAGACAACCTAACCATCACAACATTCAGTCAGACAACTTTTACAATCACGACATTCAGACAACTTTACCATCACAATATTCAATAAGACAAGAATACCATCACAATATTCAGTTAGACAACTTCATCATCACAACATTTTTTAGAAAACTTTACCATCACAACGTTCAGTCAGACAATTTTACAATCACAACATTCAGTCAGACAACATAACCATCACAATATTCAGTCAGACAACCTAACCATCACAACATTCAGTCAGACAACTTTTACCATCACGACATTCAGACAACTTTACCATCACTATATTCAATCAGACAAGAACACCATCACAATATTCAGTCAGACAACCTAACCATCACAACATTCAGTCAGACAATTTTACAGTCACAATATTAAGTCAGACAACATAACCATCACAATATTCAGTCAGACAACCTAACCATCACAACATTCAGTCAGACAACGTTTACCAATCACGACATTCAGACAACTTTACCATCACGACATTCAGACAACTTTACCATCCCAACATTCAGTCAGACTACTTTACCATCTCAACATTCAGTCAGAAAACTTTACCATCACAATATTAGGTCAGACAACATTACCATCACAATATTCAATCAGACAAGAATAACATCACAATATTCAGTTAGACAACTTCATCATCACAACAATTTTAGACAACTTTACCATTACGACATTCAGTCGGACAACTTTACAATCACAATATTCAGTCTGACAACTATATAGTCACAACATTAATTCAGACAACTATACCATCACAATATTCAGTCAGACAAGAATACCATCACAATATTCAGTTAGACAACTTCATCATCACAACATTTTTTAGACAACTTTACCATCACAACGTTCAGTCAGACAATTTTACAGTCACAACATTAAGTCAGACAACATAACCATCACAATATTCAGTCAGACAACCTAACCATCATAACATTCAGTCAGACAACTTTTACCATCACGACATTCAGACAACTTTACCATCACAATATTCAATCAGACAAGAATACCATCACAATATTAAGTCAGACAACATAACCATCACAACATTCAGTCAGACAATTTTACAGTCACAACATTAAGTCAGACAACATAACCATCACAATATTCAGTCAGACAACCTAACCATCACAACATTCAGTCAGACAATTTTACCATCACAACATTCAGTCAGACAACATAACCATCACAATATTCAGTCAGACAACCTAACAATCACAACATTCAGTCAGACAACTTTTACAATCACGACATTCAGACAACTTTACCATCACAATATTCAATAAGACAAGAATACCATCACAATATTCAGTTAGACAACTTCATCATCACAACATTTTTTAGACAACTTTACCATCACAACGTTCAGTCAGACAATTTTACAATCACAACATTCAGTCAGACAACATAACCATCACAATATTCAGTCAGACAACCTAACCATCACAACATTCAGTCAGACAACTTTTACCATCACGACATTCAGACAACTTTACCATCACTATATTCAATCAGACAAGAACACCATCACAATATACAGTCAGACAACCTAACCATCACAACATTCAGTCAGACAATTTTACTGTCACAACATTAAGTCAGACAACATAACCATCACAATATTCAGTCAGACAACCTAACCATCACAACATTCAGTAAAAACAACTTTTACCAACACGACTTTCAGACAACTATACCATCACAATATTCAGTCAGACAAGAATACCATCACAATATTCAGTTAGACAACTTCATCATCACAACATTTTTTAGACAACTTTACCATCACAACGTTCAGTCAGACAATTTTACAGTCACAACATTAAGTCAGACAACATAACCATCACAATATTCAGTCAGACAACCTAACCATCATAACATTCAGTCAGACAACTTTTACCATCACGACATTCAGACAACTTTACCATCACAATATTCAATCAGACAAGAATACCATCACAATATTAAGTCAGACAACATAACCATCACAACATTCAGTCAGACAATTTTACAGTCACAACATTAAGTCAGACAACATAACCATCACAATATTCAGTCAGACAACCTAACCATCATAACATTCAGTCAGACAACTTTTACCATCACGACATTCAGACAACTTTACCATCACAATATTCAATCAGACAAGAATACCATCACAATATTAAGTCAGACAACTTTACCATCACAATATTCAGTCAGACAACTTTACCATCCCAACATTCAGTCAGACTACTTTACCATCTCAACATTCAGTCAGAAAACTTTACCATCACAATATTAGGTCAGACAACATCACCATAGCAATATTCAATCAGACAAGAATACCATCACAATATTCAGTTAGACAACTTCATCATCACAACAATTTTAGACAACTTTACCATTACGACATTCAGTCGGACAACTTTACAATCACAATATTCAGTCTGACAACTATACAGTCACAACATTAATTCAGACAACATAACCATCACAATATTCAGTCAGACAACTTTACCATCACCATATTAGGTCAGACAACATTACCATCACAACATTCAGTCAGACAACTTTACCATCACAAAATTCAGACAACTTTACCATCACAATATTCAGTCAGACAACTTCACCATCCCAACATTCAGTCAGACTACTTTACCATCTCAACATTCAGTCGGAAAACGTAACGATCACAATATTAGGTCAGACAACATCACCATCACAATATTCAGTCAGACAACTTTACCATCACCATATTAGGTCAGACAACATCACCATCACAACATTCAGTCAGAACTTTACCATCACAATATTCAGTCAGACAACCTAACCATCACAACATTCAATCAGACAATTTTACCATCACAACATTCAGTCAGACAACATAACCATTACAATATTCAGTCAGACAACCTAACCATCACAACATTCAGTCAGACAACTTTTACAATCACGACATTCAGACAACTTTACCATCACAATATTCAATAAGACAAGAATACCATCACAATATTCAGTTAGACAACTTCATCATCACAACATTTTTTAGAAAACTTTACCATCACAACGTTCAGTCAGACAATTTTACAATCACAACATTCAGTCAGACAACATAACCATCACAATATTCAGTCAGACAACCTAACCATCACAACATTCAGTCAGACAACTTTTACCATCACGACATTCAGACAACTTTACCATCACTATATTCAATCAGACAAGAACACCATCACAATATTCAGTCAGACAACCTAACCATCACAACATTCAGTCAGACAATTTTACAGTCACAATATTAAGTCAGACAACATAACCATCACAATATTCAGTCAGACAACCTAACCATCACAACATTCAGTCAGACAACGTTTACCAATCACGACATTCAGACAACTTTACCATCACGACATTCAGACAACTTTACCATCCCAACATTCAGTCAGACTACTTTACCATCTCAACATTCAGTCAGAAAACTTTACCATCACAATATTAGGTCAGACAACATTACCATCACAATATTCAATCAGACAAGAATAACATCACAATATTCAGTTAGACAACTTCATCATCACAACAATTTTAGACAACTTTACCATTACGACATTCAGTCGGACAACTTTACAATCACAATATTCAGTCTGACAACTATATAGTCACAACATTAATTCAGACAACTATACCATCACAATATTCAGTCAGACAAGAATACCATCACAATATTCAGTTAGACAACTTCATCATCACAACATTTTTTAGACAACTTTACCATCACAACGTTCAGTCAGACAATTTTACAGTCACAACATTAAGTCAGACAACATAACCATCACAATATTCAGTCAGACAACCTAACCATCATAACATTCAGTCAGACAACTTTTACCATCACGACATTCAGACAACTTTACCATCACAATATTCAATCAGACAAGAATACCATCACAATATTAAGTCAGACAACATAACCATCACAACATTCAGTCAGACAATTTTACAGTCACAACATTAAGTCAGACAACATAACCATCACAATATTCAGTCAGACAACCTAACCATCACAACATTCAGTCAGACAATTTTACCATCACAACATTCAGTCAGACAACATAACCATCACAATATTCAGTCAGACAACCTAACAATCACAACATTCAGTCAGACAACTTTTACAATCACGACATTCAGACAACTTTACCATCACAATATTCAATAAGACAAGAATACCATCACAATATTCAGTTAGACAACTTCATCATCACAACATTTTTTAGACAACTTTACCATCACAACGTTCAGTCAGACAATTTTACAATCACAACATTCAGTCAGACAACATAACCATCACAATATTCAGTCAGACAACCTAACCATCACAACATTCAGTCAGACAACTTTTACCATCACGACATTCAGACAACTTTACCATCACTATATTCAATCAGACAAGAACACCATCACAATATACAGTCAGACAACCTAACCATCACAACATTCAGTCAGACAATTTTACTGTCACAACATTAAGTCAGACAACATAACCATCACAATATTCAGTCAGACAACCTAACCATCACAACATTCAGTAAAAACAACTTTTACCAACACGACTTTCAGACAACTATACCATCACAATATTCAGTCAGACAAGAATACCATCACAATATTCAGTTAGACAACTTCATCATCACAACATTTTTTAGACAACTTTACCATCACAACGTTCAGTCAGACAATTTTACAGTCACAACATTAAGTCAGACAACATAACCATCACAATATTCAGTCAGACAACCTAACCATCATAACATTCAGTCAGACAACTTTTACCATCACGACATTCAGACAACTTTACCATCACAATATTAAATCAGACAAGAATACCATCACAATATTAAGTCAGACAACATAACCATCACAACATTCAGTCAGACAATTTTACAGTCACAACATTAAGTCAGACAACATAACCATCACAATATTCAGTCAGACAACCTAACCATCACAACATTCAGTCAGACAACGTTTACCAATCACGACATTCAGACAACTTTACCATCAGGAAATTCAGACAACTTTACCATCACAATATTCAATCAGACAAGAATACCATCACAATATTCAGTTAGACAACTTCATCATTACAAAAATGTTTAGACAACTTTACCATCAAAACGTTCAGTCAGACAACCTTGCCATTACAACAGTCAGTCTGACAACTTTACCATCACAATATAATGTCAGACAACTTTACCATTACAACATTCAGATAGACAACTCTACCATCACAATATTCAGTCAAACAACTTTACCATCACAATATTCATTCAGACAACTTTACCATCACAACATTCAGTCAGATAACCTTTCCATCACAATATTCAGTCAGACAACTTTACCATCACAATATTAGGTCAGACAACATTACCATCACAACATTCAGTCAGACAACTTTACCATCACAACATTCAGTCAGACAACTTTACCATCACAACAATCAGACAACTTTACCATCACAATATTCAGTCAGACAACTTTACCATCCCAACATTCAGTCAGACTACTTTACCATCTCAACATTCAGTCAGAAAACTTTACCATCACAATATTAGGTCAGACAACATCACCATAGCAATATTCAATCAGACAAGAATACCATCACAATATTCAGTTAGACAACTTCATCATCACAACAATTTTAGACAACTTTACCATTACGACATTCAGTCGGACAACTTTACAATCACAATATTCAGTCTGACAACTATACAGTCACAACATTAATTCAGACAACATAACCATCACAATATTCAGTCAGACAACTTTACCATCACCATATTAGGTCAGACAACATTACCATCACAACATTCAGTCAGACAACTTTACCATCACAAAATTCAGACAACTTCACCATCCCAACATTCAGTCAGACTACTTTACCATCTCAACATTCAGTCGGAAAACGTAACGATCACAATATTAGGTCAGACAACATCACCATCACAACATTCAGTCAGAACTTTACCATCACAATATTCAGTCAGACAACCTAACCATCACAACATTCAATCAGACAATTTTACCATCACAACATTCAGTCAGACAACATAACCATTACAATATTCAGTCAGACAACCTAACCATCACAACATTCAGTCAGACAACTTTTACAATCACGACATTCAGACAACTTTACCATCACAATATTCAATAAGACAAGAATACCATCACAATATTCAGTTAGACAACTTCATCATCACAACATTTTTTAGAAAACGTTACCATCACAACGTTCAGTCAGACAATTTTACAATCACAACATTCAGTCAGACAACATAACCATCACAATATTCAGTCAGACAACCTAACCATCACAACATTCAGTCAGACAACTTTTACCATCACGACATTCAGACAACTTTACCATCACTATATTCAATCAGACAAGAACACCATCACAATATTCAGTCAGACAACCTAACCATCACAACATTCAGTCAGACAATTTTACAGTCACAATATTAAGTCAGACAACATAACCATCACAATATTCAGTCAGACAACCTAACCATCACAACATTCAGTCAGACAACGTTTACCAATCACGACATTCAGACAACTTTACCATCACGACATTCAGACAACTTTACCATCCCAACATTCAGTCAGACTACTTTACCATCTCAACATTCAGTCAGAAAACTTTACCATCACAATATTAGGTCAGACAACATCACCATCACAATATTCAATCAGACAAGAATAACATCACAATATTCAGTTAGACAACTTCATCATCACAACAATTTTAGACAACTTTACCATTACGACATTCAGTCGGACAACTTTACAATCACAATATTCAGTCTGACAACTATATAGTCACAACATTAATTCAGACAACTATACCATCACAATATTCAGTCAGACAAGAATACCATCACAATATTCAGTTAGACAACTTCATCATCACAACATTTTTTAGACAACTTTACCATCACAACGTTCAGTCAGACAATTTTACAGTCACAACATTAAGTCAGACAACATAACCATCACAATATTCAGTCAGACAACCTAACCATCATAACATTCAGTCAGACAACTTTTACCATCACGACATTCAGACAACTTTACCATCACAATATTCAATCAGACAAGAATACCATCACAATATTAAGTCAGACAACATAACCATCACAACATTCAGTCAGACAATTTTACAGTCACAACATTAAGTCAGACAACATAACCATCACAATATTCAGTCAGACAACCTAACCATCACAACATTCAGTCAGACAATTTTACCATCACAACATTCAGTCAGACAACATAACCATCACAATATTCAGTCAGACAACCTAACAATCACAACATTCAGTCAGACAACTTTTACAATCACGACATTCAGACAACTTTACCATCACAATATTCAATAAGACAAGAATACCATCACAATATTCAGTTAGACAACTTCATCATCACAACATTTTTTAGACAACTTTACCATCACAACGTTCAGTCAGACAATTTTACAATCACAACATTCAGTCAGACAACATAACCATCACAATATTCAGTCAGACAACCTAACCATCACAACATTCAGTCAGACAACTTTTACCATCACGACATTCAGACAACTTTACCATCACTATATTCAATCAGACAAGAACACCATCACAATATACAGTCAGACAACCTAACCATCACAACATTCAGTCAGACAATTTTACTGTCACAACATTAAGTCAGACAACATAACCATCACAATATTCAGTCAGACAACCTAACCATCACAACATTCAGTCAAACAACTTTTACCATCACGACATTCAGACAACTATACCATCACAATATTCAGTCAGACAAGAATACCATCACAATATTCAGTTAGACAACTTCATCATCACAACATTTTTTAGACAACTTTACCATCACAACGTTCAGTCAGACAATTTTACAGTCACAACATTAAGTCAGACAACATAACCATCACAATATTCAGTCAGACAACCTAACCATCATAACATTCAGTCAGACAACATAACCATCACGACATTCAGACAACTTTACCATCACAATATTCAATCAGACAAGAATACCATCACAATATTAAGTCAGACAACATAACCATCACAACATTCAGTCAGACAATTTTACAGTCACAACATTAAGTCAGACAACATAACCATCACAATATTCAGTCAGACAACCTAACCATCACAACATTCAGTCAGACAACGTTTACCAATCACGACATTCAGACAACTTTACCATCAGGAAATTCAGACAACTTTACCATCACAATATTCAATCAGACAAGAATACCATCACAATATTCAGTTAGACAACTTCATCATTACAAAAATGTTTAGACAACTTTACCATCAAAACGTTCAGTCAGACAACCTTGCCATTACAACAGTCAGTCTGACAACTTTACCATCACAATATAATGTCAGACAACTTTACCATTACAACATTCAGATAGACAACTCTACCATCACAATATTCAGTCAAACAACTTTACCATCACAATATTCATTCAGACAACTTTACCATCACAACATTCAGTCAGATAACCTTTCCATCACAATATTCAGTCAGACAACTTTACCATCCCAACATTCAGTAAGACAACTTTACCATCTCAACATTCAGTCGGACAACTTTACCATCACAACATTCAGTCAGAAACTTTACCATCACAACATTCAGTCAGACAACATCGCCGTCACAACATTCTTTCAGACAACTTTACCATCACAACATTCAGACAACTTTACCATCATAATATTCAATCAGACAAGAATACCATAACAATATTCAGTCAGACAACTTACCATCCCAACATTCAGAAAGACAACTTTACCATCCCAACATTCAGTCATTCAACACTACCATCACAACATTCAGTCAGACAACATAACCGTCACAACATTCAGTCAGACAAAATTACATCACAATAATAGGTCAGACAACATTACCATCACAACATTCAGTCAGACAACTTTACCATCACGACATTCAGACAACTTTACCATCACAATATTCAATCAGACAAGAATACCATCACAATTTTCAGTCAGACAACTTCATTATCACAAAATGTCTAGACAACTTTACCATCAAAACATTCAGTCAGACAACTTTGCCATAACAACATTCAGTCAGACAACTTTACTATCACAATATGTCAGACAACTTTACCATTACAACAATCAGATAGACAACTTTACCATCACAATATTTAGTCAAACAACTTTACCATCACAATATTCATTCAGACAACTTTACCATCACAACATTCAGTCAGATAACCTTTCCATCACAATATTCAGTCAGACAACATTACCATCACAACATTCAGTCAGACAACTTTACCATCCCAACATTCAGTCAGACAACTTTACCATCACAATATTAAGTCAGACAACATTACCATCACAACATTCAGTCAGACAACTTTACCATCTCAACATTCAGTCAGAAAACTTTACCATCACAATATTAGGTCAGACAACATTACCATCACAACATTCAGTCAGACAACTTTACCATTACAATATTCAGTCAGACAACTCAACCATCACAATATAAAGTCAGACA
Organism: Coregonus lavaretus; assembly: GCF_964263955.1. Lineage (NCBI taxonomy): Eukaryota > Metazoa > Chordata > Actinopteri > Salmoniformes > Salmonidae > Coregonus > Coregonus lavaretus. Next base: position 15,796,906 of record NC_140009.1, on the reverse strand, counting down.
ACTTTACCATCACAACATTCAGTCAGACAACATTTCCATCACAATATTCAGTCAGACAACATTACAATCACAATACTCAGTCAGACAACTTTCAAATCATGACCTTCAGACATTTTTACCATCACAAAATTCAGTCTGAAAGCTTTACCATTACAATATTCAGTCAGACAACCTAACCATCACGACATTCAGACGAATTTACCATCACAATATTCAATCAGACAAGAATACCATCACAATATTCAGTTAGACAACTTCATCATCACATCATTTTTTAGACAACTTTACCATCACGACATTCAGTCAGACAACTTTGCCATTACAACATTCAGTCAGACAACTTTACCATCACAATATTCAGTCTGACAACTATACTGTCACGACATTAAGTCAGACAACATAACCATCACAATATTCAGTCAGACAACCTAACCATCACAACATTCAGTCAGACAACTTTACCATCCCAACATTCAGTCAGACAACTTTACCATCACAATATTAGGTCAGACAACATTACCATCACAACATTCAGTCAGACAACTTTACCATCTCAACATTCAGTCAGAAAACTTTACCATCACAATATTAGGTCAGACAACATTACCATCACAACATTCAGTCAGACAACTTTACCATCACAATATTCAGTCAGACAACCTCATCATCACAAAAAATTTTAGGCAACTTTACCATCAAAACATTCAGTCAGACAACTTTGCCATAACAACATTCAGTCAGACAATTTACCATCACAATATAATGTCAGACAACCTTACCATTACAACATTCAGTCACACAACTTTACCATAACAATATTCAGTCAGACAACCTAACCATCACGACATTCAGACGACTTTACCATCACAATATTCAATCAGACAAGAAAACCATCACAATATTCAGTCAGACAACTTCATAATCACATCATTTTTTAGACAACTTTACCATCACGATATTCAGTCAGACAACTTTGCCATTACAACATTCAGTCAGACAACTTTACAATCACAATATTCAGTCTAACAACTATACCGTCTCAACATTAAGTCAGACAACATAACCATCACAATATTCAGTCAGACAACCTAACCATCACAACATTCAGTCAGACAACTTTTACCATCACGACATTCAGACAACTTTACCATCACAATATTCAATCAGACAAGAATACCATCACAACATTCAGTCAGACAACTTTACCATCAAAACATTCAGTCAGACAACTTTGCCATTACAATATTCAGTCAGACAACTCAACCATCACAATATAAAGTCAGACAACTTTACCATCACAACATTCAGTCAGACAACATTTCCATCACAATATTCAGTCAGACAACATTACAATCACAATACTCAGTCAGACAACTTTCAAATCATGACCTTCAGACATTTTTACCATCACAAAATTCAGTCTGAAAGCTTTACCATTACAATATTCAGTCAGACAACCTAACCATCACGACATTCAGACGAATTTACCATCACAATATTCAATCAGACAAGAATACCATCACAATATTCAGTTAGACAACTTCATCATCACATCATTTTTTAGACAACTTTACCATCACGACATTCAGTCAGACAACTTTGCCATTACAACATTCAGTCAGACAACTTTACCATCACAATATTCAGTCTGACAACTATACTGTCACGACATTAAGTCAGACAACATAACCATCACAATATTCAGTCAGACAACCTAACCATCACAACATTCAGTCAGACAATTTTACCATCACAACATTCAGTCAGACAACATAACCATCACAATATTCAGTCAGACAACCTAACCATTACAACATTCAGTCAGACAACTTTTACCATCACGAAATTCAGACAACTTTACCATCACAATATTCAATCAGACAAGAATACCATCCAACATTCAGTCAGACAACTTTACCATCTCAACATTCAGTCAGAAAACTTTACCATCACAATATTAGGTCAGACAACATTACCATCACAACATTCAGTCAGACAACTTTACCATTACAATATTCAGTCAGACAACTCAACCATCACAATATAAAGTCAGACAACTTTACCATCACAACATTCAGTCAGACAACATTTCCATCACAATATTCAGTCAGACAACATTACAATCACAATACTCAGTCAGACAACTTTCAAATCATGACCTTCAGACATTTTTACCATCACAAAATTCAGTCTGAAAGCTTTACCATTACAATATTCAGTCAGACAACCTAACCATCACGACATTCAGACGAATTTACCATCACAATATTCAATCAGACAAGAATACCATCACAATATTCAGTTAGACAACTTCATCATCACATCATTTTTTAGACAACTTTACCATCACGACATTCAGTCAGACAACTTTGCCATTACAACATTCAGTCAGACAACTTTACCATCACAATATTCAGTCTGACAACTATACTGTCACGACATTAAGTCAGACAACATAACCATCACAATATTCAGTCAGACAACCTAACCATCACAACATTCAGTCAGACAACTTTACCATCCCAACATTCAGTCAGACAACTTTACCATCACAATATTAGGTCAGACAACATTACCATCACAACATTCAGTCAGACAACTTTACCATCTCAACATTCAGTCAGAAAACTTTACCATCACAATATTAGGTCAGACAACATTACCATCACAACATTCAGTCAGACAACTTTACCATCACAATATTCAGTCAGACAACCTCATCATCACAAAAAATTTTAGGCAACTTTACCATCAAAACATTCAGTCAGACAACTTTGCCATAACAACATTCAGTCAGACAATTTACCATCACAATATAATGTCAGACAACCTTACCATTACAACATTCAGTCACACAACTTTACCATAACAATATTCAGTCAGACAACCTAACCATCACGACATTCAGACGACTTTACCATCACAATATTCAATCAGACAAGAAAACCATCACAATATTCAGTCAGACAACTTCATAATCACATCATTTTTTAGACAACTTTACCATCACGATATTCAGTCAGACAACTTTGCCATTACAACATTCAGTCAGACAACTTTACAATCACAATATTCAGTCTAACAACTATACCGTCTCAACATTAAGTCAGACAACATAACCATCACAATATTCAGTCAGACAACCTAACCATCACAACATTCAGTCAGACAACTTTTACCATCACGACATTCAGACAACTTTACCATCACAATATTCAATCAGACAAGAATACCATCACAACATTCAGTCAGACAACTTTACCATCAAAACATTCAGTCAGACAACTTTGCCATTACAATATTCAGTCAGACAACTCAACCATCACAATATAAAGTCAGACAACTTTACCATCACAACATTCAGTCAGACAACATTTCCATCACAATATTCAGTCAGACAACATTACAATCACAATACTCAGTCAGACAACTTTCAAATCATGACCTTCAGACATTTTTACCATCACAAAATTCAGTCTGAAAGCTTTACCATTACAATATTCAGTCAGACAACCTAACCATCACGACATTCAGACGAATTTACCATCACAATATTCAATCAGACAAGAATACCATCACAATATTCAGTTAGACAACTTCATCATCACATCATTTTTTAGACAACTTTACCATCACGACATTCAGTCAGACAACTTTGCCATTACAACATTCAGTCAGACAACTTTACCATCACAATATTCAGTCTGACAACTATACTGTCACGACATTAAGTCAGACAACATAACCATCACAATATTCAGTCAGACAACCTAACCATCACAACATTCAGTCAGACAATTTTACCATCACAACATTCAGTCAGACAACATAACCATCACAATATTCAGTCAGACAACCTAACCATTACAACATTCAGTCAGACAACTTTTACCATCACGAAATTCAGACAACTTTACCATCACAATATTCAATCAGACAAGAATACCATCACAATATTCAGTTAGACAACTTCATCATCACAACATTTTTTAGACAACTTTACCATCACGACATTCAGTCAGACAACTTTACAATCACAATATTCAGTCTGACAACTATACCGTCACAACATTAAGTCAGACAACATAACCATCACAATATTCAGTCAGACAACCTAACCATCACAACATTCAGTCAGACAATTTTACCATCACAACATTCAGTCAGACAACATAACCATCACAATATTCAGTAAGACAACCTAACCATCACAACATTCAGTCAGACAACTTTTACCATCACGACATTCAGACAACTTTACCATCACAATATTCAATCAGACAAGAATACCATCACAATATTCAGTTAGACAACTTCATCATCACAACATTTTTTAGAAAACTTTACCATCACAACGTTCAGTCAGACAATTTTACCGTCACAACATTAAGTCAGACAACATAACCATCACAATATTCAGTCAGACAACCTAACCATCACAACATTCAGTCAGACAACTTTTACCATCACGACAATCAGACAACTTTACCATCACAATATTCAGTCAGAGAACTTTTACCATCATGACATTCAGACAACTTTACCATCACAATATTCAATCAGACAAGAATACCATCACAATATTCAGTTAGACAACTTCATCATTACAACATTTTTTAGACAACTTTACCATCAAAACGTTCAGTCAGAAAACATTACCATCACAACATTCAGTCAGACAACTTTACCATCCCAACATTCAGTAAGACAACTTTACCATCCCAACATTCAGTCGGACATCTTTACCATCACAACATTCAGTCAGACAACTTTATCAGCACAGCATTTTTTAGATAACTTTATCATCACAACATTCAGTCAGACAACTTCACCATCACAACGTTCAGTCAGACAACTTACTATCACAACAATCATTCAGACAACCTTAGCATCGCAAAATTCAGTCATACAACTTTACCATCACAACATTAAGTCAGATAACTTTTCCATCACAATATTAAGTCAGATAACCTTACCATCACAATATTCAGTCAGAATTTACCATCACAACATTCAGTCAGAGAACATTACCATCACAACAATAAGTCAGAAAACATTACCATCACAATATTCAGTCACACAACCTTACCATCACAACATTCAGTCAGACAATTTTACCATCACAACATTCAGTCAGACAACTCTACCATCACAACATTCAGTCAGACAACTTTACCATCATGACATTCAGACAACTTTACCATCACAATATTCAATCAGACAATTTCATTATCACAAAAATGTTTAGACAACTTTACCATCACAACATTCAGTCAGACAACTTTGCAATTACAATATTCAGTCAGACAACTTTACCATCACGACATTCAGTCACACAACTTTACCATCACAATTTTCAGTCAGACAGCTTTACCATCACAATATTCAGTCAGACAATTTACCATCACAATATTCAATCAAACAACCTTACCATCACAACATTCAGTCAGACAACATTACCATCCCAACATTCAGTCAGACAACTTTACCATCACAACATTCAGTCAGACAACATAACCGTCACAACATTCAGTCAGACAACTTTACCATCACAATATTGAGAGAACTTTACATCACAATATTCAATTAGACAAGAATACCATCACAATATTCAGTCAGACAACTTTACCATCCCAACATTCAGTCAGACAACTTTACCATCCCAACATTCAGTCAGAAAACTTTACCATCACAATATTATGTCAGACAACATTACCATCACAACATTCAGTCAGACAACTTTACCATCACAATATTCAATCAGACAAGAATACCATCACAATATTCAGTAAGACAACTTCATCATCACAAAATTTTTTGACAACTTTACCATCACAACGTTCAGTCAGACAATTTTACCGTCACAACATTAAGTCAGACAACATAACCATCACAATATTCAGTCAGACAACCTAACCATCACAACATTCAGTCAGACAACTTTTACCATCCCGACATTCAGACAACTTTACCATCACAATATTCAATCAGGCAAGAATACCATCACAATATTCAGTTAGACAACTTCATCATCACAACATTTTTAGACAACTTTACCATCACAGCGTTCAGTCAGACAATTTTACCGTCACAACATTAAGTCGACACCATAACCATCACAATATTCAGTCAGACAACCTAACCATCACAACATTCAGTCAGACAACTTTTACCATCACGACACTCAGACAACTTTACCATCACAATATTCAGTCAGACAACTTTTACCATCATGACATTCAGACATCTTTACCATCACAATATTCAATCAGACAAGAATACCATCACAATATTCAGTTAGACAACTTCATCATTACAACATTTTTTAGACAACTTTACCAACAAAACGTTCAGTCAGACAACTCTGCCATTACAACAGTCAGTCAGACAACTATACCATCACATTATAATGTCAGACAACTTTACCATTACAACATTCAGATAGACACCTTTACCATCACAATATTCAGTCAAACATCTTTACCATCACAATATTCATTCAGACAACTTTACCATCACAACATTCAGTCAGATAACCTTTCCATCACAATATTCAGTCAGACAACATTACCATCACAACATTCAGTCAGACAACTTTACCATCCCAACATTCAGTAAGACAACTTTACCATCTCAACATTCAGTCGGACAACTTTACCATCACAACATTCAGTCAGACAACTTTAACATCACAACATTCAGTCAGACAACATAACCGTGACAACATTCAGTCAGACAACTTTACCTTCACAATATTAAGTCAGTCAACTTTGCTGTCACAACAATCTTTCAGACAACTTTACCATCACAACATTCAGACAACTTTACCATCATAATATTCAATCAGACAAGAATACCATCACAATATTCAGTCAGAAAACTTTACCATCCCAACATTCAGAAAGACAACTTTACCATCCCAACATTCAGTCAGACAACTTTACCATCCCAACATTCAGTCATACAACACTACCATCACAACATTCAGTCAGACAACATAACGGTCACAACATTCACTCAGACAAAATTACATCACAATATTAGGTCAGACAACATTACCATCACAACATTCAGTCAGACAACTTCCCATCACGACATTCAGACAACTTTACCATCACAATATTCAATCAGACAAGAATACCATCACAACATTCAGTCAGACAACTTTACCATCACAATATTCAGTCAGAAAACTTTACCATCCCAACATTCAGAAAGACAACTTTACCATCCCAACATTCAGTCAGACAACTTTACCATCCCAACATTCAGTCATACAACACTACCATCACAACATTCAGTCAGACAACATAACGGTCACAACATTCACTCAGACAAAATTACATCACAATATTAGGTCAGACAACATTACCATCACAACATTCAGTCAGACAACTTCCCATCACGACATTCAGACAACTTTACCATCACAATATTCAATCAGACAAGAATACCATCACAACATTCAGTCAGACAACTTTACAATCACAATATTCAGTCTAACAACTATAACGTCACAACATTAAGTCAGATAACATAACCATCACAATATTCAGTCAGACAACCTTACCATCACAATATTCAGTCAGACAACTTTTACCATCATGACAATCAGACAACTTTACCATCACAATATTCAATCAGACAAGAATACCATCACAACATTCAGTCAGACAACTTTACCATCACAATATTCAGTCAGACAACCTCATCATCACAACATTTCTAGACAACTTTACCATCAAAACATTCAGTCAGACAACTTTGCCATTACAATATTCAGTCAGACAACTCAACCATCACAATATAATGTCAGACAACTTTACCATCACAACATTCAGTCAGACAACATTTCCATCACAATATTCAGTCATACAACATTACAATCACAATACTCAGTCAGACAACTTTCCAATCATGACCTTCAGACATTTTTACCATCACAAAATTTAGTCTGAAAGCTTTACCATTACAATATTCAGTCAGACAACCTTACCATCACAACATTCAGTCACACAACCTTACCATCACAATATTCAGTCAAACAACCTAACCATCACGACATTCAGACGACTTTACCATCACAACATTCAATCAGACAAGAATACCATCACAATCGTTAGTTAGACAACTTCATCATCACATCATTTTTTAGACAACTTTACCATCACGACATTCAGTCAGACAACTTTACAATCACAATATTCAGTCTGACAACTATACCGTCACAACATTAAGTCAGACAACATAACCATCACAATATTCAGTCAGACAACCTAACCATCACAACATTCAGTCAGACAATTTTACCATCACAACATTCAGTCAGACAACATAACCATCACAATATTCAGTAAGACAACCTAACCATCACAACATTCAGTCAGACAACTTTTACCATCACGACATTCAGACAACTTTACCATCACAATATTCAATCAGACAAGAATACCATCACAATATTCAGTTAGACAACTTCATCATCACAACATTTTTTAGAAAACTTTACCATCACAACGTTCAGTCAGACAATTTTACCGTCACAACATTAAGTCAGACAACATAACCATCACAACATTCAGTCAGACAACCTAACCATCACAACATTCAGTCAGACAACTTTTACCATCACGACAATCAGACAACTTTACCATCACAATATTCAGTCAGACAACTTTTACCATCATGACATTCAGACAACTTTACCATCACAATATTCAATCAGACTAGAATACCATCACAATATTCAGTTAGACAACTTCATCATTACAACATTTTTTAGAGAACTTTACCATCAAAACGTTCAGTCAGAAAACATTACAATCACAACATTCAGTCAGACAACTTTACCATCCCAACATTCAGTAAGACAACTTTACCATCCCAACATTCAGTCGGACATCTTTACCATCACAACATTCAGTCAGACAACTTTATCAGCACAGCATTTTTTAGATAACTTTATCATCACAACATTCAGTCAGACAACTTCACCATCACAACGTTCAGTCAGACAACTTACTATCACAACAATCATTCAGACAACCTTAGCATCGCAAAATTCAGTCATACAACTTTACCATCACAACATTAAGTCAGATAACTTTTCCATCACAATATTAAGTCAGATAACCTTACCATCACAATATTCAGTCAGAATTTACCATCACAACATTCAGTCAGACAACTTTACCATCACAACATTAAGTCAGAAAACATTACCATCACAATATTCAGTCAGACAACCTTACCATCACAACATTCAGTCAGACAATTTTACCATCACAACATTCAGTCAGACAACTCTACCATCACAACATTCAGTCAGACAACTTTACCATCATGACATTCAGACAACTTTACCATCACAATATTCAATCAGACAATTTCATTATCACAAAAATGTTTAGACAACTTTACCATCACAACATTCAGTCAGACAACTTTGCAATTACAATATTCAGTCAGACAACTTTACCATCACGACATTCAGTCACACAACTTTACCATCACAATTTTCAGTCAGACAGCTTTACCATCACAATATTCAGTCAGACAATTTACCATCACAATATTCAATCAAACAACCTTACCATCACAACATTCAGTCAGACAACATTACCATCCCAACATTCAGTCAGACAACTTTACCATCACAACATTTAGTCAGACAACATAACCGTCACAACATTCAGTCAGACAACTTTACCATCACAATATTGAGAGAACTTTACATCACAATATTCAATCAGACAAGAATACCATCACAATATTCAGTCAGACAACTTTACCATCCCAACATTCAGTCAGACAACTTTACCATCCCAACATTCAGTCAGAAAACTTTACCATCACAATATTATGTCAGACAACATTACCATCACAACATTCAGTCAGACAACTTTACCATCACAATATTCAATCAGACAAGAATACCATCACAATATTCAGTAAGACAACTTCATCATCACAACATTTTTAGACAACTTTACCATCACAACGTTCATTCAGACAATTTTACCGTCACAACATTAAGTCAGACAACATAACCATCACAATATTCAGTCAGACAACCTAACCATCACAACATTCAGTCAGACAACTTTTACCATCCCGACATTCAGACAACTTTACCATCACAATATTCAATCAGGCAAGAATACCATCACAATATTCAGTTAGACAACTTCATCATCACAACATTTTTAGACAACTTTACCATCACAACGTTCAGTCAGACAATTTTACCGTCACAACATTAAGTCGACACCATAACCATCACAATATTCAGTCAGACAACCTAACCATCACAACATTCAGTCAGACAACTTTTACCATCACGACTCTCAGACAACTTTACCATCACAATATTCAATCAGACAAGAATACCATCACAATGTTCAGTTAGACAACTTCATCATAACAACATTTTTAGACAACTTTACCATCACAACGTTCATTCAGACAATTTTACCGTCACAACATTAAGTCAGACAACATAACCATCACAATATTCAGTCAGACAACCTAACCATCACAACATTCAGTCAGGCAACTTTTACCATCACGACACTCAGACAACTTTACCATCACAATATTCAATAAGACAAGAATACCATCACAATATTCAGTTAGACAACTTCATCATGACAAAAAAATTTTGACAACTTTAACATCAAAACGTTCAGTCAGACAACTTTGCCATTACAACAGTCAGTCAGACAACTTTACCATCACAATATAATGTCAGACAACTTTACCATTACAACATTCAGATAGACAACTTTACCATCACAGTATTCAGTCAAACAACTTTACCATCACAATATTCATTCAGACAACTTCACCATCACAACATTCAGTCAGACAACTCTACCATCCCAACATTCAGTAAGACAACTTTACCATCCCAACATTCAGTCGGACAACATTACCATCACAACATTCAGTCAGACAACTTTACCATCCCAACATTCAGTAAGACAACTTTACCATCCCAACATTCAGTCGGACAACTTTACCATCACAACATTCCGTCAGACAACTTTACCATCACAATATTCAGTCAGACAACTTTACCATCACAACATTCAGTCAGACAACTTTGCCATTACAATATTCAGTCAGACAACTTAACCATCACAATATAATGTCAGACAACTTTACAATCACAACATTCAGTCAGACAACATTTCCATCACAATATTCAGTCAGACAACATTACAATCAAAATACTCAGTCAGACAACTTTCCAATCATGACCTTCAGACATCTTTACAATCGCAACATTCAGTCTGAAAGCTTTACCATTACAATATTCAGTCATACAACCTTACCATCACAACACTCAGTCACACAACTTTACCATCACAATATTCATCAGACAGCTTTACCATCCGACATTCAGACAACTTTACCATCACAATATTCAATCAGACAAGAATACCATCACAATGTTCAGTTAGACAACTTCATCATAACAACATTTTTAGACAACTTTACCATCACAACGTTCATTCAGACAATTTTACCGTCACAACATTAAGTCAGACAACATAACCATCACAATATTCAGTCAGACAACCTAACCATCACAACATTCAGTCAGACAACTTTTACCATCCCGACATTCAGACAACTTTACCATCACAATATTCAATCAGACAAGAATACCATCACTATATTCAGTTAGACAACTTCATCATCACAACATTTTTAGACAACTTTACCATCACAACGTTCATTCAGACAATTTTACCGTCACAACATTAAGTCAGACAACATAACCATCACAATATTCAGTCAGACAACCTAACCATCACAACATTCAGTCAGGCAACTTTTAACATCATGACACTCAGACAACTTTACCATCACAATATTCAATAAGACAAGAATACCATCACAATATTCAGTTAGACAACTTCATCATGACAATAATTTTTTGACAACTTTACCATCAAAACGTTCAGTCAGACAACTTTGCCATTACAACAGTCAGTCAGACAACTTTACCATCACAATATCATGTCAGACAACTTTACCATTACAACATTCAGATAGACAACTTTACCATCACAATATTCAGTCAAACAACTTTACCATCACAATATCATTCAGACAACTTCACCATCACAACATTCAGTGAGATAACCTTTCCATCACAATATTCAGTCAGACAACATTACCATCACAACATTCAGTCAGACAACTTTACCATCCCAACATTCAGTAAGACAACTTTACCATCCCAACATTCAGTCGGACAACTTTACCATCACAACATTCCGTCAGACAACTTTACCATCACAATATTCAGTCAGACAACTTTTCCATCACAACATTCAGTCAGACAACTTTGCCATTACAATATTCAGTCAGACAACTTAACCATCACAATATAATGTCAGACAACTTTACAATCACAACATTCAGTCAGACAACATTTCCATCACAATATTCAGTCAGACAACATTACAATCAAAATACTCAGTCAGACAACTTTCCAATCATGACCTTCAGACATCTTTACAATCACAACATTCAGTCTGAAAGCTTTACCATTACAATATTCAGTCAGACAACCTTACCATCACAACACTCAGTCACACAACTTTACCATCACAATATTCATCAGACAGCTTTACCATCCCGACATTCAGACAACTTTACCATCACAATATTCAATCAGACAAGAATACCATCACAATGTTCAGTTAGACAACTTCATCATAACAACATTTTTAGACAACTTTACCATCACAACGTTCATTCAGACAATTTTACCGTCACAACATTAAGTCAGACAACATAACCATCACAATATTCAGTCAGACAACCTAACCATCACAACATTCAGTCAGGCAACTTTTACCATCACAACACTCAGACAACTTTACCATCACAATATTCAATCAGACAAGAATACCATCACAATATTCAGTTAGACAACTTCATCATGACAACAAATTTTAGACAACTTTACCATCAAAACGTTCAGTCAGACAACTTTGCCATTACAACAGTCAGTCAGACATCTTTACCATCACAATATAATGTCAGAAAACTTTACGATTACAACATTCAGATAGAAAACTTTACCATCACAATATTCAGACAAACAACTTTACCATCACAATATTCATTCAGACAACTTCACCATCACAACATTCAGTAAGACAACTTTACCATCCCAACATTCAGTCGGACAACATTACCATCACAACATTCAGTCAGACAACTTTACCATCCCAACATTCAGTAATACAACTTTACCATCCCAACATTCAGTCGGACAACTTTACCATCACAACATTCAGTCAGACAACTTTACCATCACAACATTCAGTCAAACAACATAACCATCACAACATTCAGTCAGACAACTTTACCATCACAATATTAGGTCAGTCAACTTCGCCGTCACAACATTCTTTCAGACAACTTTACCATCACAACATTCAGACAACTTTACCATCACAATATTCATTCAGACAAGAATACCATCACAATTTTACCATCCCAACATTCAGTCAGAAAACTTTACCATCACAATATTATGTCAGACAACATTACCATCACAACATTCAGTCAGACAACTTTACCATCACAACATTCAGACAACTTTACCATCACAATAATCAATCAGACAACTTTACCATCACAATATTCAGTCAGACAACTTTACCATCACAACATTCAGTCAAACAACTTTGCAATTACAATATTCAGTCAGACAACTTAACCATCACAATATAATGTCAGACAACTTTACAATCACAACATTCAGTCAGACAACATTTCCATCACAATATTCAGTCAGACAACATTACAATCACAATACTCAGTCAGACAACTTTCCAATCATGACCTTCAGAAATCTTTACCATCACAACATTCAGTCTGAAAGCTTTACCATTACAATATTCAGTCAGACAACCTTACCATCACAACATTCAGTCACACAACTTTACCATTACAATATTCAGTCGGACAGCTTTACCATCCCGACATTCAGACAACTTTACCATCACAATATTCAATCAGACAAGAATACCATCACAATATTCAGTTAGACAACTTCACCATCACAACATTCAGTCAGACAACTTTTACCATCACGACATTCAGACATTTTTACCATCACAATATTCAATCAGACAAGAATACCATCACAATGTTCAGTTAGACAACTTCATCATAACAACATTTTTAGACAACTTTACCATCACAACGTTCATTCAGACAATTTTACCGTCACAACATTAAGTCAGACAACATAACCATCACAATATTCAGTCAGACAACTTTACCATCACAATATTCAGTCAAACAACTTTACCATCACAATATTCATTCAAACAACTTCACCATCACAACATTCAGTCAGATAACCTTTCCATCACAATATTCAGTCAGACAACATTACCATCACAACATTCAGTCAGACAACTTTACCATCCCAACATTCAGTAAGACAACTTTACCATCCCAACATTCAGTCGGACAACATTACCATCACAACATTCAGTCAGACAACTTTACCATCCCAACATTCAGTAAGACAACTTTACCATCCCAACATTCAGTCGGACAACTTTACCATCACAACATTCAGTCAGACAACTTTACCATCACAACATTCAGTCAGACAACTTTGCCATTACAATATTCAGTCAGACAACTTAACCATCACAATATAATGTCAGACAACTTTACAATCACAACATTCAGTCAGACAACATTTCCATCACAATATTCAGTCAGACAACATTACAATCAAAATACTCAGTCAGACAACTTTCCAATCATGACCTTCAGACATCTTTACCATCACAACATTCAGTCTGAAATCTTTACCATTACAATATTCAGTCAGACAACCTTACCATCACAACACTCAGTCACACAACTTTACCATCACAATATTCATCAGACAGCTTTACCATCCCGACATTCAGACAACTTTACCATCACAATATTCAATCAGACAAGAATACCATCACAATGTTCAGTTAGACAACTTCATCATAACAACATTTTTAGACAACTTTACCATCACAACGTTCATTCAGACAATTTTACCGTCACAACATTAAGTCAGACAACATAACCATCACAATATTCAGTCAGACAACCTAACCATCACAACATTCAGTCAGGCAACTTTTACCATCACGACACTCAGACAACTTTACCATCACAATATTCAATCAGACAAGAATACCATCACAATATTAAGTTAGACAACTTCATCATGACAACAAATTTTAGACAACTTTACCATCAAAATGTTCAGTCAGACAACTTTGCCATTACAACAGTCAGTCAGACAACTTTACCATCACAATATAATGTCAGAAAACTTTACGATTACAACATTCAGATAGAAAACTTTACCATCACAATATTCAAACAAACAACATTACCATCACAATATTCATTCAGACAACTTCACCATCACAACATTTAGTCAGATAACCTTTCCATTACAATATTCAGTCAGACAACATTACCATCACAACATTCAGTCAGACAACTTTACCATCCCAACATTCAGTAAGACAACTTTACCATCCCAACATTCAGTCGGACAACATTACCATCACAACATTCAGTCAGACAACTTTACCATCCCAACATTCAGTAAGACAACTTTACCATCCCAATATTCAGTCGGACAACTTTACCATCACAACATTCCGTCAGACAACTTTACCATCACAACATTCAGTCAGACAACATAACCGTCACAACATTCAGTCAGACAACTTTACCATCCCAACATTCAGTCAGAAAACTTTACCATCACAATATTATGTCAGACAACATTACCATCACAACATTCAGTCAGACAACTTTACCATCACAATATTCAATCAGACAAGAATACCATCACAATATTCAGTAAGACAACTTCATCATCACAACATTTTTAGACAACTTTACCATCACAACGTTCAGTCAGACAATTTTACCGTCACAACATTAAGTCAGACAACATAACCATCACAATATTCAGTCAGACAACCTAACCATCACAACATTCAGTCAGACAACTTTTACCATCCCGACATTCAGACAACTTTACCATCACAATATTCAATCAGACAAGAATACCATCACAATATTCAGTTAGACAACTTCATCATCACAACATTTTTAGACAACTTTACCATCACAACGTTCAGTCAGACAATTTTACCGTCACAACATTAAGTCGACACCATAACCATCACAATATTCAGTCAGACAACCTAACCATCACAACATTCAGTCAGACAACTTTTACCATCACGACATTCAGACAACTTTACCATCACAATATTCAATCAGACAAGAATACCATCACAATGTTCAGTTAGACAACTTCATCATAACAACATTTTTAGACAACTTTACCATCACAACGTTCATTCAGACAATTTTACCGTCACAACATTAAGTCAGACAACATAACCATCACAATATTCAGTCAGACAACCTAACCATCACAACATTCAGTCAGGCAACTTTTACCATCACAACACTCAGACAACTTTACCATCACAATATTCAATCATACAAGAATACCATCACAATATTCAGTTAGACAACTTCATCATGACAACAAATTTTAGACAACTTTACCATCAAAACGTTCAGTCAGACAACTTTGCCATTACAACAGTCAGTCAGACAACTTTACCATCACAATATAATGTCAGAAAACTTTACGATTACAACATTCAGATAGAAAACTTTACCATCACAATATTCAGACAAACAACTTTACCATCACAATATTCATTCAGACAACTTCACCATCACAACATTTAGTCAGATAACCTTTCCATCACAATATTCAGTCAGACAACATTACCATCACAACATTCAGTCAGACAACTTTACCATCCCAACATTCAGTAAGACAACTTTACCATCCCAACATTCAGTCGGACAACATTACCATCACAACATTCAGTCAGACAACTTTACCATCCCAACATTCAGTAAGACAACTTTACCATCCCAACATTCAGTCGGACAACTTTACCATCACAACATTCAGTCAGACAACTTTACCATCACAACATTCAGTCAAACAACATAACCATCACAACATTCAGTCAGACAACTTTACCATCACAATATTAGGTCAGTCAACTTCGCCGTCACAACATTCTTTCAGACAACTTTACCATCACAACATTCAGACAACTTTACCATCACAATATTCAATAAGACAAGAATACCATCACAATATTCAGTTAGACAACTTCATCATGACAAAAAAATTTAGACAACTTTAACATCAAAACGTTCAGTCAGACAACTTTGCCATTACAACAGTCAGTCAGACAACTTTACCATCACAATATAATGTCAGACAACTTTACCATTACAACATTCAGATAGACAACTTTACCATCACAATATTCAGTCAAACAACTTTACCATCACAACATTCAGTGAGATAACCTTTCCATCACAATATTCAGTCAGACAACATTACCATCACAACATTCAGTCAGACAACTTTACCATCCCAACATTCAGTAAGACAACTTTACCATCCCAACATTCAGTCGGACAACATTACCATCACAACATTCAGTCAGACAACTTTACCATCCCAACATTCAGTAAGACAACTTTACCATCCCAACATTCAGTCGGACAACTTTACCATCACAACATTCCGTCAGACAACTTTACCATCACAATATTCAGTCAAACAACTTCACCATCACAACATTCAGTGAGATAACCTTTCCATCACAATATTCAGTCAGACAACATTACCATCACAACATTCAGTCAGACAACTTTACCATCCCAACATTCAGTAAGACAACTTTACCATCCCAACATTCAGTCGGACAACATTACCATCACAACATTCAGTCAGACAACTTTACCATCCCAACATTCAGTAAGACAACTTTACCATCCCAACATTCAGTCGGACAACTTTACCATCACAACATTCCGTCAGACAACTTTACCATCACAATATTCAGTCAGACAACTTTACCATCACAACATTCAGTCAGACAACTTTGCCATTACAATATTCAGTCAGACAACTTAACCATCACAATATAATGTCAGACAACTTTACAATCACAACATTCAGTCAGACAACATTTCCATCACAATATTCAGTCAGACAACATTACAATCAAAATACTAAGTCAGACAACTTTCCAATCATGACCTTAAGACATCTTTACAATCACAACATTCAGTCTGAAAGCTTTACCATTACAATATTCAGTCAGACAACCTTACCATCACAACACTCAGTCACACAACTTTACCATCACAATATTCATCAGACAGCTTTACCATCCCGACATTCAGACAACTTTACCATCACAATATTCAATCAGACAAGAATACCATCACAATGTTCAGTTAGACAACTTCATCATAACAACATTTTTAGACAACTTTACCATCACAACGTTCATTCAGACAATTTTACGCTCACAACATTAAGTCAGACAACATAACCATCACAATATTCAGTCAGACAACCTAACCATCACAACATTCAGTCAGACAACTTTTACCATCCCGACATTCAGACAACTTTACCATCACAATAATCAATCAGACAAGAATACCATCACAATATTCAGTTAGACAACTTCATCATCACAACATTTTTAGACAACTTTACCATCACAACGTTCATTCAGACAATTTTACCGTCACAACATTAAGTCAGACAACATAACCATCACAATATTCAGTCAGACAACGTGACCATCACAACATTCAGTCAGGCAACTTTTACCATCACGACACTCAGACAACTTTACCATCACAATATTCAATAAGACAAGAATACCATCACAATATTCAGTTAGACAACTTCATCATGACAAAAATTTTTGGACAACTTTACCATCAAAACGTTCAGTCAGACAACTTTGCCATTACAACAGTCAGTCAGACAACTTTACCATCACAATATCATGTCAGACAACTTTACCATTACAACATTCAGATAGACAACTTTACCATCACAATATTCAGTCAAACAACTTTACCATCACAATATCATTCAGACAACTTCACCATCACAACATTCAGTGAGATAACCTTTCCATCACAATATTCAGTCAGACAACATTACCATCACAACATTCAGTCAGACAACTTTACCATCCCAACATTCAGTAAGACAACTTTACCATCCCAACATTCAGTCGGACAACATTACCATCACAACATTCAGTCAGACAACTTTACCATCCCAACATTCAGTAAGACAACTTTACCATCCCAACATTCAGTCGGACAACTTTACCATCACAACATTCCGTCAGACAACTTTACCATCACAATATTCAGACAGACAACTTTACCATCACAACATTCAGTCAGACAACTTTGCCATTACAATATTCAGTCAGACAACTTAACCATCACAATATAATGTCAGACAACTTTACAATCACAACATTCAGTCAGACAACATTTCCATCACAATATTCAGTCAGACAACATTACAATCAAAATACTCAGTCAGACAACTTTCCAATCATGACCTTCAGACATCTTTACAATCACAACATTCAGTCTGAAAGCTTTACCATTACAATATTCAGTCAGACAACCTTACCATCACAACACTCAGTCACACAACTTTACCATCACAATATTCATCAGACAGCTTTACCATCCCGACATTCAGACAACTTTACCATCACAATATTCAATCAGACAAGAATACCATCACAATGTTCAGTTAGACAACTTCATCATAACAACATTTTTAGACAACTTTACCATCACAACGTTCATTCAGACAATTTTACCGTCACAACATTAAGTCAGACAACATAACCATCACAATATTCAGTCAGACAACCTAACCATCACAACATTCAGTCAGGCAACTTTTACCATCACAACACTCAGACAACTTTACCATCACAATATTCAATCATACAAGAATACCATCACAATATTCAGTTAGACAACTTCATCATGACAACAAATTTTAGACAACTTTACCATCAAAACGTTCAGTCAGACAACTTTGCCATTACAACAGTCAGTCAGACAACTTTACCATCACAATATAATGTCAGAAAACTTTACGATTACAACATTCAGATAGAAAACTTTACCATCACAATATTCAGACAAACAACTTTACCATCACAATATTCATTCAGACAACTTCACCATCACAACATTTAGTCAGATAACCTTTCCATCACAATATTCAGTCAGACAACATTACCATCACAACATTCAGTCAGACAACTTTACCATCCCAACATTCAGTAAGACAACTTTACCATCCCAACATTCAGTCGGACAACATTACCATCATAACATTCAGTCAGACAACTTTACCATCCCAACATTCAGTAAGACAACTTTACCATCCCAACATTCAGTCGGACAACTTTACCATCACAACATTCAGTCAGACAACTTTACCATCACAACATTCAGTCAAACAACATAACCATCACAACATTCAGTCAGACAACTTTACCATCACAATATTAGGTCAGTCAACTTCGCCGTCACAACATTCTTTCAGACAACTTTACCATCACAACATTCAGACAACTTTACCATCACAATATTCATTCAGACAAGAATACCATCACAATTTTACCATCCCAACATTCAGTCAGAAAACTTTACCATCACAATATTATGTCAGACAACATTACCATCACAACATTCAGTCAGACAACTTTACCATCACAACATTCAGACAACCTTACCATCACAATAATCAATCAGACAACTTTACCATCACAATATTCAGTCAGACAACTTTACCATCACAACATTCAGTCAAACAACTTTGCCATTACAATATTCAGTCAGACAACATTACCATCACAACATTCAGTCAGACAACTTTACCATCCCAACATTCAGTAAGACAACTTTACCATCCCAACATTCAGTCGGACAACATTACCATCACAACATTCAGTCAGACAACTTTACCATCCCAACATTCAGTAAGACAACTTTACCATCCCAACATTCAGTCGGACAACTTTACCATCACAACATTCCGTCAGACAACTTTACCATCACAATATTCAGTCAGACAACTTTACCATCACAACATTCAGTCAGACAACTTTGCCATTACAATATTCAGTCAGACAACTTAACCATCACAATATAATGTCAGACAACTTTACAATCACAACATTCAGTCAGACAACATTTCCATCACAATATTCAGTCAGACAACATTACAATCAAAATACTCAGTCAGACAACTTTCCAATCATGACCTTCAGACATCTTTACAATCACAACATTCAGTCTGAAAGCTTTACCATTACAATATTCAGTCAGACAACCTTACCATCACAACACTCAGTCACACAACTTTACCATCACAATATTCATCAGACAGCTTTACCATCCCGACATTCAGACAACTTTACCATCACAATATTCAATCAGACAAGAATACCATCACAATGTTCAGTTAGACAACTTCATCATAACAACATTTTTAGACAACTTTACCATCACAACGTTCATTCAGACAATTTTACCGTCACAACATTAAGTCAGACAACATAACCATCACAATATTCAGTCAGACAACCTAACCATCACAACATTCAGTCAGGCAACTTTTACCATCACAACACTCAGACAACTTTACCATCACAATATTCAATCATACAAGAATACCATCACAATATTCAGTTAGACAACTTCATCATGACAACAAATTTTAGACAACTTTACCATCAAAACGTTCAGTCAGACAACTTTGCCATTACAACAGTCAGTCAGACAACTTTACCATCACAATATAATGTCAGAAAACTTTACGATTACAACATTCAGATAGAAAACTTTACCATCACAATATTCAGACAAACAACTTTACCATCACAATATTCATTCAGACAACTTCACCATCACAACATTTAGTCAGATAACCTTTCCATCACAATATTCAGTCAGACAACATTACCATCACAACATTCAGTCAGACAACTTTACCATCCCAACATTCAGTAAGACAACTTTACCATCCCAACATTCAGTCGGACAACATTACCATCACAACATTCAGTCAGACAACTTTACCATCCCAACATTCAGTAAGACAACTTTACCATCCCAACATTCAGTCGGACAACTTTACCATCACAACATTCAGTCAGACAACTTTACCATCACAACATTCAGTCAAACAACATAACCATCACAACATTCAGTCAGACAACTTTACCATCACAACATTCTTTCAGACAACTTTACCATCACAACACTCAGACAACTTTACCATCACAATATTCATTCAGACAAGAATACCATCACAATTTTACCATCCCAACATTCAGTCAGAAAACTTTACCATCACAATATTATGTCAGACAACATTACCATCACAACATTCAGTCAGACAACTTTACCATCACAACATTCAGACAACCTTACCATCACAATAATCAATCAGACAACTTTACCATCACAATATTCAGTCAGACAACTTTACCATCACAACATTCAGTCAAACAACTTTGCCATTACAATATTCAGTCAGACAACTTAACCATCACAATATAATGTCAGACAACTTTATCATCACAACATTCAGACAACTTTACCATCACAATATTCATTCAGACAAGAATACCATCACAATTTTACCATCCCAACATTCAGTCAGAAAACTTTACCATCACAATATTATGTCAGACAACATTACCATCACAACATTCAGTCAGACAACTTTACCATCACAACATTCAGACAACCTTACCATCACAATAATCAATCAGACAACTTTACCATCACAATATTCAGTCAGACAACTTTACAATCACAACATTCAGTCAGACAACATTTCCATCACAATATTCAGTCAGACAACATTACAATCAAAATACTCAGTCAGACAACTTTCCAATCATGACCTTCAGACATCTTTACAATCACAACATTCAGTCTGAAAGCTTTACCATTACAATATTCAGTCAGACAACCTTACCATCACAACACTCAGTCACACAACTTTACCATCACAATATTCATCAGATAGCTTTACCATCCCGACATTCAGACAACTTTACCATCACAATATTCAATCAGACAAGAATACCATCACAATGTTCAGTTAGACAACTTCATCATAACAACATTTTTAGACAACTTTACCATCACAACGTTCATTCAGACAATTTTACCGTCACAACATTAAGTCAGACAACATAACCATCACAATATTCAGTCAGACAACCTAACCATCACAACATTCAGTCAGGCAACTTTTACCATCACAACACTCAGACAACTTTACCATCACAATATTCAATCATACAAGAATACCATCACAATATTCAGTTAGACAACTTCATCATGACAACAAATTTTAGACAACTTTACCATCAAAACGTTCAGTCAGACAACTTTGCCATTACAACAGTCAGTCAGACAACTTTACCATCACAATATAATGTCAGAAAACTTTACGATTACAACATTCAGATAGAAAACTTTACCATCACAATATTCAGACAAACAACTTTACCATCACAATATTCATTCAGACAACTTCACCATCACAACATTTAGTCAGATAACCTTTCCATCACAATATTCAGTCAGACAACATTACCATCACAACATTCAGTCAGACAACTTTACCATCCCAACATTCAGTAAGACAACTTTACCATCCCAACATTCAGTCGGACAACATTACCATCACAACATTCAGTCAGACAACTTTACCATCCCAACATTCAGTAAGACAACTTTACCATCCCAACATTCAGTCGGACAACTTTACCATCACAACATTCAGTCAGACAACTTTACCATCACAACATTCAGTCAAACAACATAACCATCACAACATTCAGTCAGACAACTTTACCATCACAATATTAGGTCAGTCAACTTCGCCGTCACAACATTCTTTCAGACAACTTTACCATCACAACACTCAGACAACTTTACCATCACAATATTCATTCAGACAAGAATACCATCACAATTTTACCATCCCAACATTCAGTCAGAAAACTTTACCATCACAATATTATGTCAGACAACATTACCATCACAACATTCAGTCAGACAACTTTACCATCACAACATTCAGACAACCTTACCATCACAATAATCAATCAGACAACTTTACCATCACAATATTCAGTCAGACAACTTTACCATCACAACATTCAGTCAAACAACTTTGCCATTACAATATTCAGTCAGACAACTTAACCATCACAATATAATGTCAGACAACTTTATCATCACAACATTCAGACAACTTTACCATCACAATATTCATTCAGACAAGAATACCATCACAATTTTACCATCCCAACATTCAGTCAGAAAACTTTACCATCACAATATTATGTCAGACAACATTACCATCACAACATTCAGTCAGACAACTTTACCATCACAACATTCAGACAACCTTACCATCACAATAATCAATCAGACAACTTTACCATCACAATATTCAGTCAGACAACTTTACAATCACAACATTCAGTCAGACAACATTTCCATCACAATATTCAGTCAGACAACATTACAATCAAAATACTCAGTCAGACAACTTTCCAATCATGACCTTCAGACATCTTTACAATCACAACATTCAGTCTGAAAGCTTTACCATTACAATATTCAGTCAGACAACCTTACCATCACAACACTCAGTCACACAACTTTACCATCACAATATTCATCAGACAGCTTTACCATCCCGACATTCAGACAACTTTACCATCACAATATTCAATCAGACAAGAATACCATCACAATGTTCAGTTAGACAACTTCATCATAACAACATTTTTAGACAACTTTACCATCACAACGTTCATTCAGACAATTTTACCATCACAACATTAAGTCAGACAACATAACCATCACAATATTCAGTCAGACAACCTAACCATCACAACATTCAGTCAGGCAACTTTTACCATCACAACACTCAGACAACTTTACCATCACAATATTCAATCATACAAGAATACCATCACAATATTCAGTTAGACAACTTCATCATGACAACAAATTTTAGACAACTTTACCATCAAAACGTTCAGTCAGACAACTTTGCCATTACAACAGTCAGTCAGACAACTTTACCATCACAATATAATGTCAGAAAACTTTACGATTACAACATTCAGATAGAAAACTTTACCATCACAATATTCAGACAAACAACTTTACCATCACAATATTCATTCAGACAACTTCACCATCACAACATTTAGTCAGATAACCTTTCCATCACAATATTCAGTCAGACAACATTACCATCACAACATTCAGTCAGACAACTTTACCATCCCAACATTCAGTAAGACAACTTTACCATCCCAACATTCAGTCGGACAACATTACCATCACAACATTCAGTCAGACAACTTTACCATCCCAACATTCAGTCGGACAACTTTACCATCACAACATTCCGTCAGACAACTTTACCATCACAACATTCAGTCAGACAACATAACCGTCACAACATTCAGTCAGACAACTTTACCATCCCAACATTCAGTCAGAAAACTTTACCATCACAATATTATGTCAGACAACTTTACCATCACAATATTATGTCAGACAACTTTACCATCACAATATTCAATCAGACAAGAATACCATCACAATATTCAGTAAGACAACTTCATCATCACAACATTTTTAGACAACTTTACCATCACAACGTTCAGTCAGACAATTTTACCGTCACAACATTAAGTCAGACAACATAACCATCACAATATTCAGTCAGACAACCTAACCATCACAACATTCAGTCAGACAACTTTTACCATCCCGACATTCAGACAACTTTACCATCACAATATTCAATCAGACAAGAATACCATCACAATATTCAGTTAGACAACTTCATCATCACAACATTTTTAGACAACTTTACCATCACAACGTTCAGTCAGACAATTTTACCGTCACAACATTAAGTCGACACCATAACCATCACAATATTCAGTCAGACAACCTAACCATCACAACATTCAGTCAGACAACTTTTACCATCACGACATTCAGACAACTTTACCATCACAATATTAAATCAGACAAGAATACCATCACAATGTTCAGTTAGACAACTTCATCATAACAACATTTTTAGACAACTTTACCATCACAACGTTCATTCAGACAATTTTACCGTCACAACATTAAGTCAGACAACATAACCATCACAATATTCAGTCAGACAACCTAACCATCACAACATTCAGTCAGGCAACTTTTACCATCACAACACTCAGACAACTTTACCATCACAATATTCAATCATACAAGAATACCATCACAATATTCAGTTAGACAACTTCATCATGACAACAAATTTTAGACAACTTTACCATCAAAACGTTCAGTCAGACAACTTTGCCATTACAACAGTCAGTCAGACAACTTTACCATCACAATATAATGTCAGAAAACTTTACGATTACAACATTCAGATAGAAAACTTTACCATCACAATATTCAGACAAACAACTTTACCATCACAATATTCATTCAGACAACTTCACCATCACAACATTTAGTCAGATAACCTTTCCATCACAATATTCAGTCAGACAACATTACCATCACAACATTCAGTCAGACAACTTTACCATCCCAACATTCAGTAAGACAACTTTACCATCCCAACATTCAGTCGGACAACATTACCATCACAACATTCAGTCAGACAACTTTACCATCCCAACATTCAGTAAGACAACTTTACCATCCCAACATTCAGTCGGACAACTTTACCATCACAACATTCAGTCAGACAACTTTACCATCACAACATTCAGTCAAACAACATAACCATCACAACATTCAGTCAGACAACTTTACCATCACAATATTAGGTCAGTCAACTTCGCCGTCACAACATTCTTTCAGACAACTTTACCATCACAACATTCAGACAACTTTACCATCACAATATTCAATAAGACAAGAATACCATCACAATATTCAGTTAGACAACTTCATCATGACAAAAAAATTTAGACAACTTTAACATCAAAACGTTCAGTCAGACAACTTTGCCATTACAACAGTCAGTCAGACAACTTTACCATCACAATATAATGTCAGACAACTTTACCATTACAACATTCAGATAGACAACTTTACCATCACAATATTCAGTCAAACAACTTTACCATCACAACATTCAGTGAGATAACCTTTCCATCACAATATTCAGTCAGACAACATTACCATCACAACATTCAGTCAGACAACTTTACCATCCCAACATTCAGTAAGACAACTTTACCATCCCAACATTCAGTCGGACAACATTACCATCACAACATTCAGTCAGACAACTTTACCATCCCAACATTCAGTAAGACAACTTTACCATCCCAACATTCAGTCGGACAACTTTACCATCACAACATTCCGTCAGACAACTTTACCATCACAATATTCAGTCAAACAACTTCACCATCACAACATTCAGTGAGATAACCTTTCCATCACAATATTCAGTCAGACAACATTACCATCACAACATTCAGTCAGACAACTTTACCATCCCAACATTCAGTAAGACAACTTTACCATCCCAACATTCAGTCGGACAACATTACCATCACAACATTCAGTCAGACAACTTTACCATCCCAACATTCAGTAAGACAACTTTACCATCCCAACATTCAGTCGGACAACTTTACCATCACAACATTCCGTCAGACAACTTTACCATCACAATATTCAGTCAGACAACTTTACCATCACAACATTCAGTCAGACAACTTTGCCATTACAATATTCAGTCAGACAACTTAACCATCACAATATAATGTCAGACAACTTTACAATCACAACATTCAGTCAGACAACATTTCCATCACAATATTCAGTCAGACAACATTACAATCAAAATACTAAGTCAGACAACTTTCCAATCATGACCTTCAGACATCTTTACAATCACAACATTCAGTCTGAAAGCTTTACCATTACAATATTCAGTCAGACAACCTTACCATCACAACACTCAGTCACACAACTTTACCATCACAATATTCATCAGACAGCTTTACCATCCCGACATTCAGACAACTTTACCATCACAATATTCAATCAGACAAGAATACCATCACAATGTTCAGTTAGACAACTTCATCATAACAACATTTTTAGACAACTTTACCATCACAACGTTCATTCAGACAATTTTACGCTCACAACATTAAGTCAGACAACATAACCATCACAATATTCAGTCAGACAACCTAACCATCACAACATTCAGTCAGACAACTTTTACCATCCCGACATTCAGACAACTTTACCATCACAATAATCAATCAGACAAGAATACCATCACAATATTCAGTTAGACAACTTCATCATGACAAAAAAATTTAGACAACTTTAACATCAAAACGTTCAGTCAGACAACTTTGCCATTACAACAGTCAGTCAGACAACTTTACCATCACAATATAATGTCAGACAACTTTACCATTACAACATTCAGATAGACAACTTTACCATCACAATATTCAGTCAAACAACTTTACCATCACAACATTCAGTGAGATAACCTTTCCATCACAATATTCAGTCAGACAACATTACCATCACAACATTCAGTCAGACAACTTTACCATCCCAACATTCAGTAAGACAACTTTACCATCCCAACATTCAGTCGGACAACATTACCATCACAACATTCAGTCAGACAACTTTACCATCCCAACATTCAGTAAGACAACTTTACCATCCCAACATTCAGTCGGACAACTTTACCATCACAACATTCCGTCAGACAACTTTACCATCACAATATTCAGTCAAACAACTTCACCATCACAACATTCAGTGAGATAACCTTTCCATCACAATATTCAGTCAGACAACATTACCATCACAACATTCAGTCAGACAACTTTACCATCCCAACATTCAGTAAGACAACTTTACCATCCCAACATTCAGTCGGACAACATTACCATCACAACATTCAGTCAGACAACTTTACCATCCCAACATTCAGTAAGACAACTTTACCATCCCAACATTCAGTCGGACAACTTTACCATCACAACATTCCGTCAGACAACTTTACCATCCCAACATTCAGTAAGACAACTTTACCATCCCAACATTCAGTCGGACAACTTTACCATCACAACATTCCGTCAGACAACTTTACCATCACAATATTCAGTCAGACAACTTTACCATCACAACATTCAGTCAGACAACTTTGCCATTACAATATTCAGTCAGACAACTTAACCATCACAATATAATGTCAGACAACTTTACAATCACAACATTCAGTCAGACAACATTTCCATCACAATATTCAGTCAGACAACATTACAATCAAAATACTAAGTCAGACAACTTTCCAATCATGACCTTCAGACATCTTTACAATCACAACATTCAGTCTGAAAGCTTTACCATTACAATATTCAGTCAGACAACCTTACCATCACAACACTCAGTCACACAACTTTACCATCACAATATTCATCAGATAGCTTTACCATCCCGACATTCAGACAACTTTACCATCACAATATTCAATCAGACAAGAATACCATCACAATGTTCAGTTAGACAACTTCATCATAACAACATTTTTAGACAACTTTACCATCACAACGTTCATTCAGACAATTTTACCGTCACAACATTAAGTCAGACAACATAACCATCACAATATTCAGTCAGACAACCTAACCATCACAACATTCAGTCAGGCAACTTTTACCATCACAACACTCAGACAACTTTACCATCACAATATTCAATCATACAAGAATACCATCACAATATTCAGTTAGACAACTTCATCATGACAACAAATTTTAGACAACTTTACCATCAAAACGTTCAGTCAGACAACTTTGCCATTACAACAGTCAGTCAGACAACTTTACCATCACAATATAATGTCAGAAAACTTTACGATTACAACATTCAGATAGAAAACTTTACCATCACAATATTCAGACAAACAACTTTACCATCACAATATTCATTCAGACAACTTCACCATCACAACATTTAGTCAGATAACCTTTCCATCACAATATTCAGTCAGACAACATTACCATCACAACATTCAGTCAGACAACTTTACCATCCCAACATTCAGTAAGACAACTTTACCATCCCAACATTCAGTCGGACAACATTACCATCACAACATTCAGTCAGACAACTTTACCATCCCAACATTCAGTAAGACAACTTTACCATCCCAACATTCAGTCGGACAACTTTACCATCACAACATTCAGTCAGACAACTTTACCATCACAACATTCAGTCAAACAACATAACCATCACAACATTCAGTCAGACAACTTTACCATCACAATATTAGGTCAGTCAACTTCGCCGTCACAACATTCTTTCAGACAACTTTACCATCACAACACTCAGACAACTTTACCATCACAATATTCATTCAGACAAGAATACCATCACAATTTTACCATCCCAACATTCAGTCAGAAAACTTTACCATCACAATATTATGTCAGACAACATTACCATCACAACATTCAGTCAGACAACTTTACCATCACAACATTCAGACAACCTTACCATCACAATAATCAATCAGACAACTTTACCATCACAATATTCAGTCAGACAACTTTACCATCACAACATTCAGTCAAACAACTTTGCCATTACAATATTCAGTCAGACAACTTAACCATCACAATATAATGTCAGACAACTTTATCATCACAACATTCAGACAACTTTACCATCACAATATTCATTCAGACAAGAATACCATCACAATTTTACCATCCCAACATTCAGTCAGAAAACTTTACCATCACAATATTATGTCAGACAACATTACCATCACAACATTCAGTCAGACAACTTTACCATCACAACATTCAGACAACCTTACCATCACAATAATCAATCAGACAACTTTACCATCACAATATTCAGTCAGACAACTTTACAATCACAACATTCAGTCAGACAACATTTCCATCACAATATTCAGTCAGACAACATTACAATCAAAATACTCAGTCAGACAACTTTCCAATCATGACCTTCAGACATCTTTACAATCACAACATTCAGTCTGAAAGCTTTACCATTACAATATTCAGTCAGACAACCTTACCATCACAACACTCAGTCACACAACTTTACCATCACAATATTCATCAGACAGCTTTACCATCCCGACATTCAGACAACTTTACCATCACAATATTCAATCAGACAAGAATACCATCACAATGTTCAGTTAGACAACTTCATCATAACAACATTTTTAGACAACTTTACCATCACAACGTTCATTCAGACAATTTTACCATCACAACATTAAGTCAGACAACATAACCATCACAATATTCAGTCAGACAACCTAACCATCACAACATTCAGTCAGGCAACTTTTACCATCACAACACTCAGACAACTTTACCATCACAATATTCAATCATACAAGAATACCATCACAATATTCAGTTAGACAACTTCATCATGACAACAAATTTTAGACAACTTTACCATCAAAACGTTCAGTCAGACAACTTTGCCATTACAACAGTCAGTCAGACAACTTTACCATCACAATATAATGTCAGAAAACTTTACGATTACAACATTCAGATAGAAAACTTTACCATCACAATATTCAGACAAACAACTTTACCATCACAATATTCATTCAGACAACTTCACCATCACAACATTTAGTCAGATAACCTTTCCATCACAATATTCAGTCAGACAACATTACCATCACAACATTCAGTCAGACAACTTTACCATCCCAACATTCAGTAAGACAACTTTACCATCCCAACATTCAGTCGGACAACATTACCATCACAACATTCAGTCAGACAACTTTACCATCCCAACATTCAGTCGGACAACTTTACCATCACAACATTCCGTCAGACAACTTTACCATCACAACATTCAGTCAGACAACATAACCGTCACAACATTCAGTCAGACAACTTTACCATCCCAACATTCAGTCAGAAAACTTTACCATCACAATATTATGTCAGACAACTTTACCATCACAATATTATGTCAGACAACTTTACCATCACAATATTCAATCAGACAAGAATACCATCACAATATTCAGTAAGACAACTTCATCATCACAACATTTTTAGACAACTTTACCATCACAACGTTCAGTCAGACAATTTTACCGTCACAACATTAAGTCAGACAACATAACCATCACAATATTCAGTCAGACAACCTAACCATCACAACATTCAGTCAGACAACTTTTACCATCCCGACATTCAGACAACTTTACCATCACAATATTCAATCAGACAAGAATACCATCACAATATTCAGTTAGACAACTTCATCATCACAACATTTTTAGACAACTTTACCATCACAACGTTCAGTCAGACAATTTTACCGTCACAACATTAAGTCGACACCATAACCATCACAATATTCAGTCAGACAACCTAACCATCACAACATTCAGTCAGACAACTTTTACCATCACGACATTCAGACAACTTTACCATCACAATATTAAATCAGACAAGAATACCATCACAATGTTCAGTTAGACAACTTCATCATAACAACATTTTTAGACAACTTTACCATCACAACGTTCATTCAGACAATTTTACCGTCACAACATTAAGTCAGACAACATAACCATCACAATATTCAGTCAGACAACCTAACCATCACAACATTCAGTCAGGCAACTTTTACCATCACAACACTCAGACAACTTTACCATCACAATATTCAATCATACAAGAATACCATCACAATATTCAGTTAGACAACTTCATCATGACAACAAATTTTAGACAACTTTACCATCAAAACGTTCAGTCAGACAACTTTGCCATTACAACAGTCAGTCAGACAACTTTACCATCACAATATAATGTCAGAAAACTTTACGATTACAACATTCAGATAGAAAACTTTACCATCACAATATTCAGACAAACAACTTTACCATCACAATATTCATTCAGACAACTTCACCATCACAACATTTAGTCAGATAACCTTTCCATCACAATATTCAGTCAGACAACATTACCATCACAACATTCAGTCAGACAACTTTACCATCCCAACATTCAGTAAGACAACTTTACCATCCCAACATTCAGTCGGACAACATTACCATCACAACATTCAGTCAGACAACTTTACCATCCCAACATTCAGTAAGACAACTTTACCATCCCAACATTCAGTCGGACAACTTTACCATCACAACATTCAGTCAGACAACTTTACCATCACAACATTCAGTCAAACAACATAACCATCACAACATTCAGTCAGACAACTTTACCATCACAATATTAGGTCAGTCAACTTCGCCGTCACAACATTCTTTCAGACAACTTTACCATCACAACATTCAGACAACTTTACCATCACAATATTCAATAAGACAAGAATACCATCACAATATTCAGTTAGACAACTTCATCATGACAAAAAAATTTAGACAACTTTAACATCAAAACGTTCAGTCAGACAACTTTGCCATTACAACAGTCAGTCAGACAACTTTACCATCACAATATAATGTCAGACAACTTTACCATTACAACATTCAGATAGACAACTTTACCATCACAATATTCAGTCAAACAACTTTACCATCACAACATTCAGTGAGATAACCTTTCCATCACAATATTCAGTCAGACAACATTACCATCACAACATTCAGTCAGACAACTTTACCATCCCAACATTCAGTAAGACAACTTTACCATCCCAACATTCAGTCGGACAACATTACCATCACAACATTCAGTCAGACAACTTTACCATCCCAACATTCAGTAAGACAACTTTACCATCCCAACATTCAGTCGGACAACTTTACCATCACAACATTCCGTCAGACAACTTTACCATCACAATATTCAGTCAAACAACTTCACCATCACAACATTCAGTGAGATAACCTTTCCATCACAATATTCAGTCAGACAACATTACCATCACAACATTCAGTCAGACAACTTTACCATCCCAACATTCAGTAAGACAACTTTACCATCCCAACATTCAGTCGGACAACATTACCATCACAACATTCAGTCAGACAACTTTACCATCCCAACATTCAGTAAGACAACTTTACCATCCCAACATTCAGTCGGACAACTTTACCATCACAACATTCCGTCAGACAACTTTACCATCACAATATTCAGTCAGACAACTTTACCATCACAACATTCAGTCAGACAACTTTGCCATTACAATATTCAGTCAGACAACTTAACCATCACAATATAATGTCAGACAACTTTACAATCACAACATTCAGTCAGACAACATTTCCATCACAATATTCAGTCAGACAACATTACAATCAAAATACTAAGTCAGACAACTTTCCAATCATGACCTTCAGACATCTTTACAATCACAACATTCAGTCTGAAAGCTTTACCATTACAATATTCAGTCAGACAACCTTACCATCACAACACTCAGTCACACAACTTTACCATCACAATATTCATCAGACAGCTTTACCATCCCGACATTCAGACAACTTTACCATCACAATATTCAATCAGACAAGAATACCATCACAATGTTCAGTTAGACAACTTCATCATAACAACATTTTTAGACAACTTTACCATCACAACGTTCATTCAGACAATTTTACGCTCACAACATTAAGTCAGACAACATAACCATCACAATATTCAGTCAGACAACCTAACCATCACAACATTCAGTCAGACAACTTTTACCATCCCGACATTCAGACAACTTTACCATCACAATAATCAATCAGACAAGAATACCATCACAATATTCAGTTAGACAACTTCATCATCACAACATTTTTAGACAACTTTACCATCACAACGTTCATTCAGACAATTTTACCGTCACAACATTAAGTCAGACAACATAACCATCACAATATTCAGTCAGACAACGTGACCATCACAACATTCAGTCAGGCAACTTTTACCATCACGACACTCAGACAACTTTACCATCACAATATTCAATAAGACAAGAATACCATCACAATATTCAGTTAGACAACTTCATCATGACAAAAAATTTTGGACAACTTTACCATCAAAACGTTCAGTCAGACAACTTTGCCATTACAACAGTCAGTCAGACAACTTTACCATCACAATATCATGTCAGACAACTTTACCATTACAACATTCAGATAGACAACTTTACCATCACAATATTCAGTCAAACAACTTTACCATCACAATATCATTCAGACAACTTCACCATCACAACATTCAGTGAGATAACCTTTCCATCACAATATTCAGTCAGACAACATTACCATCACAACATTCAGTCAGACAACTTTACCATCCCAACATTCAGTAAGACAACTTTACCATCCCAACATTCAGTCGGACAACATTACCATCACAACATTCAGTCAGACAACTTTACCATCCCAACATTCAGTAAGACAACTTTACCATCCCAACATTCAGTCGGACAACTTTACCATCACAACATTCCGTCAGACAACTTTACCATCACAATATTCAGACAGACAACTTTACCATCACAACATTCAGTCAGACAACTTTGCCATTACAATATTCAGTCAGACAACTTAACCATCACAATATAATGTCAGACAACTTTACAATCACAACATTCAGTCAGACAACATTTCCATCACAATATTCAGTCAGACAACATTACAATCAAAATACTCAGTCAGACAACTTTCCAATCATGACCTTCAGACATCTTTACAATCACAACATTCAGTCTGAAAGCTTTACCATTACAATATTCAGTCAGACAACCTTACCATCACAACACTCAGTCACACAACTTTACCATCACAATATTCATCAGACAGCTTTACCATCCCGACATTCAGACAACTTTACCATCACAATATTCAATCAGACAAGAATACCATCACAATGTTCAGTTAGACAACTTCATCATAACAACATTTTTAGACAACTTTACCATCACAACGTTCATTCAGACAATTTTACCGTCACAACATTAAGTCAGACAACATAACCATCACAATATTCAGTCAGACAACCTAACCATCACAACATTCAGTCAGGCAACTTTTACCATCACAACACTCAGACAACTTTACCATCACAATATTCAATCATACAAGAATACCATCACAATATTCAGTTAGACAACTTCATCATGACAACAAATTTTAGACAACTTTACCATCAAAACGTTCAGTCAGACAACTTTGCCATTACAACAGTCAGTCAGACAACTTTACCATCACAATATAATGTCAGAAAACTTTACGATTACAACATTCAGATAGAAAACTTTACCATCACAATATTCAGACAAACAACTTTACCATCACAATATTCATTCAGACAACTTCACCATCACAACATTTAGTCAGATAACCTTTCCATCACAATATTCAGTCAGACAACATTACCATCACAACATTCAGTCAGACAACTTTACCATCCCAACATTCAGTAAGACAACTTTACCATCCCAACATTCAGTCGGACAACATTACCATCACAACATTCAGTCAGACAACTTTACCATCCCAACATTCAGTAAGACAACTTTACCATCCCAACATTCAGTCGGACAACTTTACCATCACAACATTCAGTCAGACAACTTTACCATCACAACATTCAGTCAAACAACATAACCATCACAACATTCAGTCAGACAACTTTACCATCACAATATTAGGTCAGTCAACTTCGCCGTCACAACATTCTTTCAGACAACTTTACCATCACAACATTCAGACAACTTTACCATCACAATATTCAATAAGACAAGAATACCATCACAATATTCAGTTAGACAACTTCATCATGACAAAAAAATTTAGACAACTTTAACATCAAAACGTTCAGTCAGACAACTTTGCCATTACAACAGTCAGTCAGACAACTTTACCATCACAATATAATGTCAGACAACTTTACCATTACAACATTCAGATAGACAACTTTACCATCACAATATTCAGTCAAACAACTTTACCATCACAACATTCAGTGAGATAACCTTTCCATCACAATATTCAGTCAGACAACATTACCATCACAACATTCAGTCAGACAACTTTACCATCCCAACATTCAGTAAGACAACTTTACCATCCCAACATTCAGTCGGACAACATTACCATCACAACATTCAGTCAGACAACTTTACCATCCCAACATTCAGTAAGACAACTTTACCATCCCAACATTCAGTCGGACAACTTTACCATCACAACATTCCGTCAGACAACTTTACCATCACAATATTCAGTCAAACAACTTCACCATCACAACATTCAGTGAGATAACCTTTCCATCACAATATTCAGTCAGACAACATTACCATCACAACATTCAGTCAGACAACTTTACCATCCCAACATTCAGTAAGACAACTTTACCATCCCAACATTCAGTCGGACAACATTACCATCACAACATTCAGTCAGACAACTTTACCATCCCAACATTCAGTAAGACAACTTTACCATCCCAACATTCAGTCGGACAACTTTACCATCACAACATTCCGTCAGACAACTTTACCATCACAATATTCAGTCAGACAACTTTACCATCACAACATTCAGTCAGACAACTTTGCCATTACAATATTCAGTCAGACAACTTAACCATCACAATATAATGTCAGACAACTTTACAATCACAACATTCAGTCAGACAACATTTCCATCACAATATTCAGTCAGACAACATTACAATCAAAATACTAAGTCAGACAACTTTCCAATCATGACCTTCAGACATCTTTACAATCACAACATTCAGTCTGAAAGCTTTACCATTACAATATTCAGTCAGACAACCTTACCATCACAACACTCAGTCACACAACTTTACCATCACAATATTCATCAGACAGCTTTACCATCCCGACATTCAGACAACTTTACCATCACAATATTCAATCAGACAAGAATACCATCACAATGTTCAGTTAGACAACTTCATCATAACAACATTTTTAGACAACTTTACCATCACAACGTTCATTCAGACAATTTTACGCTCACAACATTAAGTCAGACAACATAACCATCACAATATTCAGTCAGACAACCTAACCATCACAACATTCAGTCAGACAACTTTTACCATCCCGACATTCAGACAACTTTACCATCACAATAATCAATCAGACAAGAATACCATCACAATATTCAGTTAGACAACTTCATCATGACAAAAAAATTTAGACAACTTTAACATCAAAACGTTCAGTCAGACAACTTTGCCATTACAACAGTCAGTCAGACAACTTTACCATCACAATATAATGTCAGACAACTTTACCATTACAACATTCAGATAGACAACTTTACCATCACAATATTCAGTCAAACAACTTTACCATCACAACATTCAGTGAGATAACCTTTCCATCACAATATTCAGTCAGACAACATTACCATCACAACATTCAGTCAGACAACTTTACCATCCCAACATTCAGTAAGACAACTTTACCATCCCAACATTCAGTCGGACAACATTACCATCACAACATTCAGTCAGACAACTTTACCATCCCAACATTCAGTAAGACAACTTTACCATCCCAACATTCAGTCGGACAACTTTACCATCACAACATTCCGTCAGACAACTTTACCATCACAATATTCAGTCAAACAACTTCACCATCACAACATTCAGTGAGATAACCTTTCCATCACAATATTCAGTCAGACAACATTACCATCACAACATTCAGTCAGACAACTTTACCATCCCAACATTCAGTAAGACAACTTTACCATCCCAACATTCAGTCGGACAACATTACCATCACAACATTCAGTCAGACAACTTTACCATCCCAACATTCAGTAAGACAACTTTACCATCCCAACATTCAGTCGGACAACTTTACCATCACAACATTCCGTCAGACAACTTTACCATCCCAACATTCAGTAAGACAACTTTACCATCCCAACATTCAGTCGGACAACTTTACCATCACAACATTCCGTCAGACAACTTAACCATCACAATATTCAGTCAGACAACTTTACCATCACAACATTCAGTCAGACAACTTTGCCATTACAATATTCAGTCAGACAACTTAACCATCACAATATAATGTCAGACAACTTTACAATCACAACATTCAGTCAGACAACATTTCCATCACAATATTCAGTCAGACAACATTACAATCAAAATACTAAGTCAGACAACTTTCCAATCATGACCTTCAGACATCTTTACAATCACAACATTCAGTCTGAAAGCTTTACCATTACAATATTCAGTCAGACAACCTTACCATCACAACACTCAGTCACACAACTTTACCATCACAATATTCATCAGACAGCTTTAC
The DNA here is from genome assembly GCF_964263955.1 of Coregonus lavaretus. Classification (NCBI taxonomy): domain Eukaryota; kingdom Metazoa; phylum Chordata; class Actinopteri; order Salmoniformes; family Salmonidae; genus Coregonus; species Coregonus lavaretus. Next base: position 15,757,474 of record NC_140009.1, on the reverse strand, counting down.
CATCCCGACATTCAGACAACTTTACCATCACAATATTCAATCAGACAAGAATACCATCACAATGTTCAGTTAGACAACTTCATCATAACAACATTTTTAGACAACTTTACCATCACAACGTTCATTCAGACAATTTTACGCTCACAACATTAAGTCAGACAACATAACCATCACAATATTCAGTCAGACAACCTAACCATCACAACATTCAGTCAGACAACTTTTACCATCCCGACATTCAGACAACTTTACCATCACAATAATCAATCAGACAAGAATACCATCACAATATTCAGTTAGACAACTTCATCATCACAACATTTTTAGACAACTTTACCATCACAACGTTCATTCAGACAATTTTACCGTCACAACATTAAGTCAGACAACATAACCATCACAATATTCAGTCAGACAACGTGACCATCACAACATTCAGTCAGGCAACTTTTACCATCACGACACTCAGACAACTTTACCATCACAATATTCAATAAGACAAGAATACCATCACAATATTCAGTTAGACAACTTCATCATGACAAAAATTTTTGGACAACTTTACCATCAAAACGTTCAGTCAGACAACTTTGCCATTACAACAGTCAGTCAGACAACTTTACCATCACAATATCATGTCAGACAACTTTACCATTACAACATTCAGATAGACAACTTTACCATCACAATATTCAGTCAAACAACTTTACCATCACAATATCATTCAGACAACTTCACCATCACAACATTCAGTGAGATAACCTTTCCATCACAATATTCAGTCAGACAACATTACCATCACAACATTCAGTCAGACAACTTTACCATCCCAACATTCAGTAAGACAACTTTACCATCCCAACATTCAGTCGGACAACATTACCATCACAACATTCAGTCAGACAACTTTACCATCCCAACATTCAGTAAGACAACTTTACCATCCCAACATTCAGTCGGACAACTTTACCATCACAACATTCCGTCAGACAACTTTACCATCACAATATTCAGACAGACAACTTTACCATCACAACATTCAGTCAGACAACTTTGCCATTACAATATTCAGTCAGACAACTTAACCATCACAATATAATGTCAGACAACTTTACAATCACAACATTCAGTCAGACAACATTTCCATCACAATATTCAGTCAGACAACATTACAATCAAAATACTCAGTCAGACAACTTTCCAATCATGACCTTCAGACATCTTTACAATCACAACATTCAGTCTGAAAGCTTTACCATTACAATATTCAGTCAGACAACCTTACCATCACAACACTCAGTCACACAACTTTACCATCACAATATTCATCAGACAGCTTTACCATCCCGACATTCAGACAACTTTACCATCACAATATTCAATCAGACAAGAATACCATCACAATGTTCAGTTAGACAACTTCATCATAACAACATTTTTAGACAACTTTACCATCACAACGTTCATTCAGACAATTTTACCGTCACAACATTAAGTCAGACAACATAACCATCACAATATTCAGTCAGACAACCTAACCATCACAACATTCAGTCAGGCAACTTTTACCATCACAACACTCAGACAACTTTACCATCACAATATTCAATCATACAAGAATACCATCACAATATTCAGTTAGACAACTTCATCATGACAACAAATTTTAGACAACTTTACCATCAAAACGTTCAGTCAGACAACTTTGCCATTACAACAGTCAGTCAGACAACTTTACCATCACAATATAATGTCAGAAAACTTTACGATTACAACATTCAGATAGAAAACTTTACCATCACAATATTCAGACAAACAACTTTACCATCACAATATTCATTCAGACAACTTCACCATCACAACATTTAGTCAGATAACCTTTCCATCACAATATTCAGTCAGACAACATTACCATCACAACATTCAGTCAGACAACTTTACCATCCCAACATTCAGTAAGACAACTTTACCATCCCAACATTCAGTCGGACAACATTACCATCATAACATTCAGTCAGACAACTTTACCATCCCAACATTCAGTAAGACAACTTTACCATCCCAACATTCAGTCGGACAACTTTACCATCACAACATTCAGTCAGACAACTTTACCATCACAACATTCAGTCAAACAACATAACCATCACAACATTCAGTCAGACAACTTTACCATCACAATATTAGGTCAGTCAACTTCGCCGTCACAACATTCTTTCAGACAACTTTACCATCACAACATTCAGACAACTTTACCATCACAATATTCATTCAGACAAGAATACCATCACAATTTTACCATCCCAACATTCAGTCAGAAAACTTTACCATCACAATATTATGTCAGACAACATTACCATCACAACATTCAGTCAGACAACTTTACCATCACAACATTCAGACAACCTTACCATCACAATAATCAATCAGACAACTTTACCATCACAATATTCAGTCAGACAACTTTACCATCACAACATTCAGTCAAACAACTTTGCCATTACAATATTCAGTCAGACAACATTACCATCACAACATTCAGTCAGACAACTTTACCATCCCAACATTCAGTAAGACAACTTTACCATCCCAACATTCAGTCGGACAACATTACCATCACAACATTCAGTCAGACAACTTTACCATCCCAACATTCAGTAAGACAACTTTACCATCCCAACATTCAGTCGGACAACTTTACCATCACAACATTCCGTCAGACAACTTTACCATCACAATATTCAGTCAGACAACTTTACCATCACAACATTCAGTCAGACAACTTTGCCATTACAATATTCAGTCAGACAACTTAACCATCACAATATAATGTCAGACAACTTTACAATCACAACATTCAGTCAGACAACATTTCCATCACAATATTCAGTCAGACAACATTACAATCAAAATACTCAGTCAGACAACTTTCCAATCATGACCTTCAGACATCTTTACAATCACAACATTCAGTCTGAAAGCTTTACCATTACAATATTCAGTCAGACAACCTTACCATCACAACACTCAGTCACACAACTTTACCATCACAATATTCATCAGACAGCTTTACCATCCCGACATTCAGACAACTTTACCATCACAATATTCAATCAGACAAGAATACCATCACAATGTTCAGTTAGACAACTTCATCATAACAACATTTTTAGACAACTTTACCATCACAACGTTCATTCAGACAATTTTACCGTCACAACATTAAGTCAGACAACATAACCATCACAATATTCAGTCAGACAACCTAACCATCACAACATTCAGTCAGGCAACTTTTACCATCACAACACTCAGACAACTTTACCATCACAATATTCAATCATACAAGAATACCATCACAATATTCAGTTAGACAACTTCATCATGACAACAAATTTTAGACAACTTTACCATCAAAACGTTCAGTCAGACAACTTTGCCATTACAACAGTCAGTCAGACAACTTTACCATCACAATATAATGTCAGAAAACTTTACGATTACAACATTCAGATAGAAAACTTTACCATCACAATATTCAGACAAACAACTTTACCATCACAATATTCATTCAGACAACTTCACCATCACAACATTTAGTCAGATAACCTTTCCATCACAATATTCAGTCAGACAACATTACCATCACAACATTCAGTCAGACAACTTTACCATCCCAACATTCAGTAAGACAACTTTACCATCCCAACATTCAGTCGGACAACATTACCATCACAACATTCAGTCAGACAACTTTACCATCCCAACATTCAGTAAGACAACTTTACCATCCCAACATTCAGTCGGACAACTTTACCATCACAACATTCAGTCAGACAACCTTACCATCACAACATTCAGTCAAACAACATAACCATCACAACATTCAGTCAGACAACTTTACCATCACAATATTAGGTCAGTCAACTTCGCCGTCACAACATTCTTTCAGACAACTTTACCATCACAACATTCAGACAACTTTACCATCACAATATTCATTCAGACAAGAATACCATCACAATTTTACCATCCCAACATTCAGTCAGAAAACTTTACCATCACAATATTATGTCAGACAACATTACCATCACAACATTCAGTCAGACAACTTTACCATCACAACATTCAGACAACCTTACCATCACAATAATCAATCAGACAACTTTACCATCACAATATTCAGTCAGACAACTTTACCATCACAACATTCAGTCAAACAACTTTGCCATTACAATATTCAGTCAGACAACTTAACCATCACAATATAATGTCAGACAACTTTACAATCACAACATTCAGTCAGACAACATTTCCATCACAATATTCAGTCAGACAACATTACAATCACAATACTCAGTCAGATAACTTTCCAATCATGACCTTCAGACATCTTTACCATCACAACATTCAGTCTGAAAGCTTTACCATTACAATATTCAGTCAGACAACCTTACCATCACAACATTCAGTCACACAACTTTACCATTACAATATTCAGTCAGACAGCTTTACCATCCCGACATTCAGACAACTTTACCATCACAATATTCAATCAGACAAGAATACCATCACAATATTCAGTTAGACAACTTCACCATCACAACATTCAGTCAGACAACTTTTACCATCACGACATTCAGACATTTTTACCATCACAATATTCAATCAGACAAGAATACCATCACAATGTTCAGTTAGACAACTTCATCATAACAACATTTTTAGACAACTTTACCATCACAACGTTCATTCAGACAATTTTACCGTCAGAACATTAAGTCAGACAACATAACCATCACAATATTCAGTCAGACAACTTTACCATCACAATATTCAGTCAAACAACTTTACCATCACAATATTCATTCAGACAACTTCACCATCACAACATTCAGTCAGATAACCTTTCCATCACAATATTCAGTCAGACAACATTACCATCACAACATTCAGTCAGACAACTTTACCATCCCAACATTCAGTAAGACATCTTTACCATCCCAACATTCAGTCGGACAACATTACCATCACACATTCAGTCAGACAACTTTACCATCCCAACATTCAGTAAGACAACTTTACCATCCCAACATTCAGTCTGACAACTTTACCATCACAACATTCCGTCAGACAACTTTACCATCACAATATTCAGTCAGACAACTTTACCATCACAACATTCAGTCAGACAACTTTGCCATTACAATATTCAGTCAGACAACTTAACCATCACAATATAATGTCAGACAACTTTACAATCACAACATTCAGTCAGACAACATTTCCATCACAATATTCAGTCAGACAACATTACAATCAAAATACTCAGTCAGACAACTTTCCAATCATGACCTTCAGACATCTTTACCATCACAACATTCAGTCTGAAAGCTTTACCATTACAATATTCAGTCAGACAACCTTACCATCACAACACTCAGTCACACAATTTTACCATCACAATATTCATCAGACAGCTTTACCATCCCGACATTCAGACAACTTTACCATCACAATATTCAATCAGACAAGAATACCATCACAATGTTCAGTTAGACAACTTCATCATAACAACATTTTTAGACAACTTTACCATCACAACGTTCATTCAGACAATTTTACCGTCACAACATTAAGTCAGACAACATAACCATCACAATATTCAGTCAGGCAACTTTTACCATCACGACACTCAGACAACTTTACCATCACAATATTCAATCAGACAAGAATACCATCACAATATTAAGTTAGACAACTTCATCATGACAACAAATTTTAGACAACTTTACCATCAAAATGTTCAGTCAGACAACTTTGCCATTACAACAGTCAGTCAGACAACTTTACCATCACAATATAATGTCAGAAAACTTTACGATTACAACATTCAGATAGAAAACTTTACCATCACAATATTCAGACAAACAACTTTACCATCACAATATTCATTCAGACAACTTCACCATCACAACATTTAGTCAGATAACCTTTCCATTACAATATTCAGTCAGACAACATTACCATCACAACATTCAGTCAGACAACTTTACCATCCCAACATTCAGTAAGACAACTTTACCATCCCAACATTCAGTCGGACAACATTACCATCACAACATTCAGTCAGACAACTTTACCATCCCAACATTCAGTAAGACAACTTTACCATCCCAATATTCAGTCGGACAACTTTACCATCACAACATTCCGTCAGACAACTTTACCATCACAACATTCAGTCAGACAACATAACCGTCACAACATTCAGTCAGACAACTTTACCATCACAATATTAGGTCAGTCAACCTCGCCGTCACAACTATCTTTCAGACAACTTTACCATCACAACAGTCAGACAACTTTACCATCACAATATTCAATCAGACAAGATACCATCACAATTTTCAGTCAGACAACTTCATCATCACAAAATTTCTAGACAACTTTACCATCAAAACATTCAGTCAGACAACTTTGCCATAACAACATTCAGTCAGACAACTTTACCATCACAATATAATGTCAGACAACTTTACCATCACAATATTCAGTCAAACAACTTCACCATCACAAAATAATGTCAGACAACTTTACTATCACAACATTCAATCAGATAACCTTTCCATCACAATATTCAGTCAGACAACATTACAATCACAATACTCAGTCAGACAACTTTCCAATCATGACCTTCAGACATCTTTACCATCACAACATTCAGTCTGAAAGCTTTACCATTACAATATTCAGTCAGACAACCTTACCATCACAACATTCAGTCACACAACTTTACCATCACAATATTCAGTCAGACAGCTTTACCATCCCGACATTCAGACAACTTTACCATCACAATATTCAATCAGAAAAGAATACCATCACAATATTCAGTTAGACAACCTCACCATCACAACATTCAGTCAGACAACTTTTACCATCACGACATTCAGACAACTTTACCATCACAATATTCAGTTAGACAACTTCATCATTACAAATTTTTTTAGACAACTTTACCATCAAAATGTTCAGTCAGACAACTTTGCCATTACAACAGTCAGTCAGACAACTTTACCATCACAATATAATGTCAGACAACTTTACCATTACAACATTCAGATAGACAACTTTACCATCACAACATTCAGTCAGACATTTTTACCATCACAATATTCAGTCAAACAACATACCATCACAATATTCAGTCAGACAACTTTACCATCACAACATTCTGTCAGACATCTCTACCATCACAATATTCAGTCAGACAACCAAACCATCACAGCATTCATTCAGACAACTTTACAATCACAACATGCAGTCAGACAAGCTCTGTGAGGTAGGATGAGACAAGTACTGCGGGGGAAACAAATTACACACACACATATGCCCATGCCCTCTTAGTGAGTGTTTAGTTATGTTTCAATATGAGCACCCCCTACTCCCTGTCACCCTAGCCAGTGTACATGCAGGCAGGTAACGACAGACAGTGGTGAGCTGTGCTCAGACACAGAGCAGGCCAGGGTTGGAGGGGATAGGGTGCAGATGTTTGGCAGCTGTTTCACCCCTTCGATATACCCCCCTGGCCCCAGCACCTCTTAAACACCACACATTAATGGAACATCCCTGACCCTCTCGTGCACTCCGCTCGGGCTTTCGGATTGCCCCTCCCACCAATACTGACCACTTCATGTTGAAAAGGCTCCTCCTCGGAGTGTAACGGTAAACTTTTAGCTTCACAGATAGACTCGTTTTAATGGCTCTGTAAGGTTGAGATGTTTTAGGGCCACAGCTTGCCAGGTAATTTTATGACAGTCAAATTGGACTTCAATGGCACAGCGAGGTAGAACAGGACAGGCAGTCCCCGATTCTGAGCTGTAATTGACTGTAAGAAAGAAAAGGACAGGAGAGAGAGCATGGCTAGAGGTAATTACAGGCTGAGCCCACCTCCCTGCACGTTTAATGTGCTTGTTCTCCATTTCATTACAGCCCCACTCCCCTTTTTCCGATGACAATGCAATGCAGTTTGTCTGAGGTTGCCCTGTGCTCGCTCCGTGCCTGCCACCACATTCCCTGTGTGTATCTGCAAGTCACTCTATTGCTATTAAATGGTCTTTCAGCGGTAGCTTGTAACATATAAACACTGCTATCCGGTCCCTCAGATAGATTCAGCTAATGGCCGCAGGTGTTTACATGACGGCGGTTTCCGACAGAGGACATGAAAGGGACTTGGTATCGGTTAGAACCATACTCTCTGGCTTTATACTGCAAGCTGGGGCGCCCTCGGTCCCCAGGTCCCCAGCCCTCCAGCCCCCCTCTGACCCCAGTTCCCCAGCCACCCTCGCCCCCCAGCTGCCTTCGCTCCCCAGCTCCCTCGCAGTCCAGCTCCCCAGCCCCCCAGCCCTGGCCTCAGTCATTGCCCAGAGAGGGGCTGCCACTCTGGAGCAGGACAATCGGAACAGACCCCCCTTTGTTTGGGCCTCCACGGCCCTGGTGACAGTCACAGTAAACAGTGGTCTCAGGCTGAGGCCAGGCTGTATGAGCTGCACTGAGAGGCTAAAGCAGAACAAATAGGGTTTGAGCTTTCCGCCCCTTCACTGTCACACACACACACACACACACACACACACACACACACATTATGTATATGTAATACACACACTAAACCATTATCACACACAATCATATGCTGCATTTTCAGACAAGGCATACAATCATGTACACAGACACGCTTGCACACACACACACACGGACATAAACTATTCCTATCCTTCAGGGCAAGACCTGAAATCTTACACAATGCTCTGGTCAATATGACAAAGAGGACAGCCTCTTAGTTGTCCTCCTCCCTCTGTCCTACCATGCAGTCAGTGTGTAGCTGTGTGAAAGCCACTACTTGGAGCAGATATGCAGACAGGGGGCCCTGGTCTAGTAGACCAATCAGTGGCGGAAATGGAGGATGATCCCACATGTACATATTACTTCAACTACCTCAACTAGCCGGTGCCCCCGCACATTGACTCTGCACCGGTACCCCCCTGTATATATAGCCTCCCTACTGTTATTTTATTTTACTTCTGCTCTTTTTTTCTCAACACTTTTTTGTTGTTGTTTTATTTTACTTTTTTATTAAAAATAAATGCACTGTTGGTTAAGGGCTGTAAGTAAGCATTTCACTGTAATGTCTGCACCTGTTGTATTCGGCGCATGTGGCCAAAAACATTTGATTTGATTTGATGTGCCAGCCTACTATCATTAGCACTCTGAACAACTGAGCTGTACTCATGAAAAAACTATGTTTTGATTGCATAGGCATTAAAACCAGTAGATAGTGACAGCGCTGACGTCATCCACGTATTCCCATGGAAAACTCCCATTGGCACCTGAAGCTGGAAGTGTTTTAATTTGAAGAGCGCCATATTGCTGAATGGGGCTGAATGGCACCAAAAATTGTCAAAGGGTCATGGTGAAAGTGTCCGTAACAAGCAAAGGATCATGGTCGATGTAGTTGTTTTCATCGTGCCTGAGAGAGTCAACTCAACACAGCTACATGACATTGGTCAACCCCTCCATCTCCACTTGACAGGCTCTTGACTCCGTACTCTCATCTGGATAGGCTATGTAGGCTATGTGTGACGTTTTAAGTGTATGTATTTCAGTCCTTGACTAATAATATTGTTCTGTACTATGTATTATGTCATGTTTCATGTGGACCCCAGGAAGAGTAGCTGATGCTTTTACAGCGGCTAATGGGGATCCTAATGAATACCAAATACCAAATAGCACACCACACCCCCTTAGGTGCATGTGCAAAGAATGAGCCTCCTTGCAGCCTGCCGGTCCGTGATTGGTCTGTGTGAGTACGTGGTCCTGTGTGACGACAAAAGGTAGTCAGAATGGATCACTATTTAAAAACATATCTCGATTTGTATCGAACTTTAAAATAATTTACTGTGGGGATCGAAGTTAATCATAATAAACACATGTTAAAGTCCAAAACAGCTGTCTAAATGTTTGTGGTGATCCTATTTAAATAGGCTTTCTAGGGCAGACTAGGGCTTTTGGCACCGCTAGGTTGCTACGCAGTAGCCGACCAGCAGAGCTTGTGACTTCAAACTCCAGACGGGACACTGGGGGCCTGTTTTAATGTACCATACCTACAAGCCCTTTATATGTTCTGATGCAATTACAGTGAGGAAGTCTGACTTTCAAAGTGTTTGATTTTGTTTTGTTTGTCCCACTCTCCCACTATATATTTGTAAACTATATTTCAAGCCAGGCTTTTTCTCTTTAATCTGTAATAGGCTAGGATAGCTCTCACTCAAAACCTTGCCCTCAAGCACATATAATTTACCAAACAACACAAACACGCTGTCATGCCCTGACTCTAGGGACTCGTATTTGTTGAGTCAGGGTGTGTATTTTCTGTGTTGTGTTTGCTATGTCGATGTTCTATGTTTAAGATCTAGAATGTGTAGATCTATGTTGGCCTGTGTGGTTCCCAATCAGAGGCAGCTGTTGCTCGTTGTCTCTGATTGGGGACCATACTTAGGCAGCCTTTTGGCACCTGTTAGTGGTGGGATCTTGTTCCGTGTAAGGTATGTTGTGTGTATGCTACCTTGGACTTCACGTTTCGTTTGTTGTTTTGTCGTGGTGTTTAGCCGTAAATAAACATGTATGCTTATCACGCTGCGCCTTGGTCCTTCTCGTTCGTAAACAATCGTGACAGAAGATCCCACCAAAATAGGACCAAGCAGCGTGTTCAGGAGCAAACACCGGGAATTCAACGGGAGGTTACATTAGTTGATGTCCTCCTCGGTTGGGGGAGAATTACGGAAGAAGAGGCCGTCCGTTACCGGAGGGCGATGAATGAGGATGCCAAGGTAGGAGAGGAGAAACGGCGCCAACAGTGCCGACGACGGAGACCCGAGAGGCAACCCCAATAAAAAATGTTGGGGGGCACACGGTGTGGACGACGAGGCAGCGGGAGGCAGCGACAGGGCGATTCTGCAGGTTAGGAGAGGAGGCCACCAGGTTACGGGGGCTATTGGTTCAGAGGGAGCAGGAGTTATTTGGTCAGAGGGAGGAGCTACAGGAGGCTATAAGGGAGAAGGAGAGTGTAGAGGCACGGCGAGAGGAGCTGGTTAGGCAGCAGAAGGAGCGGGGGTTTATAAGGGAACCCAGTCCCGCTCCTCGCACCAAGAAAGTGGTGCGTGTCGCCAGTCCAGTCCGGCCCGTTCCTGATCCCCGCACTAAGCCAGTGGTGCGTGTTCCCAGTACGGCCCGACCCATTCCTGCTTCCCGCACAAGGCCAGTGGTGTGTGTTCCCAGTACGGTCCGGCCCGATCCTGCTCCCCGCACTAAGCCAGTGGTGCGTGTTCCCAGTACGGCCCGACCCGTTCCTGCTCCCCGCACTAAGCCAGTGGTGTGTGTTCCCAGTACGGTCCGGCCCGTTCCTGCTCCCCGCACTAAGCCAGTGGTGCGTGTTCCCAGTACGGCCCGACCCGTTCCTGCTCCCCGCACTAAGCCAGTGGTGCGCGTCGCCAGCCCGGTCTGGCCTGTTCCTGTCACTCGCACCAAACCGGTGATGCGCGTCGCCAGCCCGGCCCGGCCTGTTCCTGCCCCTCGCACCAAACCAGTGGTACGCGTCGCCAGCCCGGCCCGGCCTGTTCCTGTCACTCGCACCAAACCGGTGGTGCGCGTCGCCAGCCCGGCCCGGCCTGTTCCTGCCCCTCGCACCAAACCAGTGGTGCGCGTCGCCAGCCCGGCCCGGCCTGTTCCTGTCCCTCGCACCAAGCCAGTGGTGCGCGTCGCCAGCCCGGTCCGGCCTGTTCCTGCCCCTCGCACCAAGCCAGTGGTGCGCGTCGCCAGCCCGGCCCGGCCTGTTCCTGCCCCTCGCACCAAGCTAGTGGTGCGCGTCGCCAGCCCGGTCCGGCCTGTTCCTGTCCCTCGCACCAAGCCAGTGGTGAGCGTCGCCAGCCCGGACCGGCCTGTTCCCGCTCCCCGCACCAAGCCAGTGGTGCGCGTCGTCAGCCCGGTCCGGCCCGTTCCTGCTCCCCGCACCAAGCCAGTGGTGCGTGTGTCCAGTCCGGCACGGAGCCAGAGCAATCCGCTCCACCGGGGTCCAGTCCAGCTCCGGTCAGCGGCTCCACTCCGGAGCCAGAGCAATCCGCTCCACCGGGCTCTGGTCCAGCTCTGGTCAGCTGCTCCACTCCGGAGCCAGAGCAATCCGCTCCACCAGTGCCTGATCCAGCTCCGGTCAACGGCTCCACTCCGGAGCCAGAGCAGTTCGATCCACTGTCGTCGGGTCCAGCTCCAGTCAGCGGTTCCAGTCCAGACCCAGACGTCAGCCCCTCTCCAGGTTCGGGGTCTCCCACACCAGGGTCCAGACAGGGCTTGGTACGTCGTGGGAGGAAGGAGAGGGGAAGCAGCGCGCCGAGGTCCAGACCAGACCAGGGGCGCAACAGGGAGGTAGAGAGTAAGTGGTGGTCACGCCCGGAGCCGGATCCGCCTCCGAGGCGGAATGCCCACCCGGCCCCAACCCTGTTATGTTTATGTGGCGCGGTCGGAGTCCGCACCTTTGGGGGGGGGTACTGTCACGCCCTGACTCTAGGGACTCGTATTTGTTGAGTCAGGGTGTGTATTTTCTGTGTTGTGTTTGCTATGTCGATGTTCTATGTTTAAGATCTAGAATGTGTAGATCTATGTTGGCCTTTGTGGTTCCCAATCAGAGGCAGCTGTTGCTCGTTGTCTCTGATTGGGGACCATACTTAGGCAGCCTTTTGGCACCTGTTAGTGGTGGGATCTTGTTCCGTGTAAGGTATGTTGTGTGTATGCTACCTTGGACTTCACGTTTCGTTTGTTGTTTTGTCGTGGTGTTTAGCCGTAAATAAACATGTATGCTTATCACGCTGCGCCTTGGTCCTTCTCGTTCGTAAACGATCGTGACACACGCACAGGCTCACACAAACATCACACATTGAAAAACAAATCTCCCACTCTGATCTATGCCTGCCTGCACAAACACACACCTCCTGTCTCCTACAGGTTGGAGCACAACAGCAGCCTCTGAGAGACACACACACACACTCTCTCGCACACACACACACACGCTCGTTCGCACACACACAGAGATGCTTTCTCTCACACACTCTCACACCCTCACCCCTCATCTGATCACTCTTTCCCTCTCTTCTTCTTTTTTCGGTGCTGAGAGTCGGAGCTCCTCATCTGATCACTCTTTCACCCCCCCCCCCCCCCCCCCTCTCTCTTTAACAGCTCAGAGGAGAGGTCAAAGGACAGATTAATATTTATTTCGCGTGTTGCCTCGGAGAGCGCCGGGCGGCACTCCTTCGAAAAAGTGGGATCCAGCCAAGTGGCCCTGTAGAGGGTACAGTAAAACCTGCTTTTGGGGTCAACTGACATTTTTCTCCCCCCGTTTTGGCCCGTCTACATTCTCGGCACAGCCCCACTGTGTGCGCTGCACGGTGCAACAACCTGTTAAAACACAGCGACCAGGTGGGGCTGTGCGAATGCAAATGTTCCCCTTCTGTGGTCAGACACTTCCAGGGGCCTCAGGAACATATGAGAAACAGCTGTGAGACGGCCGGAGAGAGAACGAGAGGGAGAAAAACAAAACATAAAACTGCTTTAAACTTGTCCTTTGTGTTTTCCATTCCCTTTGTGGTTTTGCTCAGTGCTACCATAACAAAAGAGAGAGTCGAGACAAACTAACATCTCTCCAAATGGCACATGCTGATTTCCTGGTGATGAGGATCAGCTCATTTGAAATCCTGCACCTGTAGTTCTCCTTCCTATCATTCAGTACCTGCTTTCCCCTGTATCCTGTGTCTCTTCTCTCCCCGTCTGTGTGTCAGTCTGCAGACGGAGATAGGCCACGCAGGAACACCACAGTAGTCTGGCTCTTATTCATAGCACTCAGCAGCTCTGCACTCCCTAATCAGTTATGTTTGCTTCTGTTGACAGGCACAGATAGCATTTACTTAAGCTGTGCCCCTAATGCACCCAACACACAGAGTTGAGGCTTATTCACCACAGGATATCACCCACCTACTCTGTCACTCTGTGTCATCAGCGCAGAGAATAGGCCTGACGATACGCTGTTCTCTCCTGTCTTTACCCCACGCTCATCAGCGTTTCCATATCGGGGTGCGAGGGGTTAATAATGGCCCCTCCGGCTCAGCGGAGGCACCCAGTTATCCTTGTCTCTATGGTGAGTGGGTCCTTGTTCTCATCACTCTGTAAGCCTGTGCTGGGTTGTCAATCAAAGCCCTGGGTGATCAGCGATCAGTCACCTCCTGTTAAGAGGTGCTGGTCTGAGGCCCCATTAGTGGAGCAGCAACTCAGCCAGACCGGCCTCACTGGCCCGGGCCAAAAGCTGATGAGAAACAGGGTTAGAGGACCAGGGGAGGAGGGGTTCGAGAGGGAGGTGGACGGAGGGATTGGGTGGGGGTGTTGGGTGGTTGTTGGGTCCGTTGAGGCAGCTCTGTTTTCTATTTGTGAGGATTAGGCTGACAGATCTGTATTTGGTTTCTTTGGACCTCTAGCTTCAGCTAATCCCCCTCACCTGCACTGGGTGCAGCCCCCTCCCTCCCTCGTCTCCCTTTCCTCTGACCTTACAACCCCCCTCTAACCCCCTTACGCCCAATCCATGCTTCCCCCTTCGCCCAGTACAAACACTCCTCCTGCGACGAGCACATGACTCACTGCACTCTGTCTCTTCAGGTTAGGGCCTCACACTCGACACAACTCTCTCGCCAAAGGAACCAGTGGGGGTCCCTGCCTCTCTGGACCAGGGGGAAGAAAGAGAACCCCCACATCTTGTAGGCTTTCTTTCACAGATTATTAGTTTTTTTAGGGCGGGCGGGTGAGGGGTTGTTGCTTGTCACCTAGAGATAGCAATTACTTAGCGGTTACATTTACATTTACATTTACGTCATTTAGCAGACGCTCTTATCCAGAGCGACTTACAAATTGGTGCATTCACCTTATAGCCAGTGGGATAACAACTTTATAATGTTTTTTTTGTAGTTGTTTTTTTTTTGGGGGGGGGGGGGGGGGTAAGGGGGGGGGGGGGGGGGGGGTAGAAGGATTACTTTATCCTATCCCAGGTATTCCTTAAAGAGGTGGGGTTTCAAATGTCTCCGGAAGGTGGTGAGTGACTCCGCTGTCCTGGCGTCGTGAGGGAGCTTGTTCCACCATTGGGGTGCCAGAGCAGCGAACAGTTTTGACTGGACTGAGCGGGAACTGTGCTTCCGCAGAGGTAGGGGAGCCAGCAGGCCAGAGGTGGATGAACGCAATGCCCTCGTTTGGGTGTAGGGACTGATCAGAGCCTGAAGGTAAGGCGGTGCCGTTCCCCTCACAGCTCCGTAGGCAAGCACCATGGTTTGTAGCAGATGCGAGCTTCAACTGGAAGCCAGTGGAGTGTGCGGAGGAGCGGGGTGACGTGAGAGAACTTGGGAAGGTTGAACACCAGACGGGCTGCGGCGTTCTGGATGAGTTGTAGGGGTTTAATGGCACAGGCAGGGAGCCCAGCCAACAGTGAGTTGCAGTAATCCAGACGGGAGATGACAAGTGCCTGGATTAGGACCTGTGCCACTTCCTGTGTAAGAGCAGCTCCGTCTTACCAAGGTTCAGCTTGAGGTGGTGATCCGTCATCCATACTGATATGTCTGCCAGACATGCAGAGATGCGATTCGCCACCTGGTTATCAGAAGGGGGAAAGGAGAAGATTAGTTGTGTGTCGTCTGCGTAGCAATGATAGGAGAAGCCATGTGAGGATATGACAGAGCCAAGTGACTTGGTGTATAGCGAGAATAGGAGAGGGCCTAGAACTGAGCCCTGGGGGACACCAGTGGTGAGAGCACGTGGTGCGGAGACAGATTCTCGCCACGCCACTTGGTAGGAGCGACCGGTCAGGTAGGACGCAATCCAAGAGTGAGCCGCGCCGGAGATGCCCATCTCGGAGAGGGTGGAGAGGAGGATCTGATGGTTCACAGTATCAAAGGCAGCAGACAGGTCAAGAAGGACAAGAGCAGAGGAGAGAGAGTTAGCTTTAGCAGTGCGAAGAGCCTCCGTGACACAGAGAAGAGCAGTCTCAGTTGAATGACCAGTCTTGAAACCTGACTGGTTTGGATCAAGAAGGTCATTCTGAGAGAGATAGCAAGAGAGTTGGCTAAAGACGGCACGCTCAATAGTTTTGGAGAGAAAAGAAAGAAGGGATACTGGTCTGTAGTTGTTGACATCAGAGGGATCGAGTGTTGGTTTTTTGAGAAGGGGTGCAACTCTCGCTCTCTTGAAGACGGAAGGGACATAGCCAGCGGTCAAGGATGAGTTGATCAGCGAGGTGAGGTAAGGGAGAAGGTCACCGGAGATGGTCTGGAGAAGAGAGGACGGGATAGGGTCAAGCGGGCAGGTTGTTGGGCGGCCGGCCGTCACAAGTCGCAAGATTTTATCTGGAGAGAGAGGGGAGAAAGAAGTCAAAGCATAGGGTAGGGCAGTGTGAGCAGGACCAGCAGTGTCATTTGACTTAACAAACGAGGATCGGATGTCGTCAACCTTCTTTTCAAAATGGTTGACGAAGTCATCCACAGAGAGGGAGGAGGGGGGGGGGGGAGGATTCAGCAGGGAGGAGAGGGTGGCAAAGAGCTTCCTAGGGTTAGAGGCAGATGCTTGGAATTTAGAGTGGTAGAAAGTGGCCTTAGCAGCAGAAACAGATGAAGAAAATGTAGAGAGGAGGGAGTGAAAAGATGCCAGGTCCGCAGGGAGTCTAGTTTTCCTCCATTTCCGCTCGGCTGCCCGGAGCCCTGTTCTGTGAGCTCGCAATGAGTCATCAAGCCACGGAGCTGGAGGGGAGGACCGAGCCGGCCGGGAGGATAGTGGACATAGAAAGTCAAAGGATGCAGAAAGGGAGGAGAGGAGGGTTGAGGAGGCAGAATCAGGAGATTGGAGGGAGAAGGATTGAGCAGAGGGAAGAGATGATAGGATGGAAGAGGAGAGAGTAGCGGGAGAGAGAGAGCGAAGGTTGCGACGGCGCATTACCATCTGAGTAGGGGCAGAGTGAGTAGTGTTGGAGGAGAGCAAGAGAGAAAAGGATACAAAGTAGTGGTCGGAGACATGGAGGGGAGTTGCAGTGAGATTAGTAGAAGAACAGCATCTAGTAAAGATGAGGTCAAGCGTATTGCCTGCCTTGTGAGTAGGGGGGGGGGGGGGGGGGGGCGGTGAGAGGGTGAGGTCAAAAGAGGAGAGGAGTGGAAAGAAGGAGGCAGAGAGAAATGAGTCAAAGGTAGACGTAGGGAGGTTGAAGTCACCCAGAACTTTGAGGGGTGAGCCATCCTCAGGAAAGGAACTTATCAAGGCGTCAAGCTCATTGATGAACTCTCCAAGGGAACCTGGAGGGCGATAAATGACAAGGATATTAAGCTTAAATGGGCTAGTGACTGTGACAGCATGGAATTGAAATGAGGAGATAGACAGATGGGTCAGGGGAAAAAGAGAGAATGTCCACTTGGGAGAGATGAGGATTCCTGTGCCACCACCCCGCTGACCAGATGCTCTCGGGGTATGCGAGAACACATGGTCAGACGAGGAGAGAGCAGTAGGAGTAGCAGTGTTTTCAGTGGTAATCCATGTTTCCGTCAGCGCCAAGAAGTCGAGGGACTGGAGGGTAGCATAGGCTGAGATGAACTCTGCCTTGTTGGCAGCAGAACGGCAGTTCCAGAGGCTGCCTGAGACCTGGAACTCCACGTGGGTGGTGCGTGCAGGGACCACCAGGTTAGAGAGGCAGCAGCCACGCGGTGTGAGGCATTTGTATAGCCTGTGCGGAGAGGAGAGAACAGGGATAGATAGAGGCATAGTTGACAGGCTGCAGAAAATGGCTACAATAATGCAAAGGAGATCGGAATGAAATGAACTGAACATCTGGGAAAGGAGAGAGCGGGGCCTCCCTCACCACAACACCCAAATATAACTCTCCCAACTTCCACCTCAGAAACTATAATTGTTGTAAACTACAGCGGTTCAATGTTTTCTAGGAATAGACTAACTTAGTTTATTCAGCTAGCTAACTTGGTACAGTATTCTTCCGTGAAAATCGTCCAAGGGCACCTAGTCATAAGACGCCACAGCCAGCTAGCATGCCGGACTCCAACAACACGGTTTAGCACCAATACTCGGCCACAACAAACCACCAGTGTGTCAACACGCCAAGCAGATCGTTCGATTAAGAGCCTTTACTGCGGAAGCAGGTTGTCACAGCCCCTCAGGAGCGAAAGGTAGACCTCTGCTAAAGCAGCACGTTAGGAGACATTCAGGGTCAGGGGCAGAGACCTTCCCTTCCAAGTCCTGGCTCCCATATGCTCCCCTGCAAACCCTGAGCACACTGTGAGAGACCACAGTGCCTCTACAATCACACACAGCATGCCTGCAAGTCATTCTTTAAGGAGGAGACTCCAAAATGACCTAATGTTTCCAGAATCCAGAACAGATTCTCTGTGGTAACAATACAGTGACATGGATTTCATGCCTCTAAGTGGTTGCCAGATGAAGGGAATAGCCCCACGCAGGGCCTCTGAGAGAGAGAGAGAGAGAGAGAGAGAGAGAGAGAGAGAGAGAGAGAGAGAGAGAGAGAGAGAGAGAGAGAGAGACAGACAGACAGAGAGACAGAGAGAGAAAGAGACAGAGAGAGAGAGAGAGAGAGAGAGAGAGAGAGAGAGAGAGAGAGAGAGAGAGAGAGAGAGAGAGAGAGAGAGAGAGAGAGAGATAAAGTTAGGGGTGTGGGGCTCTCTGTATAGTGAGAAATTAAAGCTTCCCCCACTCAGCCCTATGGTGTTGTGAGGAAGGAAGGAATTTGAGGCTCAGGGGTGGTTTCGCTGTAGGGGTCACAGAGGTACCAAAAAATGTTTGGAGGGTCTAGGGGTAGAGTGCATGCAGTCTGCAGCTGGTGAAGCGATGGCACAGTATAGAGCGACACACACACACACATTCCTTCTAACACACTCCCAATGGAAAGCAGTCACAGAAAATTACAGCCATTTCCTGATGTGTCAGGCACTGCTGTCGCTTCGTGTTTCACAGAAAACACACGTTCACTTACTCCAAGACAGCTGTTTAGAGTGTATGTGCTTCTGCTGCACAGCCTTAAAACACATAAAGGTAAGCATAAACAAATTATGGATAACACATGCTCAATTTTGCACAATAAGCACATGCCAAAATCAAGTCCTCAATTTCTACATTTCAGTCAGACTAGATTATTAGCCTATGATTTGCATCTGCCCACACTGTAATAACACACACACACACACACACAGGAAGGAAGGCAGGATTATTGGTCAATTTGCAGCAGGCCTCATGTCAGGCCCTCATTAAACTCCCAGTTATCAGCAGAATGCGGTTGGAGGTGCTAATGGGGTCTAGTGGGGCGCTATGAGGTGCTAACTGGCCCACACACACTCACTGAGAAAATTACAAATGAAAATATCATCAATCAACATAGACCTAGGCTACTACAGCAGCCTATTATCGGGGTTGTTCAACATAATATCTAATATCAACACCTTCCTAATATTGAGCCTCAATTATTCGGGGCATGGACTCTACAAGGTGTCAAAAGCGTTCCACAGGGATGCTGGCCCATGTTGACTCAAATGCTTCCCACAGTTGTGTCCAGTTGGCTGGATGTCCTTTGGGTGATGGACCATTCTTGATACACATGGGAAACTGTTGAGCATGAAAAACCCAGCAGCGCTGCAGTTCTTGACACACTCAAACCGGTGTGCCTGGCATCTACTACCATACCCCATTCAAAGGCACTAAAATATTTTGTCTTGCCCATTCACCCTGTGAATGGCACACATACACAATACATATCTCAATTGTCTCAAGGCTTAGAAATCCTTCTTTAACCTGTCTTCTCCCCTTCATACTGAAGTGGATTTAACAAGTGACATCAATAAGGGATCATAGCTTTCATGTGAGAGTGTGATTTGAAGGAGTCAGGCACAGGAGGGTAAATCACCAAATACAGAGTTTATTCCGTAGTACAGTTACACTGGATACAGGGCGTAATACAGGCGCACTGGAACACAATACAAGCACACAGGGAGAAATAACCCTGGAAATACAAAGTACGGGTAGCTCAACCGAGCTACACTCATCTTCACATAAAACAATCACCCACAAGGACAAGGGGCCAGAGGGAACACTTATACACGGACTAATGAGGGGATATGAACCAGGTGTGTGTAATTGACAAGACAAGACAAATAGAATGATATATGGAGCGGCAGTGGCTAGTAAGCCGGTGACGACGAACACCGAAACCTGCCTGAACAAGGAGGGGAGGCAGCCTCGGCGGAAGTCGTGACAGTACCCCCCCTTGACGCGCAGCTCCAGCAGCGCGCCGACCCCGGCCTCGAAGGCGAGGAGGACGCGGAGCAGGGCGAGCCAGATGGCGACGGTGGAAATCCCGCAACAGGGAGGGATCGAGGATATCCCTCACCGGGACCCAGCACCGTTCCTCCGGACCGTACCCCTCCCACTCCACGAGATACTGAAGGCCCCCCACCCGACGCCTCAAATCCAGGATGGAACGGACAGAGTACGCCGGGGACCCCTCGATGTCCAGAGGAGGTGGAGGGACCTCCCGCACCGCAGACTCCTGGAGCGGACCAGCCACCACCAGCCTGAGGAGAGACACATGAAACAAGGGGTTAATACGGTAATCAGGGGGAAGTAATAACCTATAGGTGACCTCGTTGATTCTCCTCAGGACTTTGAACGGCCCCACAAACCGCGGGCTCAGCTTCCGGCAGGGCAGGCGGAGGGGCAGATTCCGGGTCGAGAGCCAGACCCGATCCCCCAGTACGAAGACCGGGGCCTCACTGCGGTGGCGGTCAGCATTGGCCTTCTGATGACGCACGGCGCGTTGGAGGTGAACGTGGGCAGCGTCCCACGTCTCCTCCAC
The DNA here is from genome assembly GCF_964263955.1 of Coregonus lavaretus. NCBI lineage: Eukaryota > Metazoa > Chordata > Actinopteri > Salmoniformes > Salmonidae > Coregonus > Coregonus lavaretus. The sequence continues at coordinate 15,736,482 of NC_140009.1, read as the reverse complement.
GCGCCGAAACCAGTCATCCACTGAAGGAGCCTCGGTCTGGCTCTGGTGCCACGGTGCCAGAACCAGTTGGTAACCTAAAACACATTGGAATGGCGTTAGGTTAGTAGAGGAGTGGCAGAGAGAGTTCTGGGCATATTCTGCCAATGGCAAGAACACCAACCACTCCCCCGGCCGGTCCTGGCAGTAGGACCGCAGGAACCTACCCACATCCTGATTTACCCATTCCACCTGCCCATTAGACTCGGGGTGGAACCAAGAGGTCAGGCTGACCGAGACCCCCAGACGTTCCATGAACGCCTTCCAGACTTTGGATGTGAACTGGGGACCTCGGTCAGACACTATATCCTCTGGTACCCCGTAGTGCCGGAAGACGTGTGTAAACAGGGCCTCCGCAGTTTGCAGGGCCGTGGGGAGACCAGGCAGAGGAAGGAGGTGGCAGGCCTTTGAAAAGCGGTCCACAACGACCAGGATGGTGGTGTTACCTTGGGAGAGAGGAAAATCAGTCAGGAAATCAACACGAGATGGTCATTGTGGAATTGGTAAAGGTTGTAACTTACCCGCTGGGAGGTGCCTAGGTGCCTTACTCTGGGCACACACCGAGCAGGAGGAGACATACACCCTCACGTCCTTAGCCAAGGTAGGCCACCAGTACTTTCCGGTCAGGCAGCGCACTGTACGACCGATACCTGGGTGACCAGAGGAGGGTGACGTGTGTGCCCAGTAGATCAGACGATCTCGGATAAGAGCAGGTACGTACCGCAGCCCAGCTGGACACTGAGGTGGAGATGGATCTGTGCGTAATGCCTGCTTTATATCCGCGTCCATCGTCCATACTACCGGCGCCACAATGCAGGAAGCCGGGAGTATGGGGGTGTTGTCTCTGGTTCCTCTCCTCTGTGTCATACAGCCGTGACAATGTGTCTGCCTTCACGTTCTTCGTACCCGGGATGTATGACAGTGAAAAATCGAACCGGGTGAAGAATAGGGCCCACCTGGCCTGGCGAGGATTCAGCCTCCTTGCTTCCCGGATGTACTCCAGGTTACGGTGGTACGTCCAGACGAGGAAAGGGTGTTTCGCCCTTTCGAGCCAATGCCTCCACACGGTCAAAGCTCGGACAACAGCCAACAGCTCCCGATCACCAACGTTGTAGTTCTGCTCCGCAAGGGCTGAGCTTCTTAGAGAAGAAGGCACAGGGGCGGAGCTTGGGTGGCGTGCCCGAGCATTGAGATAGGACAGCGCCTATCCCTACCTCGGACGCATCCACCTCCACTACGAACGGTAGTGATGGATCGGGGTGGGCCAGTACCGGGGCTGAGGTGAACAGACCCCTCAGTTTCCTGAAGGCCAGGTCAGCCTCAGCAGACCAGCGGAGCCGGGACGGCCCACCCTTCAACAGAGATGTAATGGGAGCTGCGACCTTGCCAACGCCCTGGATAAACCTCCGATAGTAGTTGGCGAAGCCCAGAAAGCGCTGCACCTCCTTAACCGTGGTGGGAGTTGGCCAATTACGCACGGCTGAAATGCAATCCCCCTCCATCTCCACACCTGAGGTGGTAATGCGGTATCCAAGGAAGGAGACAGACTGCTGGTAAAACATACACTTCTCTGCCTTGGCATAAAGCTCATTTTCCAACAGTCGGGCCAGCACTTTGCGAACCAGGGACACATGCTCGGCGCGCGTAGCGGAATACACCAGAATGTCGTCGATGTAGACCACTACACCGCGACCAAGCATGTCCCAAAACACCTCGTTCACAAAGGACTGGAAGACAGATGGAGCATTCATCAAACCGTAGGGCATCACCAGGTATTCATAATGCCCCGTGGTTGTGCTGAATGCTGTCTTCCACTCATCCCCCTCTCGAACATGCACCAGGTTGTACGCACTCCTGAGATCTGTATGGGTGGTCCTCTGTAGCTCAATTGTTAGAGCATGGCGCTTGTAACGCCAGGGTAGTGGGTTCGATCCCCGGGACCACCCATACGTAAAAATGTATGCACACATGACTGTAAGTTGTTTTGGATAAAAGTGTCTGCTAAATGGCATATTATTATTATTATTATTATTATCTAATTTGGTGAAGAAGCGCACCCCACGCATTGACTCGATCACTGAAGGAATGAGGGGGAGAGGATAACTAAATCTTACCGTCTCCTTGTTCAGTGGTCAATAATCAATGCAAGGGCGCAGACCACCGTCTTTCTTCTTCACAAAGAAGAAACTCGAGGAGGCGAATGAAGTGGAAGGACATATATACCCCTGGCGCAGGGACTCGGCGATGTATGTTTCCATAGCCACCGTTTCAGCCTGCGACAGGGGGTACACATGACTCCTGGGAGGTACAGTGTCTACCCGGAGGTTTATCGCGCAATCCCCCGCCCGATGAGGTGGTAACTTGGTAGCCTGCGTTTTAGAGAACGTGTGCGCCAAATCTAGGTATTTGGGGGGAATGCGCACGGTGGAGGTACTGTCTGGACTTTCCACCGTGGAAACACCTAGACACCTACCCTGACACTCTCGCGACCACCCCGTGAGAACCCTCTGCGGCCATAAAAAGGTGGGGTTGTGGAGTGCTAACCAAGGGAGACATAATATCACAGGGAAAGCAGGAGACTCAATAATATAAAACGTGACCTGCTCACAATGAGTCTCCTGGGCGATCATGGTGACTGGTGCAGTAACCTCCTTAACAAACCCGGACCCTAATGGTCGACTATCAAGTGCTCTGATGGGGAGTGTAATGGATAGGGGAACCAATGAAATGCCTAGCCGGTGTGAGAATGCCCTGTCCATAAAGTTCCCAGCTGCGCCTGAATCGACTAGCGCCTTACACTGGGGAACTACCATGTGATCACGAAAGTAGATGGGTAGGATACAGTGCGCAGCAGAGGGCTCTGAACGAGTGTGGGTGTTCGATACCTGGGGTGACGCGTGAGTGCCCTGCCTGCCGCCTCCAGACCCAAAAGAGCGCTGACAACAACGTGTGGTGTACCGTCCCTTCGTGCCACCAGTGTGACACGGTCACTGTCGTCCTCCGCTCTCTCGGATGGCGGTTCCACCCAGCTCCATCTGCTCGGAATCCGAGTCGGCCGGGGTGGGAACGGGCAGACCCTTTCCAGGACGTCCTCTGGCTGCCAGCAGGTTGTCCAAAAGAATGGCCATGTCCACCAGTTGTGCGAAGGACAACATGGTGTCACAGCAGGCTAGCTCCCATTGGACGTCCTCCCATAGATGGCACCAGAAATGGTCGATAAGGGCCCGCTCGTTCCACCCGGACCCCGCTGCCAGAGTCCGAAACTCCAAAGCGAAGTCCTGCGCGGTCCTCATCCCCTGCCTCAGGTGGACCAGCCGCTCACCTGCCTCTCGACCTTCGGGCAGGTGATCAAAGACCGCCCGAAAGAGGCGAGCGAACTCCCTGTAGTTCTCCAACGTGGCTCCTCATTCGTTCCACACCGCGTTGGCCCACTCCAGGGCTTTCCCGAGAGGCAGGAGACGAGGGCGGACTCCTTCTCCTGCTCCGATGGGGCCGGCCTGATGCTGGAGAAATAGAGCTCCAGTTGGAGGAGGAATCCTTGGCAGAGCGCCGCCGTCCCGTCGAACTCCTGTGGTCGGGATATCTGGATCCCTCCGGGTGCTGGGGTGTGGGTGGCTGGATCCGGTTGACCAGCTGGTCTCGACAGATCGGGTTCTCTCCTCTCCAGGCATTGGACGACCTGAAGAATCCGATCCATCGCTTCCCCCAAGCTGGCCAGCATCGTGGAATGCTCCTGGACCCGTGCCACAATTCCAGGCATGTGCTCCTCTCCCGCTGACTCAATTGTCAGTGTGGGTGATTCTGTGAGAGTGTGATTTGAAGGAGTCAGGCGTAGGAGGGTAAATCACTGAATACAGAGTTTATTCCGTAGTACACAGTTAGGCTGGATAGCATCAACAGCACAGGGCGTAATACAGGTGCACTGGAACACAATACAAGCACACAGGGAGAAATAACCCCGGCAATACAAAGTACGGGTAGCTCAACCGAGCTACACTCATCTTCACATAAAACAATCACCCACAAGGACAAGGGGCCAGAGGGAACCCTTATACACAGACTAATGAGGGGATATGAACCAGGTGTGTGTAATTGACAAGACAAGACAAATGGAATGATGATATATGGAGCGGCAGTGGCTAGTAAGCCGGTGATGACGATCGCTGAAACCTGCCCGAACAAGGAGGGGAGGCAGCCTCGGCGGAAGTCATGACATTTCACCTGGATTGAAAACAAATTGTTCCTAATGTTTGGTATACTAAGTGTACAGTGTATAGAATCATTGTACAATCTAAACCACTATTTACCCCACTTTACCCTACCATAAGAACACCTGCAAACGCCGGAAAGGGTGTATTTAGGCTACTCACTCCATGGAAGGGAACACTGCTACCTCGCTCACTCTCTTTGGTCTCCAACCAAGGTGCATTAATAAATTGATGAGCAAACAGAAGTGTATAGGACATTCAACTCATGGAAGACAGTGGAAGTTGATAATCATATAAGTGATTATTTATTTTTAAACGTAAAGCCAACGCATTTCGGCCCTAGCTTTAGGGTTTTACAGAGTGAAAAATGAATAGGAGGCTGGTTTGAAAAAAATCTAAACAATCACTTGATGGCGGACCATAGTCCGGTGCACCTGGTTCAGTATAATCTTACTCTTAACTGTTGAATATTGTAGGTCTACTGAGTACTTACACATTGTACCACACATGCTACTAAGGGGGTTAGTTATCATGATCTTTAGCCTACTCTCTGAACATGTCTTGTGTGTGTGGTCTTTGCGCAGCTCACAGAGCCCGCCAATCTTGGGTGCGTTCGAAAATTCGCTCTGGCTATCTACTCCGATTTCAGAGCACTCTCGTCTGAGTGTGCCAGAGCGCAGAATAACTGATGAATTTACGATGAATAACTGATGAACACCCGTTGGATATGACCGGTGTCATAAAAAGCGTAATTAAAGTGTTGCCAGCAGCACAGTTACAGTCACCAACGCTCTGGATAACATGAAAATAACCTAACCAGCTCAGCTAGGGCGAGTAAAATTGTCGGAGTGAGGTGGAAGTGGCTAGCAAGCTAGCCAACATTAGCCAGTTAGCTTGGGTGCTTGACTGCTGTTGTGAGGTCAGAACGCTCGGATCAAGCCTACTCCTCGGCCAGAGCGTCCAGTTTGCGCTCTGAATGCTCCGAGAGCGAAAGGCATTCTGGCACTCCAGATTGAATTTACGAACACACCCATTGATTTCGCGCCAAACAACATTTATCCACGCGCGAGTTTGTGCTCGGTAAACATATACATATACTAAAGCCTGAGTTAGCTAGGCCCTATTCATATTAATTTCATTCCGGTGTAGGTCCCTCCACAAGAATGGAATCAAACATGTCTGAACAGTTCGTTGAAGTTGACAATTTCGGGGTCGAGTTGTTGGAAAATATTGATATGAGGATGGAACCTCAACACAGCCATGAGGAAGTCAGCAGGTAGGCCTATATTTTTATCTACACTGTGTGATTCACAGACAACCCTTGCGGATGTGATAGCCTTGCCTAGGCTAGGTCTATCTACAACAGTTTGATAAGGCTGTTGTGGGCCAGGACACATAGCCTAGGCTATTAGGTTGAGCTAGTAGGCTAGCCTACATACGAACATCTTATTCTAATCTAGATAATGTGCTTGCAGTTTTTACTACACCTAGGCCATAGGCTTTATTGTCTTAACTGAGTTTCAACTTTAAAGGATACATTTTATGTGGTTAGGCTTATGAAAAAATGACAGGATTGTTTGAATCAGTTTTGAATTTGTGGTCCACATTTCCCATTAATAACTGGTGTAGCTAGTTAGCTTTAGGCTAGACCTATCACCAAAGTTTATTTGGTGATTTCTTATGCTCAGCCAGGAGGTTTTAATCCTCATTGAAAGGGTGATTCTAGAGATAGTCACCAGTCTGTCCAAAGATGAAGCTCCAGTTTTGGTCCTACCCAAGCGATCCAGCTGGGCCAATGTAAGGTAAGCCACTCACTTTGTTACTATAATGTCAAGCTTTTGGGCCATATTCACTCTGTTTGACCTTTGCAAGATAAACACTTAAATCTATACAACAGATGTCTTATTTATGTTGTGTAAATACAGTATAACCCAGTACATTTGAAATAAGTGGTCATGTTGTGTAAACTGAACATTGCACTCAATTTGAAAAGTCAGGTCCTACAAGTGGTCTAAATTGCTGTTAAATGCATTTGGAGGAAATCCTTTAGTTCTTTGTTCTCTCATTCTATCTGAATGTGTAAAAGAGCTAAGAAGTCAAAAGGGATTTGTGGAGTGAAAATTGTGTCGATAGAATCACCGAAAGTTTTGAATCTTAATCCTTGAAGCTGAAATAAATTCCTGACTGAATAGGTGTCAGTTTGATAAAATATTTAAAAAGCACCAGCTACACATAGAAACACACACACACAAATCTGGCGGTTTGTGGAGGTCTTTAATGTGCACAGGCTGTGGAGACCTCATGCTTAGAACAAAACAAACTGTCTGGTTGAGTCTACATCAAACCTCCTTACAGTTTAAAGCACATTCTGGCTCGGCCCTTTCAAATGTGAGAATCCCACAGATAGGGAGGCAAAGGTTTCACAGAGGAAATGCAGTCGAGGTATGGGGAGGCCTATCACAGGTAGCCCCCAGGGTTTGGGATTCTTCTAAGAAGGATCATAAAGGTGGCGGGCTCCTTTACAAAACTCATCAAAGATACAATACCAAATATTCCGATTTTGTGAAGAATTCTTTCATGAATAATTTCTTCGTCTTCATTCCCAACTTTGAGTTTTGACAATGCCGTTGGCCTTCAAATGACTTCTGGCAGTTCTGTCACCACAGTTCGGAGCGACTGTTCCTCGTCTGTCACTAAATTTGGTGAGAAGAAAGACACACACCACTGTTAATATGCCCCCCCCCCCCTCTCTCTCACTTCCCCCTTCCCTCAGCTGTGCACAGACAAAGTTACATTATTTTAATTCACAAACTTTTTAAATTACTCTAAGGAATTTAATCAGCCCTACTTCATGTGGCTTTCATTCTTATCCTCTCTGGGCTTACATGAACTAATTGCAAAAACTGCAAAGACATGGTATGCCTTATGCTGCTGGTCAGAGAAGCTTTCCTGGTGTTATTCACTATGGATTTCATTATCCATCCTAAAGAAAATCCTGAATGAACTACTTTGATGATGAAATACCTATTATCAGATATCATAGGGGATTGATTGAAAGGGTTTCTAGACTGTACTGGTGTATCACAATATACTGGTAGCCTATAATACAGCAGTTTAACTGGGTTTTCTATGCAGGGCACATTCTCAAGGTTCTATCCACCATCTACAAACTTGTGCAGAGCAACACATATGCTACAAAAAGGTAATGTCTTGTCAGATAGCCAACGCATAAGAAAATACATCCTTGCCTTAACACCAGTACTTTGAGAAGGTGTTCTCTTGTTTCCACAGGGACATCTATTACAACGACACACAGCTTTATGGTTCACAGAGGACTGTCGATTCCATTGTGGATGACATCTCCTGCATGCTCAAGGTTCCACGCAGAAGACTACATGTGGTGTGTATATAGTATGTGAGTGTGTGTGTGCCTCTGTGAGAGTACAATTTCAGTTCAAGAGGAGGTAACAATGGCCTGATGTTGAATAAAACCATACTAAAACATTTGGAAATACCTTTTGATACGACATGTTATGATTAGTTTAAGCCTATTCTCTGCCTCATACAGGAAGCAACCGTGTATGTATTTTCCATGATTTCCATTATCAAAGAGCAATGAAATTAAACTTGACTCAAAAGCATTGTCGTGTGTGTGTGTGTGTGTGTGTGTGTGTGTGTGTGTGTGTGTGTGTGTGTGTGTGTGTGTGTGCACATGCGTATGTGTTTAACGGTCTCCAGCTAGCCACGTCCAAGGGCTTCATCTCAGGTGATCTGTGTTACCTGGAGGAGGACAGCACCAAGGTGGACTGCCACTCTAACTCCACTGTAAGTCCCACTAACACTAACTACATTCCCCCAACAGCTCAGCATCGTCACAGTATGGTCATATGCATATAATGTTAGATACCTATAATGTTAGATATACAGGATCATCATCCGCCATGAACGTTTAACAGTGCTAAACTTCTCCCATTTCAATGACATAACAGAGATCCGTAGTCTCAGCCAAACCTATTAAATCCTGTGTTCACCTCTTTCTGGCCATAATCTCCAGGTTCAACCAATGTACTAATCACTCGATTTACAGCATAATTGTTCAGAAAACAAAAAGAACTCAAACAGTTTACTTGTATTCTGTCTACTGTTTGTGGGTTGCATAAATCAACTGACACCGAAACAGCTAGATTCATATCTCATTATACTTTTTTTGTTTGAAAGCTAACAGTAACTTGCTATGTTGACAATTGTGTCTCTCTTATTGTGTCTCTTAATTGTGTTCTCAGGCTACTCCAGTTTCTTCTAATGTTGGCGGAATCAGGAGTATCCTTTATAATCATGTCAGAACTCATATTTCAGCAATATTGTAACAAGTTTGTAAGACTTCCTTCCTCTTTTAACTAACTCCTCCAACTCTTATCTATTGGTGAGGAAGAGTCCATCAGTCATGTTTGTGTTCACCTTGACCCGTTCTCCAGACATTGTGTCATCTGCTAAGTTTGTTTTGATAGTGGAGAAGGACGCCACCTTCCAGAAACTGCTTGATGATGACTTTTGCACCAAGCTATCTCCTTGCATCATGATCACAGTATATCCTACTTATGGTTTTCTTTTGAGCTATTGCTTTAAATTGAATGTGCTAATCATATGATTTATTGTAAATCTGTTATGTGTTTGTGTCAGGGTAAAGGTGTCCCAGATGTGAACAGCAGGCTGATGGTGAGAAAGCTTTGGGACACCCTGCACATCCCTATATTTGCTCTGGTGGATGCTGACCCTTATGGTAATACTCTCCACTCTTTTATCCTATCAGACACACACACACACACACACACACAGGGGTTGCGTGTCCTGCTAAGCCGACATGCCTCTCTGATGTGTCAGGGTGGTTAGAATGGGGATTGTGTTAGCGTGTTCTAGCCCAGTGGAATCATCACACTGGGGCCCCTGGACTCACTGACACAGACTGTCCCTCTCCATACAGCACCTCTCTGCTCCCCTCCGCTCTCCTCACATCACATGGCGAGTCGCATGTGTAACACTTTACTTTGTTCTCTGTCCCCTTAGCTACATATCTCAGAGGATAATTGCTCTGGTATGGTGGTGATTGTATCGTGTCTCTTTCCCTCTCTTTCTCTTTCTGTCTCACTCTAATTTTCGCAGGGATTGAGATCATGTGCATCTACAAGTATGGATCAGTGGTGAGTCCTGCCGTGCCTGTGTATTTCTGTACATTATACAACGTGGCTTGTGCAGTGTCTCGGTGCAAGAAATATGTCATTATTCTCCTCTTAAAGTTGAAAAAGGGGAGCGGTCAACCATATCTGAGCATTTGAAGTGGCATGAAGTGGAAAAGTAAAGTGATTGCGTGGGATCTCATTTGTGTGAGGTTTTTGTATGTGTGTTTCTGGTTTATATGATCTAATCTAATTTTATTTGTCACATGCGCCGAATACAACAGGTGAAATGCTTACTTACAAGCACTTAACCAACAATGCAGTTTTAAGAAATGGAATCACAATAAAATAACAATAATGAGCCTATATACAGGGGGTACAGGTACCGAGTCAATGTGTGGGGGCACAGGTTAGTCGAGGTAATTTGTACATGTGGGTAGGGGTAAAGTCACTATGAAAAGATAATAAACAGCGAATAGCAGCAGTGTCAATGCAAATAGTCCGGGTGGCCATTTGATTAATTGTTCAGCAGTCTTATGGCTTTGGGGTAGAAGCTGTTAAGGAGCCTTTTGGACCTAGACTTGGCGCTCTGGTACCGCTTGCCGTGCGGTAGCAGAGAGAACAGTCTGTGACTTGGGTGACTGGAGTCTTTGACAATTTTTGGGGCCTTCCTGTGACATTGCCTAGTATATAGGTCCTGGATGGCAGGACGCTTGGCCCCAATGATGTACTGGGCTATACACACTACCCTCTGTAGCGCCTTACGGTCGGATGCCAAGCAGTTGCCATACCAGGCGGTGATGCAAACGGTCAGGATGCTCTCGATGGTGCAGCTGTAGAACTCTTTCAGGATCTGGAGACCCATGCCAAATCTTTTCAGTGTCCTGAGGGGGAAAAGGCGTTGTCGTGCCCTCTTCAAGACTTTCTTGGTGTGTTTGGACCATGATAGTTTGTTGGTGATGTGGACACCAAGGAACTTGAAACTCTCGACCCGCTCCACTACAGCCCCGTCGATATGAAATGGGGTGTGTTCGGCCCTCCTTTTCTTGTAGTCCACGATCATCTCCTTTGTCTTGCTCACGTTGAGGGAGAGGTTGTTGTCCTGGCACCACACTGCCAGGTTTCTGACCTCCTCCCTATAGACTGTCTCATCATTGTCAGTGATCAGGCCTACCACTGTTGTGTCGTCAGCAAACTTAATGATGGTGTTGGAGTCGTGCTTGGCCACGCAGTCGTGGGTGAACAAGGAGTACAGGAGGGGACTAAGCACGCACACCTGAGGGGCCCCCGTGTTGAGGATCAGCGTGGCAGATGTGTTGTTGCATACCCTTACCACCTGGGGGCGCCCGTCAGAAGTCCAGGATCCAGTTGCAGAGGGAGGTGTTTAGTCCCAGGGTCCTTAGCTTAGTGATGAACTTTGTGGGCACTATGGTGTTGAACGCTGAGCTGTAGTCAATTAACAGCATGCTCATATAGGTGTTCCTTTTGTCCAGGTGGGAAAGGGCAGTGTGGAGTGAGATTGAGATTGCGTCATCTGTGGATCTGTTGGGGCGGTATGCGAATTGGATTGGGTCTAAGGGTTTCCGGGATGATGGTGTTGATGTGAGCCATGACCAGCCTTTCAAAGCACTTCATGGCTACCGACGTGAGTGCTACGGGGCGGTAGTCATTTAGGCAGGTTACCTTCGCTTTCTTGGGCACAGGGACTATGGTGGTCTGCTTGAAACATGTAGGTATTACAGATTCGGTCAGGGAGAGTTTGAAAATGTCAGTGAAGACACTTGCCAGTTGGTCCGCGCATGCTCTGAGTACACGTCCTGGTAATCCGTCTGGCCCCGCGGCCTTGTGAATGTTGACCTGTTTAAAGGTCTTGCTCACATCGGCTACGGAGAGCGTGATCACACAGTCGTCCGGAACAGCTGGTGCTCTCATGCATGCTTCAGTGTCGCTTGCCTCGAAGCGAGCATAAAAGGCATTTAGCCCGTCTGGTAGGCTCGCATCACTGGGCTGCTCGTGGCTGGGTTTCCCTTTGTTGTCCGTAATAGTTTGCAAGCCCTGCCACATCCGACGAGCGTCAGAGCCAGTGTAGTAGGATTCAATCTTAGTCCTGTATTGACGCTTTGCCTGTTTGATGGCATAGTGGGAATCCTTATAAGCGTCCGGATTAATGTCCGCTCCTTGAAAGCAGCAGCTCTAGCCTTTAGCTCGGTGAAGATGTTGCCTGCATTAAAGTCCAAGGCCACTAGGAGCGCCGCTTCTGGATGAGCATTTTCTTGTTTGCTTATGGCCTTATACAGCTCGTTGAGTGCAGTCTTAGTGCCAGCGTCGGTTTGTGGTGGTAAATAGATGGCTACGAAAAATATAGGTGAAAACTCTTGGTAGATAGTGTGGTCTACAGCTTATCATGAAGTACTCTACCTCAGGGGAGCAATACCTTGAGACTACCTTAATATTAGATCTCGCACAGGCTGTTATTGACAAATAGACACACACCCCCACCCATCGTCTTACCGGACGTAGCTGTTCTGTCCTGCCGATGCACGGAAAACTCAGCCAACTGTATATTATCCGTGTCGTAGTTCAGCCACGACTCAGTGAAACATAAGATAGTACAGTTTTTAATGTTCTGTTGGTAGGATAGTCTCGAACGGAGCTCATCCAGTTTATTCTCCCCGTGATTGCACATTGGCCAATAGAACGGATGGTAGAGGCGGGTTACCGATGCACGGAAAACTCAGCCAACTGTATATTATCTGTGTCGTAGTTCAGCCACGACTCAGTGAAACATAAGATAGTACAGTTTTTTATGTTCTGTTGGTAGGATAGTCTCGAACGGAGCTCATCCAGTTTATTCTCCCCGTGATTGCACATTGGCCAATAGAACGGATGGTAGAGGCGGGTTACCCACTCGCCGGCGAATTCTCACAAGGCACCCTGATCTCCGCCTCCTGTATTTCCTTCTTTTCTTCATGCGAATGACGGGGATTTGGGCCTTGTCTGGGAGCAACATTATATCCTTCGCTTCAGACTCATTAAAGAAAAAATCTTTGTCCAATTCGAGGTGAGTAATCGATGTTCTGATATCCAGAAGCTCTTTTTGGTCATAAGAGATGGTAGCATCAACATTATGCATAAAATAAGTTACAAACAATGCGAAAAACACACAAAATACCATTGGTTAGGAGCCCGTAAAACGGCAGCCACCCCCTCCGGTGCCATTACTACTACCCCAGGTGGACTTGTGTGTCTGAATGTGTATGTCTGTGTTGTTTTATGTACTATATGCATGTGTATGGTTGTATGTATTCACATATGTGTGTTTTATACACAGTTTGTCAACCTGTCTGTCTGTCTGGTTGTGTATTGACGTGTTTCTATGTGTATATCTTTCCCTTCAGGCCATGTCGTTTGAGGCCCACAGTCTGACCGTCCCCAGCATTATGTGGCTAGGCCTCCTCCCCTCTGACCTCCAGAGGTTTGGCGACAACCACTCGCTACTTCCTCCTTCCTCCTCCCTACCTCTAATTGGGATTATATTCTGGGGATTTGGAGATTGTTTGTTTTGGTTTCTGTTGCTGTTGCCTTCGCTTTTTTCTCTCTCCCTGAGGAGCTGTTTTGGAGGGTATATTGAGTTTTAAGTATATGTCAGCTGGAGCAGTCTTAGCCTGAAAAGGGGGTTTTGACATAAGTAAAGTTTAATTGTAGTCTGCAAGCCTGCTCCTCCTAAGACTCCAACTGTACAGTACATTATCAAAAGTATCCACATCTTATACAGTTTGGACAGAAATGGAGAGAGCCGTAACATTGTGTCAGGGTATTTCCTTTGTTTCAGTTGTAACAACATAATTAGTATTTATATCTTTAATATGGTCATTTAGAAGACCATCATCCAAAGCTATATACAGTTAAGATATGTTTGGTATATGTCTCATAATATGACTGTTCACCTCTTGAACTGACTGAAATGAAAACTGTACTGATCATAACCCTTCTGTACTTTAGATTGAGAGTACCTGAGGATGCTCTGATCCCCCTCACACAGAGAGACCAGAGTAAACTGACCAGCCTGCTGAAGAGACCCTACCTGGCCTGCCAACCTGCCTGGCAGAGAGAGGTAAGAGGGGGAGGGCTACCTTTTATGAGTGGTTTACATACAATACAAATATGGAAAGGGAGAGAAAGAAGAATGTGTGCAGTTTGTCTGTTATTAGAAATAAGGGAGAAAAACGTTAAAGAAGAGAATGTGTGCTTTACCCAGTTTGTATTCCCACCTCTCAAGCCGTTCAGAGAATGGTTGAATGCAATGTGGGTTGGTCTGTTTAGTAAACATGTCCCTAGTCTCCACTACCCTGCTCTGAAGAAACTGTACACTTGTAGTCCTTCACTCCTGTTTAACAAGACTAGGCGGCGTTCTGTGAGTGTGTTTTTACTACAATTTAGACGTTTTGCAGGTGTGACACAGCACAGTGGAATGTGTTTGAGAGAGCTGTCAGCTCCCTGGTATTTGGGATACTTCGAGATACCAGCTCTGTTGTGAAATATATTGAACAAAAATATAAACTTCAACGTTTTTACTGAGTTACAGTTCATATAAGGAAATCAGTCAATTGAAATAAATTCATTAGGCCCTAATCTATGGATTTCACATGACTGGGCAGGGGTGCAGCCATGGGTGAGCCTTGGATGGCATAGGCCCACCCGCTTGGCAGCCAGGTCCACCCACTGGGGAGCCAGGCCCAGCCAATCAGAATGTGTTTTTCTCCACAAAAGGGCTTTATTACAGACAGAAATACACCTCAGCACCCCCCCCCCACCCCCCCCCCCACCCCACCCTCAGACTATCCCGCAGGTGAAGAAGCCGGATGTGGAGGTCCTGGGCTGGCGTGGTTACACATAATCTGCGGTTGTGAGGCCAGTTGGAAGTACCGCCAAATTCTCTAAAACAACGTTGGAGGCAGTTTATGGTAGAGAAATGAACATTAAATTCTCTGGCAACAGATCTGGTGGACATTCCTGCAGTCAGCATGCCAATTGCACGCATCTGTGGCATTGTGTTGTGTGACAAAACTGCACATTTTAAAGTGGGCTTTTATTGTCACCAGCACAAGGTGCACCTGTGTAATGATCATGCTGTTTAATCAGCTTCATTCTATGCCACACCTGTCAGGAGGATGGATTATCTTGGTTAAGGAAAAATGCTCACTAACAGGGATGTAAACAAATTTGTGCACAGAATTTGAGAGAAATAAGCTTTTTATGCGTATAGATCATGTCTGGGATTTTTTATTTCAGCTCATGAAACATGGGACCAACACTTTACATGTTGTGTTTATATTTTTGTTCAGTGGTAGATAAGATCACACCTGGTGGTCCAGGATGAACTCTGTTTGCTCATCTTCCTCTTGCACATCTCTTAAGACATGTTTTGTCGTTGTTGCAGATGGAAATGATGCATCGGAGCAAGGTGAAAGCTGAGATCCAGTCACTGGCGTCCATAGCCCCTGATTACCTCAGCCGTGTCTACCTACCCAATAAGCTGCGCTACGGCGGCTGGATATGATCACACACTGCCCCTCTGTGGACGGTGGGATGTGGGATTTGATTTGGCTGGATTCAAGCACTCATGTATGGATGTGGTACAGTTGCAGTGTCTGTCTGCATATTTTACATTTACATTTTAGTCATTTTAGCAGACGCTCTTATCCAGTTACCCAATCCTGTCTGTCACACAGTGACCTGAATGTAAAATTGTACATCACATTTTTATATTATTGATTATTTTACGTCATTATATTATATGACGTGTATATTTAACTCAATTATTCCAGATTAGAGTATCAATCCACCTGAAATGGCCAATTGACTGTGATTGACTGTGTCCTTGATGGTAATGTACCTGTGGATACTAAAAATGTAAATTTTCTGCCACTTGTATTAAATCAAATCAAATCAATTTGTATTTGTCACATGCTTCATAAACAACAGGTGTAGACTAACAGTGAAATGCTTACTTACGGGCTCTTCCCAACAATGAAGAGAGAAAAATACTAGAAAAATAATAACACGAGGAATAGATACACAATGAGTAACGATATCTTGGCTATATTCAAGGGGTACCAGTACCGAGTCGATGTGCAGGAGTACGAGGTAATTGAGATAGATATGTACATATAGGTAGGGGTAAAGTATTGTCTAAAGTTTTGTTGGTCTCCTGGAAGTGTTGACTGGTCCAGTGCTAGGTAGGTGTTGCAGACTTTACTTTCCATAGAGGACAAGGCTATGGTATCTTCAAACAAATCCTGTGGGTGTATTTAGACACCGTGATATACAGACAGTAGCTGCTAATAATTGTGCACCCAGCTTCTTGTGGCCACTAGTCAAAGGTAATGCCTCCACCCCGGTACCTTCTGTGAGTGGTCATATACAATTTGTCCTATTGTCATGTGGTCATGGAAAAATATATGTAACCAATAATATGTAACACCATATAATGATTAGTATGTGCCACCAGATGGAGACAGTGATCATTGGCGCTTATGGAACATCATTTTCATTACGAGACGCTGGCAGGGTTTCCACAAGCTTCTCTGACCACGAAGTCAGATTTGACAGTTACAAAGTCAAAATTGGCACAACAACAACAACAAAAGCTTTTTGGTCTTCATTTAAGGTTAGTGTTAGGCATAAGGTTGGCAGTGTGGTTAAGGTTAGGGTTAGGTTTAAAATCAAATTTTAAGAAGATAAATTGTAGAAATGGGCGGGGTTTATGATTTAGTGGCTATAGCAGCTATTGACGACCCTTTGGCAGGCGTGGCTCCTTACGTGGAAAACAGACAGATTGTGAGAACGAGACCAGAGAAACATCATCAGGTAAACAAACGACATTTGAAAACCAATAACTGCACGGAATGTGCGCCGTCTAGGTAGCTAGCTAGCTTGCTTACTTATGACACTTACTGGCTTCGCTGGATTGTTGTAGCAAGCGCATCCTCCATCAGCTTTCCACAACTAACGTAACGTTAGCTGGTTAGCTAGCCACAGACAGTCTGGATAATAATCAATAATTTGACATTGATCTCTTCGCTGCTAATCAGAGAGAAAAGAGAGACGTTGTCACCCTGTGGTCGCTGCCAAATAGTAGGGTATTAGAAATAGAGCGTGGCTCCGTGTTAAATTTTTTTTGGGTGTAAATGCTCTATCTGGTCTGAGTATGGTAACGATTGGTTCTAGCTATAGTGTTCGATCAGAAAGTTGTCTAGCCACAAAATTGCATTGCTTTTTGAAGGAAGCCTGCAAATTGTTGCACAGTTGTAAGTAAGTAAGTAAGCTATAGCTTGTCAATCAAATCATATCAATTTTCTCCTATTAATTTTCACTGAGTTTGTTTTGATCATTGGTAAATGTTGATAAATGTAGGTATGTCTACGAGACCTCTATCAAATTTAGACAGGGTAACCTTCGTTGTAAACCAATCCAAAAACGTAAAGTATGTGGAATTGATCATGCCATATAGCACCCAGCTAATTGGCTATGACCTTTACAGTGACTGCTTGTAGCAGTGAGTAGGTTATAGTATAGCTATGATTCCTTGAAAAAAGAGGGTAGAGTTACCTCACCCGACTTGTTGCTAGATAGTCAGACCATAACCCTAACAAGGACTGGCAATGGCTGTGGCTGTGCATACAGTGTCAATGGGTCTTTGCATTACATGAGCTGTGATGCAACATGGACCCACCCCCAGCCCCTGGTTTGATAAAGATGGAAGGTATAGATGGAATGGTAGTCCTAGGTTATATTACAATTATTCACTTGAACAGACAGATGGTTGTGCTGTCTTTTGTGTTTGGTAAGTCTCCTCTCAGCTGTTGTAGTCTTATGTGTTGTTGTCCATGGTTTCAGGACAGGCTCTTGAGTGGCCCTCATGTTTTTCCTCTTGTCAAGGGCAGCTGACTACAAGCTGAAGGAAAGCGATGCCTCGGGCTATGAGCATTTTACATCTACTCTTCTCTGTATGTTGGTTAGCTTAGTATCTGTTCAGTCATGTTTCGAAAGGTATTTTCCCTCTGTTCGGTCAAAGTGGAATGGGATGTTTTCAGGTAAAGAATGTTTGTTCTTTTTAAATGGCTGAGACTATTTGGACTTTTAGCCTTTTAATGAATTTCAACATTTTTGCATTGATCTTTATGCTCATGATAGGCTATATTTTGTGGTTGTTCGTATTCATAATACAACATAGCCTTGTCTTGCCTAAATGTCTGGTCTCTTTAGATCTCTTGAGGACTGATTGTTTTAGGCCAATGCTTTTGATTCGTTAGAATATTCAATTTATTTTCATGTTTTGTTTTGAAGTTGGAGCGCAACTTGAGATGAAAGCCTGGTGATTCTAATTTGATCTCACTTGATGATGGTCAAAAGTGGCCTACACAGACAAAGCTTAGTGTGGTAGCCCTCTCTGACCCCCCCCAGCTTATATAAATAGACCTCTGATCTCCGCTGATCGTGTTTCACCGCCTCACCAAATGCACCCAGCTCTGCCGTCCATCTGATCCGCTGTCAGTCTGGGACCAGAAAGGAGATCGTATTTGATTCCAGTGGTAGGCTAAACCAACATGTCTCTTCCTTTCCCCTTCCCAGATTTAGAGGGTCTAAGATGGACGCTGTTATCCGCCGATGTCCCTTCCTGACCATGGTGCCCCGGGCGTTCCTGCAGCTGGCAGGGAAGTCATCCCTGGTGGGCTATGCCCTGAAGTGCCCTGTGATGATGGACCTGGCCTCACGCCCTCTGGCCAGAGCTCTCTCCTCTTCAGTCTCAGTGTCCACACCAACAAACGACGGTGAGCACAGTAGTTCCCCATAGTCACTTATTATAAACGGTTTCAGATGGGCTACGTTATGGATTTATTGTATAGAGGAGCAATGTTGTTGTGCTATTTTACTAATCTAGCTTGAGGCTTGCTTATGGTAGGGCTCAATGCCTCTTTGTAAACAAATTGCTCTTAATCAAATTACTGTGCAAATGTGACTGCTAACTCGCCCATACAAATAGTCATAAATGTAACCTAATTTATGTTGAATACTCCTCTATTAAGGCTGTGAAGAATCTTACACTTGCTCAACCGCGTTTTATTTTATTTTCATATTTTCCTCAGTGCACAAATAGGCCTAAATAATTGAATAAAATATATATAAATGTATTTAAGTTAATCAAATATAAATCCTCCTCTTGTTGTCAGTGTAGAGTCAGAGAAGGGGGTCCAGCTGCCCCCGGGCCACCCCATGTCCCCTGTTGGGCAGCCCGTGGGCTCCAAATGCCCCTTCCTGGCGGCTGAGATGGTGCAGAAGAACACCAGCGTGGTGAGGGAGGCCTGCATCGAGCTGTCAGAGGACGTACAGGACAGGAGCACAGTCCACACAGGTAAACATGTGACCTGTCTTTGACCTTCTCCACTCAGTTGTGTAAGCAGAGGTCAGTTATGTATGTGTTAGGAAAGCTTGGTATGGATAGTCACCTTTCAAGGAATTTGTCATAGTAAAAATGTGTCATAGAAGGAGTTTAGTTGATCACTCTTTAACAGTGTTTATCCCCCTTTATTGATACAGAGAAGTCCCAAGTGGATCCCACTGTGGTGGACCTGATCAATACTGACAGGGCTGACCTAGGCACCCTGAAGACCATGCTGAAACAGCGCCCCCCCAAGGTCTCTCACTTACTGCGAGACAACCTGCCCAAAGGTAAGCACCTGCTCACGTGTCCTCGTACACTTGGGGCCAATGTTTCCTCTAAACTGTGCGCGCAGAGAAGCACGAGATTGAACTTCACTCAACTTTCTAGAGTTTTCCCTGTTAGTTAACAGTATCAACGTTTCCCTTTACTGTGGGAATTGTGATAAAATCAACGCAATATTAGCCACTTTCAGTGCAACATAAAGAAAATGAACTATGCAAGAGATTTAGTTGTAGGCAGAGCGCATCGGAATAGGATTCTATTGCATTGACAGGCACGACTCAGGGCTGTACTCTACAGTCGTGGTCAAAAGTTTTGAGAATGACACAAGTATTGGTCTTCACAAAGTTTGCTGCTTCTGTGTTTTTAGATATTTTTGTCAGATGTTACTATGCTATACTGAAGTATAATTACAAGCATTCCAGAAGTGTCAAAGGCTTTTATTGACAATTACATTAAGTTTATGCAAAGAGTCAATATTTTCAGTGTTGACCCTTCTTTTTCAAGACCTCTGCAATCCGCCCTGGCATGCTGTCAATTCACTTCTGGGCCACATCCTGACTGATGGCAGCCCATTCTTGCATAATCAATGCTTGGAGTTTGTCCGAATTTGTGGGTTTTTGTTTGTCCACCTGCCTCTTGAGGATTGACCACAAGTTCTCAATGGGATTAAGGTCTGGGGAGTTTCCTGGCCATGGACCCAAAATTTCGATGTTTTGTTCCCCGAGCCACTTAGTTATCACTTTTGCCTGATGGCAAGGTGCTCCATCATGCTGGAAAAGGCATTGTTCGTCACCAAACTGTTATTGGATGGTTGGGAGAAGTTGCTCTCAGAGGATGTGTTGGTACCATTCTTTATTCATGGCTGTGTTTTTAGGCAAAATTGTGAGTGAGCCCACTCCCTTGGCTGAGAAGCAACCCCACACATGAATGGTCTCAGGATGCTTTACTGTTGGCATGACACAGGACTGATGGTAGCGCTCACCTTGTCTTCTCCGGACAAGCTTTTTTCTGGATGCCCCAAACAATTGGAAAGGGGATTCATCAGAGAAAATGACTGTACCCCAGTCCTCAGCAGTCCAATCCCTGTACCTTTTGCAGTATATCAGTCTGTCCCTAATATTTTTCCTGGAGAGAAGTGGCTTCCTCGCTGCCCTTCTTGACACCAGGCCATCCTCCAAAAGTCTTCGCCTCACTGTGCATGCAGATGCACTCACACCTGCCTGCTGCCATTCCTTAGCAAGCTCTGCACTGGTGGTGCCCCGATCCCGCAGCTGAATCAACTTTAGGAGACGGTCCTGGCACTTGCTGGACTTTCTTGGGCGCCCTGAAGCCTTCTTCACAACAATTGAACCTCTCTCCTTGAAGTTCTTGATGATCCGATAAATGGTTGATTTAGGTGTAATCTTACTAGCAGCAATATCCTTGCCTGTGAAGGCCTTTTTGTGCAAAGCAATGATGATGGCACATGTTTCCTTGCAGGTAACCATGGTTAACAGAGGAAGAACAATGATTTCAAGCACCACCCTCCTTTTAAAGCTTCCAGTCTGTTATTCTAACTCAATCAGCATGACAGAGTGATCTCCAGCCTTGTCCTCGTCAACACTCTCACCTGTGTTAACGAGAGAATCACTGACATGATGTCAGCTGGTTCTTTTGTGGCAGGGCTGAAATGCAGTGGAAATGTTTTTGGAAGATTAAGTTCATTTTCATGGCAAAGAGGGACTTTGCAATTCATCTGATCACTCTTCATAACATTCTGGAGTATATGCAAATTGCCATCATAAAAACTGAGGTAGCAGACTTTGTGAAAATTAAGATTTGTGTCATTCTCAAAACGTTTGACCACGACTGTACACAGACCGGTGCACCATAACCAATCAGAGCTGCAGTAGGCTTATATGCAAATAGACTATTGCCATATGGATTTGTGCAATTCACTTTGAACTGTTTTACAGCATGAGCGGTTGTGATTATTATGTGCTTGTTTTGAGATCAAAGCGAGAGCTGCATGTACTGTAGCCACGTGTGCACATTTGTTAATATTCTTTGCTAGTTAGTGAGATATTAGCACAGTTATCGATAATTTGTAGTCAGCAATGTGGGAGTGATTGTTTCCTACAAGTGCACAAAATGTGTACATTTCTAGCTGTCTTTGAAAATAGTCAGGTAAAGATATATATTTTTTTTATGTCTTAAAGGGGCGGTGTTGTATTTTGAGACAGGCTTGAATAAGCTAAGTAGCCAATAAGCAGAGGGTGGCATAATTGAATCTTATTTTTGTATATTTTTTTATTAGGGGGTAGATTAGCTTTAATATTGCAGATAGATTGTAACTTCCATCAATGTAATTGTCGGCATTACTTCCAATCCCCCATATGTTTTTTTCTTTTTCTCTCGCATATATATATATATATATATATATATATATATATATATATATATATATATATATATATATATATATATATATATATATATATATATATACACACACACACACACACAGTGGGGAGAACAAGTATTTGATACACTGCTGATTTTGCAGGTTTTCCTACTTACAAAGCATGTAGAGGTCTGTAATTTTTATCATAGGTACACTTCAACTGTGAGAGACGGAATCTAAAACAAAAATCCAGAAAATCACATTGTATGATTTTTAAGTAATTAAGTTGCATTTTATTGCATGACATAAGTATTTGATACATCAGAAAAGCAGAACTTAATATTTGGTACAGAAACCTTTGTTTGCAATTACAGAGATCATACGTTTCCTGTAGGTCTTGACCAGGTTTGCACACACTGCAGCAGGGATTTTGGCCCACTCCTCCATACAGACCTTCTCCAGGTCCTTCAGGTTTCGGGGCTGTCGCTGGGCAATACGGACTTTCAGCTCCCTCCAAAGATTTTCTATTGGGTTCAGCTCTGGAGACTGGCTAGGCCACTCCAGGACCTTGAGATGCTTCTTACGGAGCCACTCCTTAGTAGCCCTGGCTGTGTGTTTCGGGTCGTTGTCATGCTGGAAGCACGACCCATCTTCAATGCTCTTACTGAGGGAAGGAGGTTGTTGGCCAAGATCTCGCGATACATGGCCCCATCCATCCTCCCCTCAATACGGTGCAGTCGTCCTGTCCCCTTTGCAGAAAAGCATCCCCAAAGAATGATGTTTCCACCTCCATGCTTCACGGTTGGGATGGTGTTCTTGGGGTTGTACTCATCCTTCTTCCTCCAAACACGGCGAGTGGAGTTTAGACCAAAAAGCTCTATTTTTGTCTCATCAGACCACATGACCTTCTCCCATTCCTCCTCTGGATCATCCAGATGGTCATTGGCAAACTTCAGACGGGCCTGGACATGCGCTGGCTTGAGCAGGGGGACCTTGCGTGCGATGCAGGATTTTAATCCATGATGGCGTAGTGTGTTACTAATGGTTTTCTTTGAGACTGTGGTCCCAGCTCTCTTCAGGTCATTGACCAGGTCCTGCCGTGTAGTTCTGGGCTGATCCCTCACCTTCCTCATGATCATTGATGCCCCACGAGGTGAGATCTTGCATGGAGCCCCAGACCGAGGGTGATTGACCGTCATCTTGAACTTCTTCCATTTTCTAATAATTGCGCCAACAGTTGTTGCCTTCTCACCAAGCTGCTTGCCTATTGTCCTGTAGCCCATCCCAGCCTTGTGCAGGTCTACAATTTTATCCCTGATGTCCTTACACAGCTCTCTGGCCTTGGCCATTGTGGAGAGGTTGGAGTCTGTTTGATTGAGTGTGTGGACAGGTGTCTTTTTATACAGGTAACGAGTTCAAACAGGTGCAGTTAATACAGGTAATGAGTGGAGAACAGGAGGGCTTCTTAAAGAAAAACTGTGAGAGCCGGAATTCTTACTGGTTGGTAGGTGATCAAATACTTATGTCATGCAATAAAATGCAAATTAATTACTTAAAAATCATACAATGTGATTTTTGTTTTAGATTCCGTCTCTCACAGTTGAAGTGTACCTATGATAAAAATTACAGACCTCTACATGCTTTTGTAAGTAGGAAAACCTGCAAAATCAGCAGTGTATCAAATACTTGTTCTCCCCACTGTGTGTGTGTGTGTGTGTGTATATGTGTGTGTATGTGTATATATATATATATATATATATATATATATATATATATATATATATATATATATATATATATATATATATATACACATACATACAGTGAGGGGAAAAAAGTATTTGATCCCCTGCTGATTTTGTACGTTTGCCCACTGACAAAGACATGATCAGTCTATCATTTTAATGGTAGGTTTATTTGAACAGTGAGAGACAGAATAACAACAAAAAAATTCAGAAAAACGCATGTCAAAAATGTTATAAATTGATTTGCATTTTAATGAGGGAAATAAGTATTTGACCCCTCTGCAAAACATGACTTAGTACTTGGTGGCAAAACCCTTGTTGGCAATCACAGAGGTCAAACGTTTCTTGTAGTTGGCCATCAGGTTTGCACACATCTCAGGAGGGATTTTGGTCCACTCCTCTTTGCAGATCTTCTCCAAGTCATTAAGGTTTCGAGGCTGACGTTTGGCAACTCGAACCTTCAGCTCCCTCCACAGATTTTCTATGGGATTAAGGTCTGGAGACTGGCTAGGCCACTCCAGGATCTTAATGTGCTTCTTCTTGAGCCACTCCTTTGTTGCCTTGGCTGTGTGTTTAGGGTCATTGTCATGCTGGAATACCCATCCACGACCCATTTTCAATGCCCTGGCTGAGGGAAGGAGGTTCTCAACCCAGAGATTTGACGGTACATGGCCCCATCCATCGTCCCTTTGATGCGGTGAAGTTGTCCCGTCCCCTTAGCAGAAAAACCCCCCCAAAGCATAATGTTTCCACCTCCATGTTTGACGGTGGAGATGGTGTTCTTGGGGTCATTGGCAGCATTCCTCCTCTTCCAAACACGGCGAGTTGAGTTGATGCCAAAGAGCTCGATTTTGGTCTCATCTGACCACAACACTTTCACCCAGTTCTCCTCTGAATCATTCAGATGTTCATTGACAAACTTCAGACGGCCCTGTATATGTGCTTTCTTGAGCAGTGGGACCTTGCGGGCGCTGCAGGATTTCAGTCCTTCATGGCGTAGTGTGTTACCAATTGTTGTCTTGGTGACTATGGTCCCAGCTGCCTTGACATCATTGACAAGATCCTCCCGTGTAGTTCTGGGCTGATTCCTCACCGTTCTCATGATCATTGCAACTCCACAAGGTGAGAACTTGCATGGAGCCCCAGGCCGAGGGAGATTGACAGTTATTTTGTGTTTCTTCCATTTGCGAATAATCTCACCAACTGTTGTCACCTTCTCACCAAGCTGCTTGGCGATGGTCTTGTAGCCCATTCCAGCCTTGTGTAGGTCTACAATCTTGTCCCTGACATCATTGGAGAGCTCTTTGGTCTTGGCCATGGTGGAGAGTTTGGAATCTGATTGATTGATTGCTTCTGTGGACAGGTGTCTTTTACACAGGTAACAAACTGAGATTAGGAGCACTCCCTTTAAGAGTGTGCTCCTAATCTCAGCTCGTTACCTGTATAAAAGACAGCTGGGAGCCAGAAATCTTTCTGATTGAGAGGGGGTCAAATACTTATTTCCCTCATTAAAATGCAAATCAATTTATAACATTTTTGACATGCGTTTTTCAGGATTTTTTTGTTGTTATTCTGTCTCTCACTGTTCAAATAAACCTACCATTA
The DNA here is from genome assembly GCF_964263955.1 of Coregonus lavaretus. Taxonomy (NCBI): domain Eukaryota; kingdom Metazoa; phylum Chordata; class Actinopteri; order Salmoniformes; family Salmonidae; genus Coregonus; species Coregonus lavaretus. The sequence goes on along the minus strand of NC_140009.1, from coordinate 15,711,604 downwards.
AAATTATAGACTGATCATTTCTTTGTCAGTGGGCAAACGTACAAAATCAGCAGGGGATCAAATACTTTTTTCCCTCACTGTGTGTGTGTGTGTGTGTGTGTGTGTGTGTGTGTGTATATATATATATATATATATATATATATATATATATATATATATACACACATATATATATATATATATATATATACATACATACATACGTATCCTTTAAAAATATATATATTTCCCTTTATTACTTTCCAACCCCACCACCCCTTCCCTAATTGGAGTAAACTAGTGAACAAATAATAATAATAATAATATGCCATTTAGCAGACGCTTTTATCCAAAGCGACTTACAGTCATGCGTGCATACATTTTTGTGTATGGGTGGTCCCGGGGATCGAACCCACTACCTTGGCGTTACAAGCGCCGTGCTCTACCAGTTGAGCTACAGAGGACCACAGAACAACAATGCTTAGGCCTCTACTTCATGCTTATACATACTATATACATTTTATGGACACTATATACATTTTATATTTTGTTTGTTTTTACTCCTGAACTTCCTCCGATCATTTTCATGATGTCCATCTGGTATGCTTCTATATGCCATATCTTTCTAACTGTGCTCTTTCACAAAAGCTCACAATATATAACCTATATACTTATTATGGACACAGCATGTCTTACACTAGTTATCTTGTTATTAGTTGTTGTTATTAGTCCCATCCTTCAGCTCCATTCAACACCTCCCATCTATCTCTTAACACCATCCATATTGGATTTCTATTTGCCATATCTTTTTCAACTGTACTGTGATGTTTTACAAAAGTTCTGAACCTTTCTATTCTCATTGTTTCTACAGTTTGTGAATTGAAAATAAACATTTTTGCTAAAAGTATTATTATATTATTGATTGATTGACTATGACTTTTCAGATCACCCAGTAGTGCTATCTGCAGGGTCAGCTCCATGCAAATATTGCAATCCTTCCTTCAGCCATTCCTGTACCTGTGTCCAGAAACAAGCTACAAATGGACAGTACCAAAACAAATTATATTAATGATTCTGTCTCTTCACAGCCAAATCTGCAGAGCTGGGAAGATTGTATCCCCCATACAAATAACATTCTATTGGTAGCAAGAATTTTATATAATAATTTAAATTGAAAAATTCTAAGTTTTGAATCCGGCGTCGTTTTACGTATCAGTTCATAAACACTATGCCATGGAATCAGTACGTCAAAAATCTCTTCCCAACTATTTTGCAATCTATATGGGACGGCTGTCAATATTTTGGTCCTTAAATGAAACTGGTAAACTTTTTTATTTATCACAATTTTCTTTAACCAATTATGTTCTTTAATGCAAGGCCGACAGACAAGTTCCTTACTTTTTCCTCCTTCCACTTTACTCTTCAATTTTTGCGATAATGCTGCAATTATTTGGTTGTAATTTTGGGTAGAGCAGACATTTCCATATGTTTTTGTTAGCCGCATGTGCGACAACTCCACCATTCGTACCGATAATATCATTTATGAAGATTATACCTTTTTATTTTTCTAAAAAAAAGAACGTCTTTTATCAATTAGTATACTTGAGTTTAACCACAATATTTGTTCTGTCATTTCTGGAGGATTAAATTGAAATTGCAACCAACTTTCTATGGCTTGTTTTAGAAATAGTGATATTTGGGAGATTATTTACTTTTCAAATACCTGAAAGTGAGGGGTTGTAATCTGAATAAAGGGAAAAAGTCCCTTCTTCAACATTGGGTGAGACAATCTTACTAGTTTGCTAGAGAACCAGTTTGGATTTAAGTATAATTTTTGTATGACTGAAGCTTTTAGTGATAGGTCTAATGCTTTAATATTTAATAATTTCTGTCCTCCTAATTCATATTCATTATATAAATAGGCCCGTTTAATTTTGTCTGGCTTGCCGTTCCAAATAAAATTGAATATTTATTTCTCATATAATTTAAAAAACTGTTCGCTCGGCGTAGGCAAGACCATAAGCAAATAGGTAAACTGGGATAATACTAAAGAGTTAATCAGGGTGATTTTTCCACAAATTGACAGGTATTTACCTTTCCATGGTAGCAAGATCTTATCTATTTTTGCTAACTTTCTATTAATTTTTTTTTGAGTGAGATCATTTATTTCATTTGGGATATGTATTCCGAGTATATCCACATCACCATCAGACCATTTTATTGGTAAACTACATGGTAATGTAAATTTTTTATTTTTTAGTGATCCAATACGTGATATAGTACATTTATAATAATTTGGTTGTAATCCAGAGAGGTTAGAAAATGTATCTAGATCCTCTGAGGCTGTGGAGGGATTCAAGTTGTGGATTTAAAAGAAAACATGAATCATCAGCGTACAATGACACCTTTGTTTTTAAGCCCTGGATTTCTAATCCCTTGATATTATTGTTGGATCTGATTTTAATAGCTAACATCTCGATGGCAATAATAAATAGATATGCCGATAGTGGACAACCTTGTTTCACTCCTCTTGACAGTTTAAAACTTTCTGAGAAATAGCCATTATTTAATATTTTTATAAGAGATTGTCTAAAATTGAAATGCTCCAGGCATTTATATATAAACCCCAGTCATACTTTATCAAATGCCTTTTCGAAGTCTGCTATGAATATTAGGCCTGGTTTCCCAGATTTTTCATAGTGTTGTATTGTTTCCAGTTCTTGCCTTATATTATCTCCAATGTATCGCCCATGTAAAAAACCTGTCTGATTCTTTGTAATAATGGTATTGGAATAATAATGCATTTTATTTTGTAAAGTTATTTCTTGCATCAAACAAAACAAAATGTTCAGTCACCTCCTTATCTGATGGACAAGTGGATAAACAGGTTAATGTCAAGCCCTGCATCTTTTTTTCAAAAGTCTCATGAAATGTAGGCCTACATTGAACGCCACACATTGGCTCCTACTGTAGGCTGAATGATAGAACCGCTATTTTCATGTTAAAATGTTATGTAATGCATTTTCTCCATAGTGTTTTATGGTATGCCACTCTGGTAGGCCTACATTATGATCAAATAGCCACAGTAGCCTACTTGGCCACTGTTAAAACAGTAAATTAAAGCGGTTCCCTCAGTGTTCACAGTAAACGTGTGCCGGAGGTTGTACAGAATTTTCATAACGTTCAAGTTTGCGCAGAGCAGACCTGAAATTTGCTCAGTGCCGGAAAGAATTTGAGGGAATATTTCTTGGGGCTACATATTATATTGTTGTATAACGATTGTTTGAGCATCCCTGATTTTAGAAAGAGGCTGCATCCAAACTACAGTCACAAGACCTTACACATCGTATTTCTGTTGCAGCGTCTGCCAACTTCCACTACGACAAGTTCTTTGAGAAGAAGATCGATGCAAGGAAGAAGGATCACAGCTACCGGGTGTTTAAGACGGTGAACCGGCGCGCCACGTCCTTCCCCATGGCAGACGACTACTCTGAGTCGCTCCTCATCAAGAGAGACGTGTCTGTGTGGTGCAGCAACGACTACCTGGGCATGAGCCGACACCCCCGCGTCTCCCAGGCCATCATGTGTGTGTGGGGCAAGCAGGTCACAGGAAATGTAGATGGTTGATTGAGGAGGATTATGGTTTAAGATGGATGGAAGTTGACCAGATGGACAGAGTTCCTAGCCTTAGGCCTGCAGTTATAACACTTTATTTATCTTAGAAATGTGGAGTTCCACTCGTAGTTTTCCAAAGAAGACAACAATTTCTTATCAAAGACCTCTCTTCTCTTTCTTTAGGGATACATTACAGAAGCACGGGGCAGGAGCAGGAGGAACACGGAACATCTCAGGGACCAGTAAGTTCCATGTGGACCTGGAGTATGAGCTGGCCGACCTGCATGGCAAAGACGCTGCGCTGCTCTTCACTTCCTGCTTCGTGGCCAATGACTCCACGCTATTCACTCTGGCTAAGATGCTCCCAGGTACTGATACTGATTCTGAAACGACTGACTCAAACCTAGTCGTTTTTCACACACTTCTTCATTCCATGTTCTATAGTAGCTAAAAAATGACTGACTCTCCATTTTACATTCGATTAAATGCTAATGGACAAAAAATGAGCTCTAAATTATCTGTATAAAAACAAAAATGTTCATCTTCCGCCACAACGACGTCAACAATTTACGAGAGCTGCTGCAGAAGTCTGACCCTGCCACCCCCAAGATTGTGGCCTTTGAGACCGTGCACTCCATGGATGGTGGGTTTATGTTTTGTTGCTCTTTTTTTTTTTTTTTTTTTTTTTTTTTTTAATTAAAACAAATCATAGTTTTCCAATCTGATTGTGGGAATCTAAAGGAGGTTGTATTGTGGTTGTTTTCTAGGCGCTGTGTGTCCTCTGGATGAGATGTGTGACGTGTCCCATGAGTTTGGGGCCATCACGTTTGTGGACGAGGTACATGCTGTTGGCTTGTATGGGGCCAGGGGAGGAGGCATCGGAGACAGGGACGGCGTAATGCACAAGATGGACATCATCTCAGGAACTCTCGGTAAGATGACTTGGGGCTAGCTTATAATGATAAGATTTAATTGCTACAGCACCTTTTGTAGTTAATTGTCTTACACCCCCCCTCCCTCAAATTAATATTGTTATGATCAAATATTTTACTCACCCAGACCATCAGATCAATTTAAAACATCTTTACCTGGTTTATACCTTACCTCGTATGTTCATTCTCCCTTCCAGGTAAGGCATTTGGCTGTGTGGGCGGCTACATCGCCGGTACCAACGCCCTGGTGGACACGGTGCGCTCCTACGCAGCAGGCTTCATCTTCACTACCTCCCTGCCCCCCATGCTGCTGGCCGGGGCCCGGGAGTCCATCCACACCCTGAAGGGGGAGGAGGGCCGCGTGCTGCGCAGGAAACACCAGAGGAACGTCAAGCTGCTTCGCCAGATGCTGATGGACTCAGGCCTGCCCGTGGTCTACTGCCCCAGCCACATCATCCCTGTTCGTGTAAGACTGGCCTGTTAATCAAGTTTTAAACCATGGAAATGAGAGAAGGGACATTCTATCAACAGTGGCTGTTATATTTCATGCCTGAAGAAAACGTTTTCTAATTTATCACCTGATGAATAATCTTTGACCCCTTGTTGCAGGTGGCGGACGCAGCCAAGAACACAGAGGTGTGTGACATCATGATGTCTCGCTACTACATCTATGTGCAGGCCATCAACTACCCCACTGTGGCTCGGGGAGAGGAGGTCCTCCGCATCGCCCCCACCCCACACCACACTCCCCAGATGATGCAGTACTTTGTCGGTAAGCACACACCCCAATGAGTCTTTGTGGTTTTTAGCATGTAATAGTTTGGGATTTTGATGATTTTGACTTATTAAATTTTGCTAAAATGGCCTCCATTTGGTGGGATAAATCTGTCGATGCTGACTGCATTCAGAACTCAAGTCTGCTATAGTTTTTACTTGTGTGTTCTTTATTTTTGAAAATAAAGTACAACTAAAATGTGATCCATTAAATGTGAATGTGTTCCTGTCCACAGAGCGTCTGGTGAAGGCCTGGAAGGAGGTGGGTCTGGAGCTAAAACCTCACTCGTCAGGGGAGTGTAACTTCTGCCAGCAGCCTCTCCACTTTGAGCTGATGACCGAGAGAGAGAGGTCCTTCTTCACCGGCATGAGTCACATGATATCAGCCAGAGCCTAAAAGTTAATTATATACCCCTTCCCCATATAAAATATCTATTTAAGATATTTATTCTCTTATCAATGTACAACTCCATCACCATGTATGAAATATTCTTAATTACAAATAAATATTTGGGGAAATATACTTTTGCTATTGTGTTTCTTGAGCAACTGTTCTGTTACTACAATTTATTTTGAAAAGATAAGGTCAGGGTTCACAGGGAAAATGATCTCTTTCTTATAATTTTGGCAAAGTGGAAATTATGTAACATTGTCTCTCAACCAAATGTCAGCCTTGACAAACATTAATTACAACCTTTGCTCTACCACACCTCACCAGAGTGATTCAGCAAATCTGAAACCACTGTCAGAACACATTTTTGAGACATTTTACTTTTAATCATTCCCAGGTATTCCCAGGTATCCCAGGTATTCCTTAAAGAGGTAGGGTTTCAAGTGTCTCCGGAAGGTGGTCAGTGACTCCGCTGTCCTGGCGTCGTGAGGGAGCTTGTTCCACCATTGGGGTGCCAGAGCAGCGAACAGTTTTGACTGGGCTGAGCTTCAGCAGAGGTAGGAGGACCAGCAGGCCAGAGGTGGAAGAACGCAATGCCCTCGTTTGGGTGTAGGGACTGATCAGAGCCTGAAGGTAAGGAGGTGCCGTTCCCCTCACAGCGCCATAGGCAAGCACCATGGTCTTGTAGCAGATGCGAGCTTCAACTGGAAGCCAGTGGAGTGTGCGGAGGAGCGCGGTGACGTGAGAGAATTTGGTAAGGTTGAACACCAGACGGGCTGCAGCGTTCTGGATGAGTTGTAGGGGTTTAATGGCACAGGCAGGGAGCCCAGCCAACAGCGAGTTGCAGTAATCCAGACGGGAGATGACAAGTGCCTGGATTAGGACCTGTGCCGCTTCCTGTGTAAGGTAGGGTCGTACTCTGCGAATGTTGTAGAGCATGAACCTACAGGATCGGGTCACCGCTTTGATGTTAGCGGAGAATGACAGGGTGTTGTCCAGGGTTACACCAAGGTTCTTTGCACTCTGGGAGGAGGACACAACGGAGTTGTCAACCGTGATGGCGAGATCATGGAGCGGGCAGTCCTTCCCCGGGAGGAAGAGCATCTCCGTCTTGCCGAGGTTCAGCTTGAGGTGGTGAGAACAAGCCACCTCTTGGATTTACTATACTCTTTGTTTTAACTGTTTTCATTCTAACTAATCTAGGTTTAGAGGGCTTCAAATGGAGAGTCAACACTCCAGCACATTACACATCATTCATTGTTTAACGTGTGTGTGTGCACGTTTTCTTTTCAAAATATACTTTCAAAACCCCATACGGTCTTTTCAAACGGTAAACGTGACATTATGAAATAGTGAAGCTTGTGGGTCAACATGCATTTTCCATTTGTTCCTTAGTACTTTTACACTTCATAGTCATAAGGCCACTTGGTCAATAGTCCCTTTTATTACTTGGGTCACTACTTGGGGTCCTATTTGACATGCTATCAACGTTTGAATACCATTGTGAAAGTAGTAGCAGATTACTACTGCCTTGTGTAGGTGATTCATTGAGGTATATAACTAACTGATCAGTACCTTCAATATGCCTTTCTTCTTTCCACCAGAGGGAGGAGCAGTGCATCTTATTTCCTAGAGTTGTGTTGCCTCATACTACTACAATAATTGCTCTTGTCTACAGTGTGTGCAGCAACTGCAATGTGTCACTAGATGGGGCTAATGCAACAGCATATTATGACTATTTTCTCCTAAATTATAACATCACCCTTGGTTTTGAAGCTATATCAATGTTTTGAAGGCATACCATACCATATAGACCATTTTCTTATCAATAGTTACAAATTGATAATGTCACAACATCTGCACATGGAAAGAGTTTGTGCACGAATGGGTGCGTGAGGTGGTTCAAAGCAGCACTCTCGAACATGCAAAGTCAGGATCCTGCAAATCAATGATATTTCCGGCTGTTCCTAAGAAAGGGAGAGAGGGAGAGTATTATCATGAGCTCACGTTCTGAGAGTATTATGGAAATGGTATGCTTTTTTGAGTGCACTAGTCAGGTGACCAGCACCACTCATGCAAAGCCAGGCATTATTGATCATAGTGAGAGTCTCATGCCACTGCAGCATTGAGAGACTGTTTATACCCTCAGAATTTTTGGGATAATATGTTATTGTTTCTTGTATGTAGTTGGATGCAAGAGAGCAATCATGAACGCACTAACTGTAAGTCACTCTGGATAAGAGCATCTGCTAAATGACTGAAATGTAAATGTAAAATGTAATTATGATATGCATTTCAAATGAAAACGTATACATATGGCTGCAAATGTTGTGTGGTGGAACAATGTTTTTAAATGGGGTTACTTTGAAATATGCATGTATGGCATTTCCCTAGTAATTACAATGTCTTTTTTATGATATGGGCTCAAAAGCTGGTGAATCAAAGCTGCTGAATCAAGTAAATGTTTGACTCAATCCCAGAACGCAAACCCAATCCCAGGATCCAATTTCCTCCTCCAGAATTTCATCCGCAGAGTAAACTTTCCACCTCTTAGTACACTTGGCAGAACCTTCTGTACACTACGTTCTGTATTGTATTTGACCTCATTTTCTTACACTCACATCATTCATCATAGTGTAAATAATGCACACCCTGCAGTTCCTTCTCAGGGAATATCAGAGGCCCACGGTTCTGCACTGCACTGCACTCTGAGGAGAGAACTCGGTGCAAAGGCATGCATGTGGGTGCTAAGACAACGTGTGTGTGTGTGTGAGAGAGAGAGAAAGAGAGATTGTACATGCAGGTTGAGCTCTGCTCCTCCTCCATTCTGCATTGAACCTTCGAGAGCTGCACATCTGTGTCTCTCCCACTCACGTGCACACACACACGCTCGTTATCTCAAAACACAAATACACACACATCAGTGGTTGTCCTGGGGATTCTTGCCACTGCAATCATCATCTTTGTAATCATCTATGCGATTATAACAAAACACATCCTGTGCTTCCTTTTCAGAAAGAAAGAGAGCTAGAGATCTATTCTGGCAGGACAAGCATGTAGGCCAGGCCAGTGTTTCTGAAAGGGTTAGTGGCTAAGATAATCAGGGCCTTAGCATTATTTAATGTCACATTCACTACACTATGGCTCTGATCACAGATGATGAATACCACAATGACTGGGGATGGGGGGGGGGGGGGGGGGGGGGGGGGTGTAGGCTATGTTAGAGGGAGAGCAGAAAGATGTGTGACCTGTTGCCACAAGAAAAGGGCAACCAGTGAAGAACAAACACCATTGTAAATACAACCCATATTTATGTTTATTTATTTTCCCATTTGTACTTTAACTATTTGCACATTTGTAATGTCTTTATTCTTTTGGAACTTCAGAGTGTAATGTTTACTGTTAATGTTTATTGTTTATTTCACTTTTGTTTACTATCTACTTCACTTGCTTTGGCAATGTTAACGTATGTTTCCCATGCCAATAAAGCCCTTGAATTGAATTGAATTGAATTGAATTGAGAGGAAGGAACATCCACAGACAGCATACTGCACACTGCACACTGCAAACAGGTAATTGGGTGGAATTCTATAAAAAATGATCAAAGGAAAGCAGCCAATTTAGGGGACTTTTCCCCCACCAACAACCCCTTTTCAGAACCCGCATCGGTCACACTTTATTTGGATATTCCGAAATAGATGATCTACAGATGGTTATACTATCAACAAACTATATGTTGATAAGTAACTGCTTGCTAAGGTTACGGTTAAGGTTAGGTTTAGAATAAGGGCAAGGGTTATGGTTAGGATCAGGGCTATGGTTAGGGGGTTTAGGATTATGGTTAGGATCAGGGCTATGGTTAGGGGGTTTAGGGTTATGGTTAGGATCAGGGCTATGGTTAGGGGGTTTAGGGTTATGGTTAGGGGGTTTAGGGTTATGGTTAGGATCAGGGCTATGGTTAGGGGGTTTAGGGTTATGGTTAGGATCAGGGCTATGGTTAGGGGGTTTAGGGTTATGGTTAGGATCAGGGCTATGGTTAGGGGGTTTAGGGTTATGGTTAAGGGGTTTAGGGTTATGGTTAGGATCAGGGCTATGGTTAGGGGGTTTAGGGTTATGGTTAGGATCAGGGCTATGGTTAGGGGGTTTAGGGTTATGGTTAGGATCAGGGCTATGGTTAGGGGGTTTAGGGTTATGTTTAGGATCAGGGCTATGGTTAGGGGGTTTAGGGTTATGGTTAGGATCAGGGCTATGGTTAGGGGGTTTAGGGTTATGGTTAGGATCAGGGCTATGGTTAGGGGGTTTAAGGTTAGGGTTAGGATCAGGGCTATGGTTAGGGTGGTTAGGGTTATGGTTAGTATCAGGGCTATGGTTAGGGGGTTTAGGGTTAGGGTTAGGATCAGGGCTATGGTTAGGGGGTTTAGGGTTAGGATTAGGGCTATGGTTAGGGGGTTTAGGGTTATGGTTAGGGGGTTTACGGTTAGGGTTAGGATCAGGGCTATGGTTAGGGGGTTTAGGGTTAGGGTTAGGATCAGAGCTATGGTTATGGGGTTCAGGGTTAGGGTTAGGATCAGGCTATGGTTAGGGGGTTTAGGGTTAGGGTTAGTGGATAGTTAGTTGAAATGTTGTTGACCGTTATCGAACATTTACTGGACATCTACAAAACATCTACTTGGGACTTTCCAAATAGTGTTACCCCAGCATGCCATGCTATGAGACTGGAGAGGATGAGGTTCAATAGTGTTACAGGATGATATTATCTCAAATATTGTGTTTTGGCCAGTATCCATGTAAAAAGGTCAATAGGCTAACCTGTAGTCCTCAGTGTTTATTATCATATGCAAATATTTACATTGATATGACCACACATTGGTTTAGGGTTAGGATCAGGGCTATTGTTAGGGGGGTTAGGGTTATGGTTAGGATCAGGGCTATGGTTAGGGGGTTTAGGGTTAGGGTTAGGATCAGGGCTATGGTTAGGGGGTTTAGGGTTAGGGTTAGGATCAGGGCTATGGTTAGGGGGTTTAGGGTTATGGTTAGGATCAGGGCTATGGTTAGGGGGTTTAGGGTTATGGATAGGATCAGGGCTATGGTTAGGGGGTTTAGGGTTATGGTTAGGATCAGGGCTATGGTTATGGGGTTTAGGGTTAGGGTTAGGATCAGGGCTATGGTTAGGGGGTTTAGGGTTATGGTTAGGATCGGGGCTATGGTTAGGGGGTTTAGGGTTAGGGTTAGGATCAGGGCTATGGTTAGGGGGTTTAGGGTTAGGGTTAGGATCAGGGCTATGGTTAGGGGGTTTAGGGTTAGGGTTAGGATCAGGGCTATGTTTAGGGGGTTAGGGTTAGGGTTAGGATCAAGGCTATGGTTAGGGTTAGGATCAGGGCTATGGTTAGGGGGTTTAGGGTTAGGGTTAGGATCAGGGCTATGGTTAGGGGGTTTAGGGTTATGGTTAGGATCAGGGCTATGGTTAGGGGGTTTAGGGTTATGGTTAGGATCAGGGCTATGGTTAGGGGGTTTAGGGGGTTTAGGGTTAGGGTTAGGATCAGGGCTATGGTTAGGGGGTTTAGGGTTAGGGGTTATGGTTAGGATCAGGGCTATGGTTAGGGGGTTTAGGGTTAGGGGTTATGGTTAGGATCAGGGCTATGGTTAGGGGGTTTAGGGTTAGGGTTACGATCAGGGCTATGGTTAAGGGGTTTAGGGTTAGGGTTAGGATCAGGGCTATGTTTAGGGGGTTAGGGTTAGGATTAGGATCAAGGCTATGGTTAGGGTTAGGATCAGGGCTATGGTTAGGGGGTTTAGGGTTAGGGTTAGGATCAGGGCTATGGTTAGGGGGGTTAGGGTTATGGTTAGGATCAGGGCTATGGTTAGGGGGTTTAGGGTTATGGTTAGGATCAGGGCTATGGTTAGGGGGGTTAGGGGGTTTAGGGTTAGGGTTAGGATCAGGGCTATGGTTAGGGGGTTTAGGGTTAGGGTTAAGGGGTTTAGGGTTATGGTTAGGATCAGGGCTATGGTTAGGGGGTTTAGGGTTATGGTTAGGATCAGGGCTATGGTTAGGGGGTTTAGGGTTATGGTTAGGATCAGGGCTATGGTTAGGGGGTTTAGGGTTATGTTTAGGATCAGGGCTATGGTTAGGGGGTTTAGGGTTATGGTTAGGATCAGGGCTATGGTTAGGGGGTTTAGGGTTAGGGGTTATGGTTAGGATCAGGGCTATGGTTAGGGGGTTTAGGGTTAGGGGTTATGGTTAGGATCAGGGCTATGGTTAGGGGGTTTAGGGTTATGGTTAGGATCAGGGCTATGGTTAGGGGGTTTAGGGTTAGGGTTAGGATCAGGGCTATGGTTAGGGGGTTTAGGGTTAGGGTTAGGATCAGGGCTATGGTTAGGGGGTTAGGGTTATGGTTAGGATCAGGGCTATGGTTAGGGGGTTTAGGGTTATGGTTAGGATCAGGGCTATGGTTAGGGGGGTTAGGGGGTTTAGGGTTAGGGTTAGGATCAGGGCTATGGTTAGGGGGTTTAGGGTTAGGGTTAGGATCAGGGCTATGGTTAGGGGGTTTAGGGTTAGGGTTAGGATCAGGGCTATGGTTAGGGGGTTTAGGGTTATGGTTAGGATCAGGGCTATGGTTAGGGGGTTTAGGGTTATGGTTAGGATCAGGGCTATGGTTAGGATTAGGGCTATGGTTAGGGGGTTTAGGGTTAGGATTAGGGCTATGGTTAGGGGGTTTAGGGTTATGGTTAGGATCAGGGCTATGGTTAGGGGGGTTAGGGTTAGGATCAGGGCTATGGTTAGGGGGTTTAGGGTTAGGGTTAGGATCAGGGCTATGGTTAGGGGATTAGGGTTAGGGTTAGGATCAGGGCTATGGTTAGGGGGTTTAGGGTTAGGGTTAGGATCAGGGCTATGGTTAGGGGATTAGGGTTAGGGTTAGGATCAGGGCTATGGTTAGGGGGTTTAGGGTTATGGTTAGGATCAGGGCTATGGTTAGGGGGTTTAGGGGGTTTAGGGTTAGGGTTAGGATCAGGGCTATGGTTAGGGGGTTTAGGGTTAGGGGTTATGGTTAGGATCAGGGCTATGGTTAGGGGGTTTAGGGTTAGGGTTAGGATCAGGGCTATGGTTAGGGGGTTTAGGGTTAGGGTTACGATCAGGGCTATGGTTAAGGGGTTTAGGGTTAGGGTTAGGATCAGGGCTATGTTTAGGGGGTTAGGGTTAGGATTAGGATCAAGGCTATGGTTAGGGTTAGGATCAGGGCTATGGTTAGGGGGTTTAGGGTTAGGGTTAGGATCAGGGCTATGGTTAGGGGGTTTAGGGTTATGGTTAGGATCAGGGCTATGGTTAGGGGGGTTAGGGGGTTTAGGGTTAGGGTTAGGATCAGGGCTATGGTTAGGGGGTTTAGGGTTAGGGTTAGGATCAGGGCTATGGTTAGGGGGTTTAGGTTTAGGGTTAGGATCAGGGCTATGGTTAGGGGGTTTAGGGTTAGAGTTAGGATCAGGGCTATGGTTAGGGGGTTTAGGGTTATGGTTAGGATCAGGGCTATGGTTAGGGGGTTTAGGGTTATGGTTAGGATCAGGGCTATGGTTAGGATTAGGGCTATGGTTAGGGGGTTTAGGGTTAGGATTAGGGCTATGGTTAGGGGGTTTAGGGTTATGGTTAGGATCAGGGCTATGGTTAGGGGGTTTAGGGTTAGGATCAGGGCTATGGTTAGGGGGTTTAGGGTTAGGGTTAGGATCAGGGCTATGGTTAGGGGATTAGGGTTAGGGTTAGGATCAGGGCTATGGTTAGGGTTAGGATTTGGGCTATGGTTAGGGGGGTTAGGGTTAGGATTAGGGCTATGGTTAGGGGGTTTAGGGTTATGGTTAGGATCAGGGCTATGGTTAGGGGGTTTAGGGTTAGGGTTAGGATCAGGGCTATGGTTAGGGGGTTTAGGGTTATGGTTAGGATCAGGGCTATGGTTAGGGGGTTTAGGGTTAGGGTTAGGATCAGGGCTATGGTTAGGGAGTTTAGGGTTATGGTTAGGATCAGGGCTATGGTTAGGGGGTTTAGGGTTAGGGTTAGGATCAGGGCTATGGTTAGGGGGTTTAGGGTTAGGGTTAGGATCAGGGCTATGGTTAGGGGGTTTAGGTTTAGGGTTAGGATCAGGGCTATGGTTAGGGGGTTTAGGGTTAGGGTTAGGATCAGGGCTATGGTTAGGGGGTTTAGGGTTATGGTTAGGATCAGGGCTATGGTTAGGGGGTTTAGGGTTATGGTTAGGATCAGGGCTATGGTTAGGATTAGGGCTATGGTTAGGGGGTTTAGGGTTAGGATTAGGGCTATGGTTAGGGGGTTTAGGGTTATGGTTAGGATCAGGGCTATGGTTAGGGGGTTTAGGGTTAGGATCAGGGCTATGGTTAGGGGGTTTAGGGTTAGGGTTAGGATCAGGGCTATGGTTAGGGGATTAGGGTTAGGGTTAGGATCAGGGCTATGGTTAGGGTTAGGATTTGGGCTATGGTTAGGGGGGTTAGGGTTAGGATTAGGGCTATGGTTAGGGGGTTTAGGGTTATGGTTAGGATCAGGGCTATGGTTAGGGGGTTTAGGGTTAGGGTTAGGATCAGGGCTATGGTTAGGGGGTTTAGGGTTATGGTTAGGATCAGGGCTATGGTTAGGGGGTTTAGGGTTAGGGTTAGGATCAGGGCTATGGTTAGGGAGTTTAGGGTTATGGTTAGGATCAGGGCTATGGTTAGGGGGTTTAGGGTTAGGGTTAGGATCAGGGCTATGGTTAGGGGGTTTAGGGTTATGGTTAGGATCGGGGCTATGGTTAGGGGGTTTAGGGTTAGGGTTAGGATCAGGGCTATGGTTAGGGGGTTTAGGGTTATGGTTAGGATCAGGGCTATGGTTAGGGGGTTTAGGGTTAGGGGTTATGGTTAGGATCAGGGCTATGGTTAGGGGGTTTAGGGTTAGGGTTAGGATCAGGGCTATGGTTAGGGGGTTTAGGGTTAGGGTTACGATCAGGGCTATGGTTAGGGGGGTTAGGGTTAGGGTTAGGATCAGGGCTATGTTTAGGGGGTTAGGGTTAGGGTTAGGATCAAGGCTATGGTTAGGGTTAGGATCAGGGCTATGGTTAGGGGGTTTAGGGTTAGGGTTAGGATCAGGGCTATGGTTAGGGGGTTTAGAGTTATGGTTAGGATCAGGGCTATGGTTAGGGGGTTTAGGGTTATGGTTAGGATCAGGGCTATGGTTAGGGGGTTTAGGGTTAGGGTTACGATCAGGGCTATGGTTAGGGGGTTTAGGGTTAGGGTTAGGATCAGGGCTATGTTTAGGGGGTTAGGGTTAGGGTTAGGATCAAGGCTATGGTTAGGGTTAGGATCAGGGCTATGGTTAGGGGGTTTAGGGTTAGGGTTAGGATCAGGGCTATGGTTAGGGGGTTTAGGGTTATGGTTAGGATCAGGGCTATGGTTAGGGGGTTTAGGGTTATGGTTAGGATCAGGGCTATGGTTAGGGGGTTTAGGGTTAGGGTTAGGATCAGGGCTATGGTTAGGGGGTTTAGGGTTAGGGTTAGGATCAGGGCTATGGTTAGGGGGTTTAGGGTTAGGGTTAGGATCAGGGCTATGGTTAGGGGGTTTAGGGTTAGGGTTAGGATCAGGGCTATGGTTAGGGGGGTTTAGGGTTAGGGTTAGTGGATAGTTAATTAAAATGTTGTTGACAGTTATCGAACATTTACTGGACATCTACAAAACATCTACTTGGGACTTTCCAAATAGTGTTACCCCAGCATGCCATGCTATGAGACTGGAGAGGATGAGGTTCAATAGTGTTACAGGATGATATAATCTCAAATATTGTGTTTTGGCCAGCATCCATCAGTGTTTATTATCATATGCAAATATTTACATTGATATGACCACACATTGACCAAGAATAAAAACCACCACTGCATACAAATGAGAAAAGAGCAGGTACTGGGCTGCAATTAATTATGTTGCATAGCCTACATTTTAAACATCATTAATGAGTGAATAAAACTGTTTTGATCATACAAAGATTGATAGAATAATGCATTTCATGAATGCCTAGTTTGATATTAAAATAACACTATTAAAATTAAAATAACACTATTAAAATAATCCCTCCTCTAATAGCCTAGAGGAGGGATTACAAACCACATTTTGCAATCTCCATCTATGTCTTTAAATCCTGAAGCAAGCACCTCCCTCTCTTGAGTTGCTCCTCAACAACATTTCCTCTGCATCGGAATAGCAAAGGGAGAACATGCTCCAAGTAGTGCGACAGTCAGTGTCGAATAGTTGTTGTTAATGTCTGGTGTTATTATTGCATAGGAACAAATGCACGAGGATTTGCTTACCTGGATGTGCGTATAAGTGGTTAGAGGGAAATGAACGCTCCCGCTCAAACCGGTAATTTGATACATTTTTCAAACATTTGAGCTTTGATGTTTGAGTTTAACAAGTTCCAGTGTTTCTCCTCGAAATAGTTATTTGTCTCTCGGTGTACAATGTAACGTTAGCGTAATTTGTGTATTAGCCTACCTGTATGAATGTAACATGATATTTAGTTCGATATGACTAATGTGACTCCAAGTAAAAGCGTAGAATGGCTCCAACTCGAGTTGGAATCCGGGGGAGGTTCGCTGCTTTTGTTGGACTGCCGATCGCACGAGCTTTACGAATCATCCCACATAGAAACGGCGATCAATTTGGCAATTCCAGCATTGATGCTGCGAAGGTTCAAGAAGGGCAACATACCCATCCGAACTATCATACCGAACCACGAAGACAAGGAGAAATTCGTTAGACGTTGCAATACAGATACAGTGATTCTGTACGATGAGTGCACTGTGGACTGGCAGGATGGGGCTACAGTCTCGGTTCTGGGACTACTTCTTCAGAAACTATGGGACGACGGCTGTAAAGCATATTACCTGGAAGGCAAGTTACATTTTTGCCATTATATTGTTTTTCAATAGGATATGTAGATTATTCCTTGTCTAACTTTCCGGGCACTGTATGTAAAGTAAGGTTAAAATATATTTAAGACAAACAACTTAAATCAATCCATTTAAATTATATAGATAGTATTTAAAATACAGCATAGTTTTGAAGGTAGCCTACATCTATTGTCTCTCAAACTTTGAGAAGTAGTGTGACTGGGATTCTCAATTAAAATTCCAAAATGGCTACGCCATGTTTTGCTACTGCTGGAAAAGGGCATGCATTTCATGAATGTTCTGCTGTGAAGGAGAGACCTATTGCCCATACAGTTTTCAGTAATGGTATAGATAGCATACAATTGTTATTGCGTCGGCCCTATTCACATGTTATTAACATGTGATTCATAGTAAACAAAACGTAGTACACAGCCTATTACTTAATTTGACCACTTGTCAGTTATTATCTTTAAACTCAAAATAATAATATTTGACCCAAATCTCTGTTCTGTTGTTACAGTTTGAATAATAATAATAATTATATGAATATAATGCTTGGCTGAGATACACAGGACAGCACATACACCATTTTATAACTCCTTGGTTCTTTTGATCTCAGGGGGATTTGGGAAGTTTCAAACCGAGTACCCAGAGCACTGTGAGACCCTCCTGGACAGCTCCTGTCCCAGCTCCTCTCCCCCGCTCTCCGTCCTAGGTTTCGGAAGTCTCCGGATCAGTTCCGACCTCTCAGATGGTGAATCGGACCGCGAGCCGAGCAGCGCCACAGAGTCTGAGGAGAGCCCCCTTCCCAACAACCAACCTGCCTTCCCAGTCCAGATCCTTCCCTACCTTTACCTGGGCTGTGCCAAAGACTCCACTAACCTGGACGTGCTGGGCCAGCACAACATCAAGTACATCCTGAACGTCACACCCAACCTCCCCAACATGTTTGAACATGACGGCCTCTTTACATACAAGCAGATCCCCATCTCGGACCACTGGAGTCAGAACCTGTCCCAGTTCTTTCCAGAGGCCATATCCTTCATCGGTGAGTAGCTGACTTATTGTGCGGGAGAGAACATGATAGATCACATTGTGTTCCAAAAATTACTATATGTGGAGTACGAGGCCTATAGGAAATGACTCACAGGAACACCTAGTATATGATATACTTCTGTGAATTACAGTGAGAAAGAGGAAGTTGTTTGCTGACCACCTAATGTTCTTGTTGTATTTGAGTCATATTTTTATTATGATTTGAATCATTGTTATCGCTCAGTTCCTGGTATACCCAGTGGTATTGCTCATCACTGAAACCCCGTTGTGTGATGAAGCTATGGCTTTTACTTTTATTTTCACGTCTGGTTACCAATGTCACAAGTCAACATAACTGTCTATTGGTGTCTGTTTAAAAATGATTTATCTATACATTTTTTTACATTATTGGTCCATCCACCACCCGCTCTTCGGGTATATATTGGTCAAAAAGAGAGCTGGACTGAAGTCCCTTGCTCGGCACAAGGGAAAGTACATGCGCTACTGAGGAACTTCCTGGTCATTGTTAGTGTCATATGTCTGTTATTTAAGGATGGATAACAAATCTTTAAAAAAAAACGTACAGCAGGTATCATCAACTAGATTCAGCCGCAGGCCGATGTTTTTCTTGAGCGGATGGTCAGGGGGCCGGAACATAATTACAAATAATTTGTAGACTGCAAATTGACCGCAAGAAGCCCAAACCTTGCTTACAGACAGTGCCTTTAGAAAGTATTCACACCCCTTGACTTTTTCCACATTTTGTTGTGATACAGCCTGAATTTAAAATGGATTAAATTGAGATGTTTTGTCACAGGCCTACACACAATACCGCTTATTGTCAAAGTGGTATTATGTTTTTCAAAATGTTGACAAATTAATTAAAAATGAAAAGCTGAAATGCTTGAGTCAATGTGTATTCAACCCCTTTGTTATGGCAAGCCTAAATAAGTTCAGGAGTAAAAATGTTCTTAACAAGTCATAGTAATTTGCATGGGCACACTCTGTGTGCAATAATAGTGTTTAACATGACTTTTGACCTCATCTCTGTACCCCACACATACAATTATCTGTATGGTCCCTCAGTCGAGCAGTGAATTTCAAACACTGATTCAACCACAAAGACCAACACGGTTTTCCAATGCCTCGCAAAGAAGGGCACCTATTGGTAGATGGGTAAAAAGAAAAAGCAGACATTGAATATCCCTTTGAGCATGGTGAAGTTATTAATTACACTTTGGATGGTGTATCAATACACCCAGTCACTACAAAGATACAGGCGTCCATCCTAACTCAGTTGCCGGAGAGGAAGGAAACCGCTCAGGGATTTCAACATGAGGCCAATGGTGACTTTACAGAGTTTAATGACTGTGATAGGAGAAAACTGAGGATGGATCAACATTGTAGTTACTCCACAATACTAACCTGATTGACAGAGTGAAAAGAAGGAAGCCTGTACAGAATAAAAATATTCAAAAATATGCATCCTGTTTGCAACAAGGCACTAAAGTAATACTGTAAAAAATGTGGCAAAGCAATTCCCTTTTTTCCTGACTATAAAGTGTTATGTTTGGGGCAAATCCAAACAACACATTACTGAGTACCACTCTCCATATTTTCAAGCATTGTGTTGGCTGCATCATGTTATGGGTATGCTTGTAATCGTTAAGGACTGGGGAGTTTTTCAGGATAAAAAATAAACAGAATGGAGCTAAGCACAGGCAAAATCCTAGAGGAAAACCTTGTTTAGTCTGCTTTCCACCAGACACTGGGAAATTAATTTACCTTTCAGCAGGACAATAACCTAAAACACAAGGCCAAATCTACATTGGAGTTGCTTACTAAGAAGACAGTGAATGTTCCTGAGTGGCCAAGTTACAGTTTTGACTTAAATCTACTTGACAGTCTATGGCAAGACCTGAAAATGGTTGTCTAGCAATGATCAACAACCAATTTGACAGAGCTTGAAGAATTCTTTAAAAGAATAATGAGCAAATGTTGCACAATCCAGGTGTGAAAAGCTCTTACCCAAAAAGATTCACAGCTGTAATCGCTGCCAAAGGTATAAAAAATAAAAAATAAACGTATACAAAGTATTGACTCAGGTGTGTGAATACTTATGTAAATTATATATTTATCTATTTCATTTTCAATAAATGTGCAACATTATGGGGTATTGTGTGTAGATGGGTGAGGAAAAAATCAATTTAATCCGATATGAATTCAGGCTGTAACAGAACAAAATTTGGAATATGTCAAGGGGTATGAATACTTGCTGAAGGTACACTACCAGTCAAAAATTTGGACAGACCTACTCATTCAAGGGTTTTTCTTTATTTTTACTATTTTTTTACATTGTAGAATAATTGTGAAGACATCAAAACTATGAAATAATACACATGGAATCATATAGTAACCAAAAAAGTGTTAAACAAATCAAAATATATTTTATAATTGAGATTCTTCAAATAGCCACCATTTGCCTTGATGACAGCTTTGCCCACTCTTGGCATTCTCTCAACCAGCTTCACCAGCTTTTCGATTAACAGGTGTGTCTTCTATGTGAGACGCGGTGTGGGTGAACGGATGATCTCCACATGTGTAGTTCCCACCGTAAAGCATGGAGGAGGAGGTGTTATGGTGTGGGGGTGCTTTGCTGGTGACACTGTCTGTGATTTATTTAGAATTCAAGGCACACTTAACCAGCATGGCTACCACAGCATTCTGCAGCGATAAGCCATCCCATCTGGTTTGGGCTTAGTGGGACTATCATTTGTTTTTCAACAGGACAATGACCCAACACACCTCCAGGCTGTGTAAGGGCTATTTTACCAGGAAGGAGAGTGCTGTATCAGATGACCTGGCCTCCACAATCACCTGACCTCAACCCAATTGAGATGGTTTGGGATGAGTTGGGCCGCAGAGTGAAGGAAAAGCAGCCAACAAGTGCTCAGCATATGTGGGAACTCCTTCAAGACTGTTGGAAAAGCATTCCAGGTGAAGCTGGTTGAAAGAATGCCAAGAGTGTGCAAAGCTGTCATCAAGGCAAAGGGTGGCTATTTGAAGAATCTCTAATGTAAAATATATTTTGATTTGTTTAACACTTATTTTGGTTACTACATGATTCCATATGTGTTCTTTCATAGTTTTGATGTCTTCACTATTATTCTACAATGTAGAAAATAGTAAATATAAAGAAAAACCCTTAAATGAGTAGGTGTGTCCAAACTTTTGACTGGAACTGTATATCTCTCTATTATGCAGGGGAATACTTTGGAACAGATTTCCTAAATTAAACTTGGAGCTGATTTGCTGGTGTTTTTACAGTATTTTATGGCCTAATTAAAAAAACGACTAATCTTCTTTTTTTGTTGCTCAGAAAACTTGGGGGGCCAAATAAAATCACTGGGCCGCCAGTTGGGGAACCCTAACTTACAAAAACCCACAACAGCACATGAAACCTTCTAGGTTATGTATGTTTGTACTAGTGGTGTTTCCAGGCTTGTTTTGCATTCGTTTGTCAATTGGGGTTAGTGGTAGAGGAAGGAAACATGGCTTCCACTCTCTATGGCTGCCTGTGTTTGGTTATCAGGTCATGAGTCTAACTCTGACGTATCCTGGTTGTGGTGGAGTCCAGGGCGTTTCACCCTGCTGGGATTAGCTCACTATAAATTATATTTCCTTTGACGAATGGAGATGTCATTCAACAAAGATAAAGGTTTACTTACTGTCTCCCTTGATCATCATGAGAAAACAATAAGAAGCAGGACTACATGTTAGCTATTGTGTGTTGAGCCTTATGAATACACTATCAAGCCCTTAGACCCCACGCCCTGAGAGTCTGAGGTCTACGTGTGACCTGATCATAAAAGCAGTCTTATTTGACCCATATTGACCTTCTTCCTCACTTGTACACGTAGATGAGGCTCGGTCCAAGCAGTGTGGCGTCCTGGTACACTGTCTGGCTGGCATCAGCCGTTCTGTGACCGTGACCGTGGCCTACCTGATGCAGAGGCTCAACCTGTCCCTTAACGACGCCTATGACTTTGTCAAGAGGAAGAAGTCCAACATCTCCCCCAACTTCAACTTCATGGGCCAGCTGCTGGACTTCGAGAGGACACTGGGGCTGCACAGCCTGTGTGACAACCGCTCCTCGTCCAATGAGCAGCTCTACTTCACCACGCCGACCAATCACAACGTGTTCCAGTTGGACACGCTGGAGTCGACGTGAGGAGACGGAGAAGGAAGGGTTTGGCTGCCATGTTGTTTCATCAGTGTCGCCATGGTATTTTGTTGCCTGTAAGGAAGAGGAAAATACTCCTGGAACTGCAACTGGTGGAGAGAGACTGAGGAGACTCACCTGTCGTGCATGGATTCTTATAGGACACGGTGCTCCCCATTATACTTTAAAAAGTACATGCTCTGTTTGGTCCACGCTCTGATGCCTTATCGTCTATAATAGTGAATGACGGTATGGTTATTGCAGGAAATGTAATTATTATGAGCTAACTCTAAAATGGTTGTAGATGGTTTAACTGTCATTTCATATTCACCAGATGTAAAGTGGATGTGTCAGTTGTTTTCCTAACAACTGTGGCTAATGCATTGGTCTGAAGGGAGATTTTGGCCATGGAGAATGTGAATCAATGTTTTCTGGGAACAAAAGGAGATTTTTTTGAATGGTACTTTTGCTGAGGGGATTGGGCTACTTTAAGTTGGCCTTGAATGACTTTAACTTTCCTATTGATGACTGTTCTAAACGTCTTCATTTGCAGCTATCTCTCTAAACATCAGTATGGAGTGATCATGGACAACAGTAGGTGACAAATGCTATGTTATGTTCTCTACTTTGCTGTCATCTTCAGAGTAAACATTTGTGTTTTCCATTTGATAATGTAGGAATGCAATACATTATGTCAGAACATTACCGTTTTACCTTTGTTGCACAGAGACAGGTCACCCTCTGCAAAATGTTAAAGATTAAACACCTATAGTTTTTATTTGCGTAGCTCTTGTAAATTGTGATAATTATAATAACATTGCATTGTTTGCATGTAATCAAGTTTAACTTCTGTTCTGTACCTCTTCTGCCTGTTGTTCCTGTGGCCTTTATCATACCGTCTAAGTTAACATAACACTTAACTGTCTTTAACCAAGGATTGTCATATGCCATGCTTGAAATGAATGACTTGTATATGATAGTTATGATCCATAATGGACATTTGTACCTTGTTTATTAAGTAATGTATAAGTCATGTTTAGACAATCTTCAGCCTGCAGCTACTCTTCCTGTGGCGGAACTGTGTTAAGGGAAACATGCAGTGTTTTGATCCGTTCTGTATTTGTCAGTAATATCTCAGAACGAGTCAGCTCGAAGTTGAATGTTTTAGTGAATGAGAGAGGGAATTAAATGAAACGAGTGATGATGATGCTAAATGTGTTCTTACCTCACAGAGACATTTTCAGGGATTTTTATATAGCACATTTGTATGTTGTTACAGCCTCTGAAATACATCAAAGGGCTGTGTTTATTTGTATGTGTTTGTAAAAGATGTACATAAGATTAGCTTGGTAACGTGGGACATTTTCTCTGAATCATGAAGGATGTGAAGTGAAATTGACCCGATTACAGTATGTATAGTGTATGTAAAACGAAATGTACAACACATTAATGTACAAGTTTATACAACAAATATATTGTATATTTTTTACCTTTAAATGTGCTATGTATTCTTGTGTTATTATTATTGACTTATTGTTATTCAGGTCTACTGCCGTGCCAAGGCTACTTTGAGTCAACGCTCAATGACTCAACATCCATAATGCAGAATATCAAGTCCAGTGCAGTCAGCCAGAAACATTATTTACTTAAGTAGGCTGTGGGACAGCCACTGTTGGTGTCGTGTTGGGTTGTGTAGCACAAGGCCCAAGGCTGTAGGTGTGGTTAGATATTTACTCTGTCCACGCTGATGCCTGGCTTCCTGTCTGATGTGGCCATGCAGGACATCTGATGCAGAGAGGGTTGGGTCTCTGAAACCACAACACAGCCACTTCCCCTCCCTGTCAGTCACTCAGAGTCACCCTGTTCGGAGAGAAGAGGAAGATGAGACAGCATAGAGCTGGAATATGTGCATTTCGTGACAGTTAAGGCCCATTCTACTTGATGACTAATACCCTTACTAAGAATAACTTTTTTTAACGGATGTTGAGCTGGTGTCTCATTCTCAGACTGAACATTTCAGTGTTTGTTGGGTAAATTCAGTAATATCCTGTTTTTCTCATATCCAAAAGCTGCTGTTTCTCATTTGAAAAAAGGAAATGAAAGCTTGCCACTACATCCTCGGTTCCTGTTGGACATTTGGGGAGGGTGATGTGGGGGTCACATTTTACTGTCTTGTATCACACTAGCTAAAGCCCATTGAGATTGGGGGTTAGGATATCCATGAAATATGTTGAGAATAGAATGTTCTCAGAGTATGAAATAATGGATAAGTTCACATTAGCGCACATATAAACTCACATACAGTGGGGCAAAAAAGTATTTAGTCAGCCACCAATTGTGCAAGTTCTCCCACTTAAAAAGATGAGAGAGGCCTGTAATTTTCATCATAGGTACACGTCAACTATGACAGACAAATTGAGAAAAAGAAATCCAGAAAATCACATTGTAGGATTTTTAATGAATTTATTTGCAAATTATGGTGGAAAATAAGTATTTGGTCACCTACAAACAAGCAAGATTTCTGGCTCTCACAGACCTGTAACTTCTTCTTTAAGAGGCTCCTCTGTCCTCCACTCGTTACCTGTATTAATGGCACCTGTTTGAACTTGTTATCAGTATAAAAGACACCTGTCCACAACCTCAAACAGTCACACTCCAAACTCCACTATGGCCAAGACCAAAGAGCTGTCAAAGGACACCAGAAACAAAATTGTAGACCTGCACCAGGCTGGGAAGACTGAATCTGCCATAGGTAAGCAGCTTGGTTTGAAGAAATCCAACTGTGGGAGCAATTATTAGGAAATGGAAGACATACAAGACCACTGATAATCTCCCTCGATCTGGGGCTCCACGCAAGATCTCACCCCGTGGGGTCAAAATGATCACAAGAACGGTGAGCAGAAATCCCAGAACCACACAGGGGGACCTAGTGAATGACCTGCAGAGAGCTGGGACCAAAGTAACAAAGCCTACCATCAGTAACACACTACGCCGCCAGGGACTCAAATCCTGCAGTTCCAGACGTGTCCCCCTGCTTAAGTTGAGAAACTTTTGTTATTGACCAAATACTTATTTTCCACCATAATTTGCTAATAAATTCATTATAAATCCTACAATGTGATTTTCTGGATTTTTTTCCCTAAATTTGTCTGTCATAGTTGACGTGTACCTATGATGAAAATTACAGGCCTCTCTCATCTTTTTAAGTGGGAGAACTTGCACAATTGGTGGCTGACTAAATACTTTTTTTCCCCACTGTATCTCATAAGAACATATTGAATAGACTACTTAACTTGATGTTAATTATTGCCAAAAATGATGTCCCCATATACAGTGGAGAAAAAAAGTATTTAGTCAGCCACCAATTGTGCAAGTTTCACTCAAAATCTCACGATACATGGCCCCATTCATTCTTTCCTTTACACGGATCAGTCGTCCTGGTCCCTTTGCAGAAAAACAGCCCCAAAGCATGATGTTTCCACCCCCATGCTTCACAGTAGGTATGGTGTTCTTTGGATGCAACTCAGCATTCTTTGTCCTCCAAACACGACGAGTTGAGTTTTTACCAAAAAGTTCTATTTTGGTTTCATCTGACCATATGACATTCTCCCAATCCTCTTCTGGATCATCCAAATGCACTCTAGCAAACTTCAGACGGGCCTGGACATGTACTGGCTTAAGCAGGGGGACACATCTGGCACTGCAGGATTTGAGTCCCTGGCGGCGTAGTGTGTTACTGATGGTAGGCTTTGTTACTTTGGTCCCAGCTCTCTGCAGGTCATTCACTAGGTCCCCCCATGTGGTTCTGGGATTTTTGCTCACCGTTCTTGTGATCATTTTGACCCCACGGGGTGAGATCTTGCGTGGAGCCCCAGATCGAGGGAGATTATCAGTGGTCTTGTATGTCTTCCATTTCCTAATAATTGCTCCCACAGTTGATTTCTTCAAACCAAGCTGCTTACCTATTGCAGATTCAGTCTTCCCAGCCTGGTGCAGGTCTACAATTTTGTTTCTGGTGTCCTTTGACAGCTCTTTGGTCTTGGCCATAGTGGAGTTTGGAATGTGACTGTTTGAGGTTGTGGACAGGTGTCTTTTATACTGATAACAAGTTCAAACAGGTGCCATTAATACAGGTAACGAGTGGAGGACAGAGGAGCCTCTTAAAGAAGAAGTTACAGGTCTGTGAGAGCCAGAAATCTTGCTTGTTTGTAGGTGACCAAATACTTATTTTCCACCATAATTTGCAAATAAATTCATTAAAAATCCTACAATGTGATTTCTGGATTTTTTTTCTTCTCAATTTGTCTGTCATAGTTGACGTGTACCTATGATGAAGATTACAGGCCTCTCTCATATTTTTAAGTGGGAGAACTTGCACAATTGGTGGCTGACTAAATACTTTTTTCCCCCACTGTAAATATCCCTACCTCAGGGGTTTCATTACCAATGACCTATGATTAGCCTGAGGCTAGCCCTCTACAAGCCTCACCTCAACTCCTCCAAACACTGGCCTGGTTTAGCAGATTGGTACATTCCTCCCACTTCTGACCTGGGCCAAAACAGACATGATTCTCAGGCAATGCAATCCCTCTATCTAAGAAGAACCGGTTATGAAAATAAGCTTACAATATTCGTAGCCCTGAGCTAAGCTGAAGAAAACTATGTGTGAAGAGTGGTGTAGAGGACTTCTGCAGGGCTTACTTACATTACAGTATAGCCTACTCATGAACTAATGACAGCAGAGTATCAGAGCTCACTATGAATGTGGTTTTAAAATGGAGTTGGCTAGGCATGGGTTGTTTCTTGTCCAGTTCCATCTTCGTAAGTAGAGCACTAAAAAGTACTTAACATAACTAAATGAAAGAACATTTGTTTCTTTCAATTTTATTCCCCAATGTCAAGACAGAAATCTCCTCCGCCACTGTCTTTCTTTGAAAGAAGCACAGCAGTGCAAGACCAGACTTGCCTAGCAACACCTCGCAGCTACGACAATAAAACTCCCGGTGTCTGGTGGGTTTTCCAGCATGACTGAACCTGGCTGGCTGCATACCTAGAGGGAAACACCTTTGATTATGTCTCAGAGCCACCCACCCACAGCTAGGGCTAGACCAGGCAGAGGCTATGGTTCCCTACCTGCAGTCCCAGCCTGCCAAGTCGGCCTTGCGTGCCAGATAAAAGAACAGAGACGTCTGACGCTCTGGGCTGTTGATGGGACAGACAATGTAGGTTCAATCGACTGGCCAATGAGGTTTAGGGCTGAGGCACATCCGGAGTGATATAGGCCTGATTGAGAAAGCTCCCACGGCAACGTAACACTGCAGGGGATAAGGGGAAATACCCTGCCCTGATCAAGAAGAATAGTGGGGGGGGAATGAGAGTTTTGCCCCTTCCAAGTTTGAGGTGATAGAATCTCCCTACAGCAACACATACAGTGTTAATTGGTAGATACTATAACACTTCCTATGTGGAAATTCCCAGACATTTGATGTGTAAAAGGTATGCCACGATTATAGAATCACATACCACCTTATCTTTAGAGGCAGACCTCATCTTTGGTATCACATAATTCCCTTTCAATCCATTGCCTTCTGCTTTTACAGTTATTATGTAATTCTCCAGAGCATTATGTACAACCATATGTTTTCAAGGAATTCCGGTTATATCATTCACGTTTCACTCATATTTGTACAATCGGATTAAACGTGAGAGAACAAAGAATATGTGAGTGTAATCTGCTATGGTACTAGCCTTTGTCTGAGAGCCTTAAAAGTGAACCTTAGAAAACTGAAACATTATTTACTTCTGTGTGCCATGACATCATTGATTTATTCATAATCCATCTTGGCACATTTAACCTTCTTAAGCAGGTATATAGCCTCTGTCCAGCCCTATGTTTCAGTGAATGTACTCTGAAAGCGATTAGTGAAGTATTTTTGTCCTGTTGTTGTAATCACTAGCGAAGGGAAGCAGAGGTTAAGTCGCTGCTTACTCAGCAGTGGTGGCAAGGGAAGCAGATGTGCCCTGAGACTGACAGGGTTTTAGGGAGCGAGCGGGAGGGTGGAGAGGGATGGAGAGAGAGGGAGACAGGGAGAGAGAGAGGGGGAAGGACAGTGTGGTTTGTGTGTGTGTGTTTGAGAGAAAAAGAGACAGAGAGCAGAAGCTGCTCCACACCTGCTGTGGTTTAGCACATCCACAGGCCTCACATTCAGCACATTGCATGACAGTAAGAGAATCTCACAGCTACCACTGACTCAATGGCACAAGTATGTCTGGAATAATTGACTTATTTGTTTATCCTTCATTGAACCTGGAGAGTTTCAGAGAGATAAATCACATTTTAAAGAGAGGTCTGACTAATGGGATAATAGTGTATGTTAACTTACTGTATAACTTTCAATCAGTCCCTCCAAGACTGACATTATACAGTACTCCTAAAACCCATTCATTTTAGAAATATCAACTGTACACTAGTACAACAATGATCTGATATTCACTTCAATCATGAAAATAAATCAGATTAAAAGATTGAATGAAGTCCTATCTATTACAGGTGCTGGCTCAGTTCATTCCCAGTTCTTTGTCAGACCATTGAGCTTTTCCAGTGTGAAAGAGAATCTCATCTGAATCAATACTATCATCGCTGGGAGGACTTTTCCCTGGTCACGCTTTGTCTGTGGAAGGCAGATGTTCTCAGGGCTGGCCGTGTAGAATAATCCTAATCTCACAGTTTGGCAAAATGTGCAGGATTGACATCAAGTTGTTTTTCCCTGCCTCGTGTTGATTTGGCCTACCTTAGTTAGCCAGGATAGAGCGATAGAGGCTGAATTAGGCCTCACAACTGGATGTGATCTGGATGTAATCTTATTGACATACGTACGTGATGAACTGGGTCATATTGATCTGAACCAATCCTCATGTACTAGATACCGGGGAATTTGTTGTAAGCTGTTTCACCCCAGTGAGGACATGGTAGTGTCAGACAATACAAATAATGCTCACCAATTGCCTGTGCAATGCCAATGAGGAAATAATAACAGTGGTCAAACAAAATTCTCGCCCTGTATAGCTCAGTTGGTAGAGCATGGCGCTTGCAACGCCAGGGTTGTGGGTTCGATTCCCACGGGGGGCCAGTATGAAAAAATATATATATGCACTCACTAACTGTAAGTCGCTCTGGATAAGAGCGTCTGCTAAATGACTAAAATGTAAAATAAAAGCAACAAGGAGTTGAACAGTCACCTTTCTGCTGCCACTGAGGTCACATCGTTTATAATGGCATCATGTTTACATTCTTTAGCCATCCTTTCACAGAACTATACATGCACCACATTGGAATGTAATGCACTGCCGTCCCTATGTTATTTCCTATTCTTGCGGTGATTACAGAAAGATTCCAAAAAGCAGCCAATTATTTCAGGCCCTGTACCATCGCTGGCCCGCGGCTGTGAAAGATTCAGCAGGCTAAAAGACTACTGTAGCTCTGTTGGCAAAACTTTTATAGGTAACTATGACACCTTTTGGAAACAGAAGATGCTCTACAGGAATGACGGTTTCCATCCAAATCATCTTGGCTCCTGGACCTTGTCTGCGCATTTCAAGGCTGCGTTGAGACAATTATTTATTAGTGACCCAAACCCTGCTTAGATAATCCCTACCATTGTGTCGCTGAGTTGTCGTAGTGCTGCTGCAAATGTACATTGTCCCAGGAGCGTTGACAATCATAATATAAGTAATATATAATGTAAGTCCCTCTAACTTCCCTGAATGCCTCTGTCAATCCTACAGCTATTGTATGCAGTAATCATGCGCCAATGAACCTGAGTTATACTGTTAGCACTTAGGCGGTTTGCCCTAGTAGAAAGTCCACTGTGTGCAGTTCACCCTGCACTATCAGCTCAAACATAAACATCACTGTCATGTCTACCTCTGATAAGCCTCTCAGTAAAGCAATAAAAACAATCAAGTATCTCAGAAAAGTGCTTAAAAATAGCCCACGTTTACATATGTAGCCTAAGAAACATGGTTAATGAAATCGATAACTTGCTAGTAACAGATAACATTCATATACTGACTATCTCTGAAACCCAGATAATACCTTTGATGATACAGTGGTAGCAATACATGGTTTCAACATCTTCAGAAGAGACAGGAATGCCAATGGTGGAGGTGTTGCCATTTATGTTCAGAGTCATATTCCTGTAAAGCTTAGAGAGGATCTCATGTCAAATGCTGTTGAAGTAATATGGCTACAGGTTCACCAGCCTCACCTAAAGCCCATTCTAATAATATAATAATAATATGCCATTTAGCAGACGCTTTTATCCAAAGCAACTTACAGTCATGTGTGCATACATTTTTGTGTATGGGTGGTCCCGGGGATCGAACCCACTACCTTGGCGTTACAAGCGCCATGCTCTACCAGTTGAGCTACAGAGGACCACAGTGAAGCTGCTATAGACGCCCAAGTGATAACAGTCATTATTTGGATAATACACTACATGATCAAAAGTATGTGGACAGCTGCTTGTCGAACATCTCATTCTAAAATCATGGGCATTAATATGGAGTTGGTCCCCCCTTTGCTGCTATAACAGCCTTCACTCTTCTGGAAATGCTTTCCACTAGATGTTGGAACATTGCTGCCGAGACTTGCTTCCATTCAGCCACAAGAGCATTAGTGAGGTCAGATACTGATGTTGGACGATTAGGCCTGGCTCGCATTCAGCGTTCCAATTCATCCCAAAGGTTTGATGGAGTTGATGTCAGGGCTCTGTGCAGGCCAGTCAAGTTCTTCCTCACCGATCTCGACAAACCATTTCTGTATGGACCTCGCTTTGTGCACGGAGGCATTGTTATGCTGAAACAGGAAAGGTCCTTCCCCAAACTGTTGCAACAAAGTTGGAAGCACAGAATCGTCATTGAATGCTGTAGCGTTGAGATTCCCCTTCACTGGAACTAAGGGGCCTAGTCTGGACCATGAAAAACAGCCCCAGACCATTATTCCTCCTTGACCAAACTTTACAGTTGCCACTATGCATTGGGGCAGGTAGTGTTCTCCTGGTATCCGCCAAACCCAGATTCGTCCGTCGGACTGCCAGATGGTGAAGCATGATTCATCACTCCAGAGAACCTGTTTCAACTGCTCCAGAGTCCAATGACGGTGAGCTTTACACCACTCCAGCCGAAGCTTGTCATTGCGAAAGGGGATCATTTCATTAAGCTCCCGACGAACAGTTATTGTGCTGACATTGCTTCCAGAGGCAGTTTGGAACTCGGTAGTGAGTGTTGCATTTCAGCACTCGGCGGTCCCGTTCTGTGAGCTTGTGTGGCC
This sequence comes from Coregonus lavaretus, assembly GCF_964263955.1. Taxonomy (NCBI): domain Eukaryota; kingdom Metazoa; phylum Chordata; class Actinopteri; order Salmoniformes; family Salmonidae; genus Coregonus; species Coregonus lavaretus. The sequence continues at coordinate 15,680,418 of NC_140009.1, read as the reverse complement.
TACCACTTCGCGGCTGAGCCGTTGTTGCTCCTAGACGTTTCCACTTCACAATAACAGCACTTACAGTTGACCGGGGAAGCTGTAGCATGGCAGAAATTTGACGAACTGACTCGTTGGAAAGGTGACATCCTATGACGGTGCCATGTTGAAAGTCACTGAGCTCTTTAGTAATGCTGTTCTACTGTCAATGTTTGTCTATGGGGATTGCATGGCTGTGTGCTTTTATACACCTGTCAGCAACGGGTGTGACTGAAATAGCCAAATCCATACATTTGAAGGGGTGTCCACATACTTTTGTATATATAGTGTATGTGTGAAATGCTTGATAATATATGTGATATGAACAGAGAGGTATATTTTCTGGGTGACCTAAATATTGACTGGCTTTTATCAAGATGCCCACTCAAGAAAAAGCTTAAAACTATAACCAGTGCCTGCAACCTGGTTCAGGTTATCAGTCAACCTACCAGGGCATTTACAAACAGCACAGGAATTAAATCATCCACATGTATTGATCACATCTTTACTAATGCTGCAGAAATCTGCTCTAAAGCAGTGTCTAAATCCATCGGATATAGTGATCATAATATAGTAGCCATATCTAGGAAAACCAAAGTTCCAAAGGCTGGGCCTAAAATAGTGTAGTTTTGTAGTGATTCCTATGTTGAAGATGTAAATAATATTTGCTGGTCTGTGGTGTGTAATGAGGAGCAACCGGACGCTGCACTTGACACATTTATGAAATAGATTATTCCAGTTACTAATAAGCATGCACCCATTAAGAAAAGGACTGTAAAAACGGTTAAATCCCCATGGATTGATGGGAATTTTAAAATGGTATGGTTGAGAGGGATGAGGCAAAAGGAATAGCTAATATCCCAAGCAAAAAAAGTATATTTTAATATATTACAAGTATACTAAAGTATACTTAAATATACAAAACATTTAAATTATATACTTCAAATGTGAGATGCACCTTTCTAGTATATCTTAAGTATACTATAAATATAATATCATTACACTTCAACACACTTATTAAAAGTGTACTTTCTATTAACTGTTTTTTCAGTCTTTTAGTGTACTTTAAATATACTATCATCAACCTTCAATACACTGATTAAAAGTGTACTTTAAATTCATTATTTTTCAGTCTTTTATTATACTATAAATATACTGCTAAAACTTGAAAAATTCAAAGGGGTATAAATACTTTTGCAAGGCAAAAAGTGCCAATAATGAGTTTTGAAGTACTTTTTGAATTCCTTTTCAGAAGAGTGCAGAGAAAGTTGATAATGATAACGATTGTTTATTCCACATCAGGAAACATGTACAGCTGACGAACATGCTTCCTGAGAGTATACTTTTTCATATCTCAAGAAATTATACTTAAGTATACTTTCAAAAATGGCTTAGCATATTACCCAGCATCCTTTTCTGCTGCTGAAGTTTTGATTTATAATATGATATTGTTCTTCATATTTGTGTGTTTTGATGTTCATTTTCAAACGGAATAATGTTGTACTTTTAATTACACATTACATATTACACATAACACATTCTATTGAAATGTTAATTTATCACCGTAATGTGAACAACTAAAGTGTGAAATCCCACTGGTTAACAGTTCTCAAAAGTATTACATGTAAATTCCTGTTCCAGCTTCAACTACTTTGTAAGTAGCAGGATAACATTGGTTGAGAAGATGCCTTGGTCAATCAAGGTAACCTTTATATGACTTACTAAACTCAGCAAAAAAAGAAATGTCCCTTTTTCAGGACCCTGTCTTTCAAAAAAAAAAAAATATACAAATATCTTCACAGATCTTCTTGTAAAGGGTTGAAACATCTTCTTGTAAAGGGTCCCTGCTTATCTGCTGACCGTCCTCGCAGTGGCAGACCACGTGTAACAACACCTGCACAGGATCGATACATCCAAACATCACACCTGCGGGACAGGTGCAGGATGGCAACAACAACTGCCCGAGTTACACCAGGAATGCACAATCCCTCCATCAGTGCTCAGACTGTCCGCAAAAGGCTGAGAGAGGCTGGACTGAGGGCTTGTAGGCCTGTTGTAAGGCAGGTCCTCACCAGACATCACTGGCAACAACGTCGCCTATGGGCACAAACCCACCGTCGCTGGACCAGACAGGACTGGCAAAAAGTGCTCTTCACTGATGAGTCGCAGTTTGGTCTCACCAGGGGTGATGGTCGGATTCGCGTTTATCGTTGAAGGAATGAGCGTTACACCGAGGCCTGTACTCTGGAGCGGGATCGATTTGGAGGTGGAGTGTCCGTTATGGTCTGGGGCGGTGTGTCACAGCATCATCGGACTGAGCTTATTGTCATTGCAGGCAATCTCAACGCTGTGCGTTACAGGGAAGACATCCTCCTCCCTCATGTGGTACCCTTCCTGCAGGCTCATCCTGACAAGACCCTCCAGCATGACAATGCCACCAGCCATACTGCTCGTTCTGTGCGTGATTTCCTGAAAGACAGGAATGTCAGTGTTCTGCCATGGCCAGCGAAGAGCCCGGATCTCAATCCCATTTAGCACGTCTGGGACCTGTTGGATCGGAGGATGAGGGCTAGGGCCATTCCCCCCAGAAATGTCCGGGAATTTGCAGGTGCCTTGGTGGAAGAGTGGGGTAACATCTCACAGCAAGAACTGGCAAATCTGGTGCAGTCCATGAGGAGGAGATGCACTGCAGTTCTTAATGCAGCTGGTGGCCACACCAGATACTGACTGTTACTTTTGATTTTGACCCCTCCTTTGTTCAGGGACACATTATTCAATTTCTGTTAGTTAAATGTCTGTGGAACTTCTTCAGTTTATGTCTCTGTTGTTGAATCTTGTTATGTTCATACAAATATTTTGTTAAGTTTGCTGAAAATAAACGCAGTTGACAGTGAGAGTTGACAGTGAGTGAGTTTACAATAGCTAATGTGGTTAATGAGTAGAAGTGTACATTTATACTTGAAACACATTACAAATATACTTTATTTGTAAATACAGGAATTCTAATTCAAATACCGTTTTAGTATATTTCTAATTTATGACAAATATACATAAAATCTACTTCAGGTGTATTCAAAGTAAATTTGTTTTGCTGTTTATCTAATATAGTAAGAATATACCTAAGTACAAAATAAGTGCCACAATTTAGATAATTTGAAATGTATTGAATATACTTAAATGCTAATAAAATACAAATAAAATTGACATGAAATGCATTAACTTATTTATAATTGTTAAAATTTAGATCATTATTAATTATTATCACAAATATACTTAAATATATTTAAATATGTTAATGAAGTATGATTTAGGTATATACAGTGAGGGAAAAAAGTATTTGATCCCCTGCTGATTTTGTACGTTTACCCACTGACAAAGAAATGATCTGTCTATAATTTTAATGGTAGGTTTATTTGAACAGTGAGAGACAGAATAACAACAAAAAAATCCAGAAAAACGCATGTCAAAAATGTTATAAATTGACTTGCATTTTCATGAGGGAAATAAGTATTTGACCCCCTCTCAATCAGAAAGATTTCTGGCTCCCAGGTGTCTTTTATACAGGTAACGAGCTGAGATTAGGAGCACACTCTTAAAGGGAGTGCTCCTAATCTCAGTTTGTTACCTGTATAAAAGACACCTGTCCACAGAAGCAATCAATCAATCAGATTCCAAACTCTCCACCATGGCCAAGACCAAAGAGCTCTCAAAGGATGTCAGGGACAAGATTGTAGACCTACACAAGGCTGGAATGGGCTACAAGACCATCGCCAAGCAGCTTGGTGAGAAGGTGACAACAGTTGGTGCGATTATTCGCAAATGGAAGAAACACAAAAGAACTGTCAATCTGCCTCGGCCTGGGGCTCCATGCAAGATCTCACCTTGTGGAGTTGCAATGATCATGAGAACGGTGAGGAATCAGTCCAGAACTACACGGGAGGATCTTGTCAATGATCTCAAGGCAGCAGGGACCATAGTCACCAAGAAAACAATTGGTAACACAGTACGCCGTGAAGGACTGAAATCCTGCAGCGCCCGCAAGGTCCTCCTGCTCAAGAAAGCACATATACAGGCCCGTCTGAAGTTTTCCAATGAACATCTGAATGATTCAGAGGAGAACTGGGTGAAAGTGTTGTGGTCAGATGAGACCAAAATCGAGCTCTTTGGCATCAACTCAACTCGCCGTGTTTGGAGGAGGAGGAATGCTGCCTATGACCCCAAGAACACCATCCCCACCGTCAAACATGGAGGTGGAAACATTATGCTTTGGGGGTGTTTTTCTGCTAAGGGAACAGGACAACTTCACCACATCAAAGGGACGATGGACGGGGCCATGTACCGTCAAATCTTGGGTGAGAACCTCCTTCCCTCAGCCAGGGCATTGAAAATGGGTCGTGGATGGGTACTCCAGCATGACAATGACCCAAAACACATGGCCAAGGCAACAAAGGAGTGGCTCAAGAAGAAGCACATTAAGGTCCTGGAGTGGCCTAGCCAGTCTCCAGACATTAATCCCATAGAAAATCTGTGGAGGGAGCTGAAGGTTCGAGTTGCCAAACGTCAGCCTCGAAACCTTAATGACTTGGAGAAGATCTGCAAAGAGGAGTGGGACAAAATCCCTCCTGAGATGTGTGCAAACCTGGTGGCCAACTACAAGAAATGTCTGACTTCTGTGATTGCCAACAAGGGTTTTGCCACCAAGTACTAAGTCATGTTTTGCAGAGGGGTCAAATACTTATTTCCCTCATTAAAATGCAAATAAATTTATAACATTTTTGACATGCGTTTTTCTGGATTTTGTTGTTGTTATTCTGTCTCTCACTGTTCAAATAAACCTACCATTAAAATTATAGACTGATCATGTCTTTGTCAGTGGGCAAACGTACAAAATCAGCAGGGGATCAAATACTTTTTTCCCTCACTGTATATATTTTTTAATTCTCCACTTGGAAAGTCTGGCTGCACAGCTGATTGGCAAACGTACTGTAAATTGAGAAATCATGTGACCAAACTGAACAAAAAGAAGAAGAACTGTACTATAAAACAAAGATAAATGACATAAAGAATGACAGTAAAAAGCTTTGGAGCACCTTAAATTAAATTATGGGCAAAAAGGTGAACTTGGCTCAATCATTCATTGAATCAGATGGCTAATTCATCACAAAACCAACTGATATTGCCAACTACATGAATTATTTTTTTAATTGGCAAGATTAGCAAACTTAGGTATGACATGCCAACAACTAATTCTGAACCTACACATGCAGGCATAACTGACCAAATTATGATAATTATGTGATGTGAGTGTGGAAGAGGTGAGTTTTTTGTTGTTGTCTATCAACAATGACAAGCCACCTGGGTCTGACAACTTGGATGGAAAATTACTGAGGATGATAGCGGACGCTATTGCCATTCCTATTTGCCATCACAGGAGGTTGGTGGCACCTTAATTGGGGAGGACGGGCTCGTGGTAATGGCTGGAGCAGAATCAGTTGAATGGTATCATAAACATCAAACACCCGGTTTGATGCCATTCCATTCGCTCCGTTACAGCCATTATTATGAGCCGTTCTCCCCTCAGCAGCCTCCACTGTTTGCCATCTCTTCAACCTTAGCATACAGGAAGGTGTGTGCCCTCAGGCTTGTTTGACTAGATACAATGCTATTTCACAGTAAACAAATTAACAACAGATGTTCAACATTCTTAAAGGGTAAGGCATTCAACATGTACTGCACTTACACAAATGACTGATGATTGTCTGAGAAAAATTGATAATAAAAAGATTGTGGGAGCGGTTTTGTTAGACTTTAGTGCAGCTTTTGACATTATCAATCATAATCTGCAGCTGGAAAAACGTATGTGTTATGTCCCTGCTAAATTGTGGATTGAGAGTTAGCTGTCTAACAGAACACAGAGGGTGTTCTTTAATGGAAGCCTCTCCAACATAATCCAGGTAGAGTCAGGCATTCCCCAGGGCAGCTTTCTAGGCCCCTTACTTTTTTCTATCTTTACTAATGACCGGCCACTTGCTCTGAGTAAAGCCTGTATGTCTATGCATGCTGATGACTCAACACTATACACGTCAGCTACCACAGCAAGTGAAATCACTGCCACATTTATCAAAGAGCTGCAGTCAGTTTCAGAATATGTGGCAAGAAATAAGTCCTAAATATTTCAAAAACTAAAAGTATTGTATTTGGGACAAATCATTCACTAAACCGTAAACCTCAACTAAATCTTGTAATGAATAATGTGGAAATTGAGCAAGTTGAGGAGACTAAACTGCTTGGAGGAACCCTGGATTTTAAACTGTCTTGGTCAAAACATATTGATGCAACAGTAGCTAGGATGGGGAGAGATCTGTCCAGTCCTGTGGTCAGGTGTTACAAATAGGGACTTAGGAAAATTACAATTGGCCCAGAACAGGGCAACACGGTTGACCCTTGAATGTACACTGAGAGCTAACATTAATAATATGCATGTCAATCTCTCCTGGCTCAAAGTAGAGGAGAGATTGACTTCATCACTACTCGTATTTGTGAGAAGTATTGACATGTTCAATGCACTGAGCTGTCCGTTTAAACTACTAGCGCACAGCTCAGACAACAATGCATACCCCACAAGACATGCCACCAGAGGTCTCTTCAAAGTCCCCAAGTCCAGAACAGACTATGATCAGAGCCATGACTACATGGAATTCTAGTCCACATCAAGTTACCCATGCAAGCAGTAAAATCAGATTTAAAAACCAGATAAAAATACACCTTATGGTACATCGGGGACTGTGAAGAGGAACGCACACAGGCACAGACACACGCATACACACACACAATAACGTACGCACTATACACATACGTACACATGGATTATGTGTTGTAGATATGTGGTAGTAGAGTAGTGGCCTGAGGGCACACACTTAATGTGTTGTGAAATCTGTTGTGAATTGCATTGTAATGTTGTTGTTTTTATTGTATATACAGTGCTTTCGGAAAGTATTCAGACTCCTTGACTTTTTCCACATTTTGTTACATTACAGCGTTATTCAAAAATTTATTTAAAAAAAAAATTTCCTCATCAATCTACACACAATACCCCATAATGACAAAGCAAAAACACGTTATACATTTTTGAAATGTATAAAAAATTAATAACAGAAATACCTTATTTACATAAGTATTCAGACCCTTTGCTATGAGACTCGAAATTGAGCTCAGGTACATCCTGCTTCCATTGATCATCCTTGAGATGTTTTCTACAATGTGATTGGAGTTCACCTGTTGTAAATTCAATTGATTGGACATGATTTGGAAAGGCACACACCTGTCTATATAAGGTCCCACAGTTGACGGTGCGTATCAGAGCAAAAACCAAGCCATGAGGTCGAAGGAATTGTCCGTAGAGCTCAGAGACAGGATTGTGTCGAGGCACAGATCTGGGGAAGGCTACCAAACAATTCTGCAGCATTGAAGGTCCCCAAGAACATAGTGGCCTCCATCATTCTTAAATGTAAGAAGTTTGGAACCACCAAGATTCTTCCTAGAGCTGGCCGCCCAGCCAAACTGAGCAATCGGGGGAGAAGGGCCTTGGTCAGGGAGGTGACCAAGAACCCAATGGTCACTCTGACAGAGCTTCAGAGTTTCTCTGTGGAGATGGGAGAACCTTTCAGAAGGACAACCATCTCTGCAGCACTCCACCAATCAGGCTTTTATGGTAGAATGGCCAGACGGAAGCCACTCCTCAGTATAAGGCACATGACAGCCCACTTGGAGTTTGCCAAAAGGCACCTAAAGCACTCAGACCATGAGAAACAAGATTCTCTGGTCTGATGAAACCAAGATTGAACTCTTTGGCCTGAATGCCTAGCATCACGTCTGGAGGAAACCTGGCACTATTCCTACGGTGAAGCATGGTGGTGGAAGCATCATGCTGTGGGGATGTTTTTCAACGGCAGGGATTGGGAGACTTGTCAGGATTGAGGGAAAGATTAACGGAGCAAAGTACAGAGAAATCCTTGATGAAACCCTGCTCCAGAGTGCTCAGGACCTCAGACTGTGCCAAGCGTGTAGCGTTATACACAAGAAGACTCAAGGCTGTAATCGCTGCCAAAGGTGCTTCAACAAAGTACTGAGTAAAGGGTCTGAATACTTTTGTAAATGTGATATTTCCGTTTTAGATTTGTAATACATTTGCAAAAATTTCGAAAAACCGGTTTTTACTTTGTCATTACGGGGTATTGTGTGTAGATTGATGAGGAAAAAAACAATTGAATCCTTTTTAGAATAAGGCTGTAACGTAACAAAATGTGGAGAAAGTCTGAATACTTTCCGAATGCACTCTAACTGCCTAAGTTTTGCTGGACCCCAGGAAGAGTAGCTGCTGCCTTGGATCCATAATAAATACAAATACAAATCCCTGACTCACATATAAAGACATTAGCGTTGCTTTCTCCACCCCCATCTCTGTAATGGAATGAGCTCTAGATTTAACATTAGCATGGATTCTCCCACACAGAGATGGAGGAGTGTGTTTGAAGAAGGGGATGGAGGAACTAGGGTACATGGACGCCTACATACAGTATCATGCTAGTGTTTTGTGTAACATCCCAGAGCTGTTGAAAAGTTATATAAACATAGATTTATTTCACAAATTCTCATGATAAAAAAAGATTCTTGTGAAGACATAGTCAACATATTCAGGACTAGTCTGAACTCATTGTGCTCATATGCTAAAGTAAATTGCTGACACATATTTTTCTTTTCATCTCTATGTTTTTCCAGTAGTATCTCTGAGACACTCTCCATTGATAATCAGCTGAGCTCTTTTGGAAACAAGCTTGATAACCTTCATGACAAAGACAGAATACTGTATAGATACATCAACAAAAGTATACAGTCAAATCAACCATGGGAAAGTTACTGTATGTGTTTTGATGGTGCAATAATGATATTATTTATATTCTTAGAACAAGCTTGAGTGGTATAAGGTTTTCATCATTATATGATGAGATTAAGTGGCTTGAATAATTTAATATCTGTAAATAAAGTTATTCCACTAAAGCTTAGTAACATAATGAATCCAGTTTGCATGTTGTTCAGTAGCCTAAGAGGTCTAAGTGTGTACTCTTTGCAACAATTTGAGTTAGGTCTGCTACTTGGTCTCTATACTTAGCTTGTAGTGTCGTTGGAAAGTATTGTATTCACATCAATGATGTAGCTATTGTATCAACATTGGTGAAATTATGTGGCTCTTTCTACCTCCTTATCTAATCGAGAAGTGTTGTATGTTTCCAGGACGGCTCTTGAGATAAGAAAACATTTCCTTTCCAAGAGAGATATCCCCTTATCTACGGAGTCATATCTGAGTGTACAAAACATTAAGAACACCTGCTTTTTCCATGACATAGACTGACCAGGGGGATCCAGGTGAAAGCTATGATACCTTATTGATGTCACTTGTTAAATCCACTTCAATCAGTGCAGATGAAGGGGAGGAAACAGGTTAAAGAAGGATTTTTAAGCCTTGAGACAATTGAGACATGGATTGGGCAAGACAAAAGATGTATATACCTTTGAATGGGGTATGGTAGTAGGTGCCATGCGCACCGTGTTGTGTCAAGAACTGCAATGCTGCTGGGTTTTTCACGCTCAACAGTTTCATGTGTGTATCAAGTATGAAAAAATGTATGCACTCACTAACTGTAAGTCGCTCTGGATAAGAGCGTCTGCTAAATGACTAAAATGTAAAATGTAAGAATGGTCCACCACTCAAAGGGCATCCAGCCTACTTGACACAACTGTGGGAAACATTGTAGTCAACATGGGCCAGCATCCCAACTCAATATTAGGAAGGTGTTCTTAATGTTTTGTACACTCAGTGTATTATCTACCAAAACAAACACTAACTCGTTTCTAAGTACGTATCTATGTAGAAGGAAGTGGAGTGTGAGTGTTGGCACTGAGAATAGTGGGTCATGTGTAAAGTAGAGCCACATGGAGTACGAGGGGCAGGGAGAGGATGCCATCTGCTAAGACCAGAAGTCACTGTTTCCATGGCCAACTCCACCATCCGGCCTGGGACATGTACACTAACTCTGTACTTACCAAGAGAGGCAAAACGGAGTTATCTATTCAAACGATTAACTGCACATTTCTGTGGCAAAGTTCAGTGGGACAGTGGAGACTCCTTGGAAAGCCCCTCAACGTTAGATAGAGGGTAAGAGTTTACAAGGCAGGGTCGATCCGTACAGCTTAAGGGCGCATTCCTCACTCATAGACAGACCCAACACAAAACACTATCTCTCCTGTATGTAAACCCAGACTACAGAGAAGGATCATACGTGGGAATGGAACACTTTCTCTCTGGCTGGTATCCCACTCATGGGAGGCCATATGGTGCTTACAGTATGGAATAGCTGGCTGAGCCAATCAGAGCCATGGTTCGGGCCTTGGAATCCCAGCACACAGGTTACCATAACAATTATGTCACTGGTTGAGAGTGGGTTCTTTGAGTGTTAATCCCGGGCAAGGGAGTTCTGCTTTGGTCACTTTGTCTCTACCCCTACACCATAGAGATTACATTGATAGCACATACACTACCAGTCAAAGGTTTGGACACACCTACTCATTCAAAGGTTTTTCTTTATTTGTACTATTTTCTATATTGTAGGATAATAGTGAAGACATCAAAACTATGAAATAACACATATGGAATCATGTAACCAAAAAAGTGTTAAACAAATCAAAATATATGTTATATTTGAGATTCTTCAAATAGCCACCCTTTGCCTTGATGACAGCTTTGCACACTCTTGGCATTCTCTCAACCAGCTTCATGAGGTAGTCACCTGGAATGCATTTCAGTTAACAGGTGTGCCTTCTTAAAAGTTAATTTGTGGAATTTCTTTCCTTCTTAATGTGTTTGAGCAAATCAGTTGTGTTGTAACAAGGTGGGGGGGTATACAGAAGATAGCCCTATTTGGTAAAATACCAAGTCCATATTATGGCAAGAACAGCTCAAATAAGCAAAGAGAAATGACAGTCCATCATTACTTTAAGACATGAAGGTCAGTCAATACGGAACATTTCAAGAACTTTGAAATTTTCTTCAAGTGCAGTCGCAAAAACCATCAAGAGCTATGATGAAACTGGCTCTCATGAGGACCGCCACTGGAATGGAAGACCCAGAGTTACCTCTGTTGCAGAGGATAAGTTCATTAGAGTTACCAGCCTCAGAAATTGAAGCCCAAATAAATGCTTCACAGAGTTCAAGTAACAGACACATCTCAACATCAACTGTTCAGAGGAGACTGTGTGAATCAGGCCTTCATGGTCGAATTGCTGCAAAGAAACCACTACTAAAGGACACCAATAAGAAGAAGAGACTTGCTTGGGCCAAGAAACACGAGCAATGGACATTGGTCTGGAGTCCAAATTTGAGATTTTGGTTCCAACCGCCGTGTCTTTGTGAGAAGCGGTGTGGGTGAACGGATGATCTCTGCATGTGTAGTTCCCACCGTAAAGCATGGAGGGGGAGGTGTTATGGTGTGGGGGTGCTTTGCTGGTGACACTGTCTGTGATTTATTTAGAATTCAAGGCACACTTAACCAGCATGGCTACCACAGCACTCTGCAGCGATACGCCATCCCATCTGGTTTGGGCTTAGTGGGACTATCATTTGTTTTTTAACAGGACAATGACCCAACACACCTCCAGGCTGTGTAAGGGCTATGTTACCAAGAAAGAGAGTGATGGAGTGCTGCATCAGATGACCTGGCCTCCACAATCCCCCGACCTCAACCCAATTGAGATGGTTTGGGATGAGTCGGACCGCAGAGTGAAGGAAAAGCAGCCAACAAGTCCTCAGCATATGTGGGAACTCCTTCAAGACTGTTGGAAAAGCATTCCAGGTGAAGCTGGTTAAGAGAATGCCAAGAGTGTGCAAAGCTGTCATCAAGGCAAAGGGTGGCTATTTGAAGAATCTCAAATATAAAATATATTTTGATTTGTTTAACACTTTTTTTGGTTACTACATGATTTCATATGTGTTATTTCAAAGTTTTGATCTCTTCACTATTATTCTACAATGTAGAAAATCATAAAAATAAAGACAAACCCTTGAATGAGTAGATGTGTCCAAACTTTTGACTGGTACTGTACATCAGGAGAGTTGTCTGTTTCATGTGTGATTTACATGTTTCCCCCAACATGGTTGCATTTAGAACACACAGGGCTCTGAGAAGTGTTGTTGTGAGCGAGAAATCACAAACACTAAAATAATGCTATATTTTTTGAATATTGTAAAAATAGACAAAGCGTTATATTTCATGTAACAATACATTAAATCAAAAACAATTGCTCTCATTGATTTGAATCGATGAATAGAACAGTGGAATTTGGAGATTTCTATTTCTCGAATCCTTACTCTTCCATGGCCCATTGTGGTTAGTACAGCCAAACAGTACTTCAGTGTTCTCTAGAGGAGAGAAGTGGGATGGAGCATCATAATACAATATTCTGTCTGTTCCAGTCTGATTTGCAGTCTTTCTACTCTCTCTTTGTGTAAGCTTTCCACTCCCTCATTGTGCATTTACAGTAACAAGGACCAAACTACTCATTTCATTTCCTCATGAAAAAAGAATGGTTTGAGATGCCACATACTTTTTGGGATCTGTTATGCATCTTCTTCCTAGGAGTAAATTGTTTGGCTTTTAGATCATCTGCGATAATTCTCTACTTCTGCCTCTTAATCTTTATAGGGTATTATTCTCAACTTGCTGCATGAAATTATTCTCACACCCTAAGGTGTTCTTACTTGATTATTAATAGTGTGTGCTCACATCAAAGACAGATAATTATTGTCATATTATAGAAATTGTTCTACCTTGACCTAAAAAGAATCAGCTCACCAACATTTTTAGAATTTCCAGATATTACAGACATGATACCCTTATATTTTGTGCCTTTGTCCTTTGGAATACTTCCAAGACTATACCATGTAGTCGAGAGGGTAAAACAGGACTCCCACAAGCCCAAAAGCCTGCTACTTTCAACTAAGCTCCATTTCCATGTGGGAGGTAGTGACATTGTATACATTTTGCCAAAAATGTAGAAACACATTTGAGTTGGTTAAGAGTTCCAACAGGTGTAGGATCTTAATTTGAGCCAGTTTTGTTACACCAGGAAAATAATTATGCAGCAACAGGAAATTTGAATTATTATGTGGATTATAATTAATGGAAATTTTTGTAGGTGTTGATACATTTTTCATTAGGGCAAATCAAGTCTAAAATTTCAAAGTGGAAATTACAAACCTTAGAAGACTTAAAGACTATTTTAAAAATTAAAATACACTACAGGTTTGCGTTTACTGTTTTGCAGGAAAGTTCTTAGCAACAAAAGCAATCAAATTAAGATCGTACATCTGTATAAAACAGTTTTTATATCTTGTCATGTGGATTACTTTCATAGATCCATCATTTAGATCCATCATTTCACTAGATCTTACTCGTGCCATGTGATGACGTGCGTCATCATTGATAGTGGATCAATCAGTGGATCAATGGTGTACGCACACACTCTGGACAGTCTCTAGCTTTATGACAGCCAATGGGATAACAGCATTCCACACACACACACACACATTACATTTGGTCGATGAGACATATTTATATCCACCTTGTCTCGATCACTGTCAGAGGTCATAGTTACAGGGGTGCAAGCATCAGGCACAGCATACACAATAGAAAAGCAGGTCATAGGCATCCTGTGTGTCCCTGAAACACAGATATATTACCCAACATGGCTCTTTAAGACATATAACCACACTGCAGTGTGTGTTAATGAGTCATCAGTCCTGTCTGAATCACTCCCCAGCCCTGCCAACTGCCTCTGCACCACACCCAGACCCATTCATTCACATTCACAGTCACACACGACCAGCATGGCCAAGGGTCTTCAGAAACAAATGCTGTGTTTCTGTGAATAGCAAAATATGTGACAAAGCAGAGCTTTTAAAAACAAATTGCAACGGAAATGTATTTCACATATTCCTTCTGCTTTGATGTGTTTTATTGTACTCTAAACACACACACACACACACACCCTGACTCACTCACAAGCCTTGTATGAATACTCCACATTTACAGTAATATCAGAAAGAGCAGGACCCCAGTGGTTGCTGCTGCCAAACAGCTTTCTCAGGGCCTCATTCATCCAGCCTTCTAGTCAATGTAAGGTCCTGGTCTTAGTAATTTAGACCTTTTGTAAGAGTGTGTCTGTCTGTGTGACTTCCTTCTGTCTGTTGGACTCGCCATCCAATCATTCTCATACATTCTCTAGCTTATTTACTTCAGTCTGACCTGAGTCTGGATTTGTTTTTTTCTTCTCAGTCTTTAAACAGATTGATTCAAAATGTTTTAGGTGATCATTTTATATGTATTTTGTTTCGTTCGTTAATATTCTATTAAAGTGTTTGTTTTTGATCACATGTTCGTGTTTGAGGTTTGTATTACAGTCCTAGAGCGGTTACAGTTGTTTTTACTAAAGTAAAATAACAGAATTGTGTATTACAATGTAGTAATATGATATCATTACACTCGGGGACTGACATGCTGTTTTCCATCAATGATGATTATGGCCTCTCAGTGATTTAATGTATTTCTATTGACACCTAGTGGTAAGAAAGATAACTGCACGATGTTGATCTTTTGAGTATTTAAAAAGCATGTCTGTCTAATGTGTATTCACCAGGACAGGTTTTGTCCGCAATCAATAAAACATAGAAAGGCAATATCTGTAGATTAATTTGAATTTAGTGCATGTCAATGATTGTGACTACAGCAATCTGAAAATCTGTTTATAGTTACTCAATTAGTAGGGTTTTACATTTTCTGAAAAGGAAATTCCTTACTCCTTACCAGGACCCCAATAATTCCAACACTCCATTGAACTGAAATATCCTATCCCAGACACTGAGAACACTGTATGTCAGTATAGTACACTAACACATTGTCTCACAGGCCTTAGCACAGAGCATATTCTTCTCTGTACTGGTCCTCTCTGCCTTATAAGGGCTAAAGGCATTTGATCGTCAACTTGATTGTCATCTGATTGCCATCATCTGTCTAAATTGTCGGCACACACACCTGGTTTCTATTCCAATGATAATTGCATATGTCACATGATCGGGCAAGTAAATACATCAGAAAATCTATAAATCAGTACCTAGAACAATTTTAGTTTTTAGTTTAGTTTATTAATTAGACTATTTAAATAAATAAAAACAAGCACACATAAAACTTGAAAAAGCCATACATGCACATGAGTAAAATCATCGAGGATAACACAATAAAGTCTGGGACTTATTTCGATTATGGTCCTCTTAAAACAAGATGGCTAGGCAAAATCCAACGCGGTTACACACAGTATGACAGCGAGATAATAAAACATAAAAACAAAGAAGAAGAACATCTGTCTCATCATTGCAGTTACATCGTAGGGGACATTCATATGGGCACAGAAGACATCAAACTGTTTTTACTTTATTTTTAAAGCTGCCCAGAGAGGACGTTGTTTTTATGGGCAGAGGCAACTTATTCCACTCTGAGGCTCCAGTGTACAAGACAGTACCTTTCCCAGCAATACTCCTGAACCTGTATAAGCACACATTAGCAACACCTGATCTGGTGCTGTGATTGTGTGCATCCCTAACATGGGGAAAATAATCAGTTAGATATCTGTGCGCAGAACCATAAATACTCCTGTAAACCAAACCCAGTCTAATCTGGGACACCCTAGCCTCAACAGGCAGCCAGTTTCTGAAAGCAGCTCCTGCCTATGTGAGTACATTTTACATTACATTTTCGTCATTTAGCAGACGCTCTTATCCAGAGCGACTTACAAATTGGTTTTTTTGGGGGTGGGATAAGGGGGGGGTAGAAGGATTACTTTATCCTATCCCAGGTATTCCTTAAAGAGGTGGGGTTTCAAGTGTCTCTGGAAGGTGGTGAGTGACTCCGCTGTCCTGGCGTCGTGAGGGAGCTTGTTCCACCATTGGGGTGCCAGAGCAGCGAACAGTTTTGACTGGGCTGAGCGGGAACTGTGCTTCCGCAGAGGTAGGTGGGCCAGCAGGCCAGAGGTGGATGAACGCAATGCCCTCGTTTGGGTGTAGGGACTGATCAGAGCCTGAAGGTACGGAGGTGCCGTTCCCCTCACAGCTCCGTAGGCAAGCACCATGGTCTTGTAGCAGATGCGAGCTTCAACTGGAAGCCAGTGGAGTGTGCGGAGGAGCGGGGTGACGTGAGAACTTGGGAAGGTTGAACACCAGACGGGCTGCGGCGTTCTGGATGAGTTGTAGGGGTTTAATGGCACAGGCAGGGAGCCCAGCCAACAGCGAGTTGCAGTAATCCAGACGGGAGATGACAAGTGCCTGGATTAGGACCTGTGCCGCTTCCTGTGTAAGGCAGGAATTTGGAAACCTACAGGATCGGGTCACCGCCTTGATGTTAGCGGAGAACGACAGGGTGTTGTCAAGGGTCATGCCAAGGCTCTTTGCACTCTGGGAGGAGGACACAACGGAGTTGTCAACCGTGATGGCGAGATCATGGAACGGGCAGTCCTTCCCCGGGAGGAAGAGCAGCTCCGTCTTGCCGAGGTTCAGCTTGAGGTGGTGATCCGTCATCCACACTGATATGTCACAGAGATGCGATTCGCCACCTGGTTATCAGAAGGGGGAAAGGAGAAGATAAATTGTGTAGTCTGCGTAGCAATGATAGGAGAGGCCATGTGAGGATATGACAGAGCCAAGTGACTTGGTGTATAGCGAGAATAGGCGAGGGCCTAGAACTGAGCCCTGGGGGACACCAGTGGTGAGAGCACGTGGTGCAGAGACAGATTCTCGCCACGCCACCTGGTAGGAGCGACCTGTCAGGTAGGACGCAATCCAAGAGTGAGCCGCGCTGGAGTTGCCCAACTCGGAGAGGGTGGAGAGGAGGATCTGATGGTTCACAGTATCAAAGGCAGCAGATAGGTCTAGAAGGACGAGAGCAGAGGAGAGAGAGTTAGCTTTAGCAGTGCGGAGAGCCTCCGTGACACAGAGAAGAGCAGTCTCTGTTGAATGACCAGTCTTGAAACCTGACTGGTTTGGATTAAGAAGGTCATTCTGAGAGAGATAGCAAGAGAGTTGGCTAAAGACGGCACGCTCAAGAGTTTTGGAGAGAAAAGAAAGAAGGGATACTGGTCTGTAGTTGTTGACATCGGAGGGATCGAGTGTAGGTTTTTTGAGAAGGGGTGCAACTCTCGCTCTCTTTAAGACGGAAGGGACATAGCCAGCGGTCAAGGATGAGTTGTTGAGCGAGGTGAGGTAAGGGAGAAGGTCTCCGGAAATGGTCTGGAGAAGAGAGGAGGGGATAGGGTCAAGTGGGCAGGTTGTTGGCAGCTAGCCATCACAAGTCGCAAGATTTCATCTGGAGAGAGAGGGGAGAAAGAAGTCTTCAATACTACCCTGATCAGCTTATTCTGGAGCTTCCCCTTCATAAATTTAGATAAACCCCAAAATAGAATGCATATAGATTATATACGAATAATACAAAATATACAACACCACTAGATGGGTGTATCGAACACAAATAAGAGGCAAAATACCAGTTACAGAAAACACTTCAATGACAATTCTTCATTCATGCCTTCATGCCTGATGGGTGGAGAGTTTTTAAATAGAACATCCACCTACATTCTGTCTGGAGAAGACTTAATTCAAGCTTACCACCCCTACGTGAATGTTTTATCTGCTGTATAGCACAGAAGGATATGGAGGAGACGGGGCCTCTGAGAAATGACATGCGATAGGGGATTTAGGGTAATTTCTCCTTACAGCACTCTTGTGTTCTATAATACTTGTTCTTATCGGTCTACAGGTTTTGCCCACATATTGCTTATTGCATGGAAAAGAGATAAGGTATATGACGTTAGAAGAGCTGCATGTGAGGAACTGTTTGATAGTGTATTGTGATTAGGCATAAATAGCGCGTCTCGATACATTGTGTAACTAGATACCGTCCCTCCAACCATATGAATGCTGGAATATGTTCAACCTCCCACATACCCCTGCAGAGAAGATCCTATGTGTTGCACCAAAATGTACAGTGAAATCAATAGGAGAGCAATGTGGATACATCAGAAGGAAGAGTTGGAGTAAAAAGAGAAGTTCACAGGTTATGATGAAAGATTCATACAAACTAAATATATGACCTTATTGAGTTTTAGCCCATTGTATACTTTTTAAAGTAAAGCAGGACTCTTATACTTTTGATAAAAGGAAAGAAAACATTTAAACAATGTTTCTCCTGGTAAATAATTTTCAGCCCAAAAACTCTCCTTTGAACCAAATACATTCAAACTAATATTTACATTTACATTTACATTTTCGTCATTTAGCAGACGCTCTTATCCAGAGCGACTTAAAAATTGGATATAATGGCCTTACTATAATAATAATGACTTAGAATATCAATACCTTATGGTATTCAAAAACAAGATTGTGACATCTTTAAAAACATGACGTCATGATAAATGACACAATACAAAGACTGAATTCATTGTGTTGATGTTCTCCAAACATTTGAAGTTAGAACTCTTGAATTCCAATGAAATGCCATTGATCTGGCAAATACAGAGCAAATGTGTTTACTAAAGATCTAAACGGTCATTTATTTATAAAAAAAGATGTATACATTTTATATTCAGCCTTTGGGAATGGTGGAAAAAAAATTAAGCTCTTATTACTGCCCTCATAAACAAGTCTGTTCCCACCACACTAGGGGTTTGGGGGTGGTTTGAGGGATGGACCCTCCCCTCCCTCTGGCTTGCTCAGTCTTAAGCGGTTGCGTCGGTGGCTGTTTTTTCTTCTTCTTCAGGCAGCTGAGCGGGTTAGGATTGGAGATTTTCCTCTTACGCTTCTTGCCCCGGCGCTCTCCATCCTGCCCGTTCCCCTGCACCTCCTTCAGGCTGTTGATGCTCTGCTGCTGGGCTGGTGTGACCATCTCTCCCAGAGCCACAGCCTGCACATGGTTCACCGAGCACGGGCTGGGCTTGTTCAACACTATGGTGTTGAAGATGATATACAGAAGAGGCACGCCTAGGATCTTCTTTAGGCCTGCTGTCACCTCTTGGTCCTATCAGACAAACCAGATGTTGCTTTGGCTAACACATTTATTACTTGAGTGTACATTCTAAGCAGACGTATGGTGGGTACATCCACCACAGGCTCTCCAGCAGAATAACTAGCCCTGAGAGAATATGTTAAACATACAGTGGGGGGAAAAAGTATTTAGTCAGCCACCAATTGTGCAAGTTCTCCCACTTAAAAAGATGAGAGAGGCCTGTAAATTTCATCATAGGTACACGTCAACTATGACAGACAAAATGAGAATTTTTTTGGCCCATTCCTCCATGCAGATCTCCTCTAGAGCAGTGATGTTTTGGGGTTGTCGCTGGGCAACACGGACTTTCAACTCCCTCCAAAGATTTTCTATGGGGTTGAGATCTGGAGACTGGCTAGGCCACTCCAGGACCTTGAAATGCTTCTTACGAAGCCACTCCTTCGTTGCCCGGGCGGTGTGTTTGGGATCATTGTCATGCTGAAAGACCCAGCCACGTTTCATCTTCAATGCCCTTGCTGATGGAAGGAGGTTTTCACTCAAAATCTCACGATACATGGCCCCATTCATTCTTTCCTTTACACGGATCAGTCGTCCTGGTCCCTTTGCAGAAAAACAGCCCCAAAGCATGATGTTTCCACCCCCATGCTTCACAGTAGGTATGGTGTTCTTTGGATGCAACTCAGCATTCTTTGTCCTCCAAACACGACGAGTTGAGTTTTTACCAAAAAGTTATATTTTGGTTTCATCTGACCATATGACATTCTCCCAATCCTCTTCTGGATCATCCAAATGCACTCTAGCAAACTTCAGACGGGCCTGGACATGTACTGGCTTAAGCAGGGGGACACATCTGGCACTGCAGGATTTGAGTCCCTGGCGGCGTAGTGTGTTACTGATGGTAGGCTTTGTTACTTTGGTCCCAGCTCTCTGCAGGTCATTCACTAGGTTCCCCCGTGTGGTTCTGGGATTTTTGCTCACCGTTCTTGTGATCATTTTGACCCCATGGGGTGAGATCTTGCGTGGAGCCCCAGATCGAGGGAGATTATCAGTGGTCTTGTATGTCTTCCATTTCCTAATAATTGCTCCCACAGTTGATTTCTTCAAACCAAGCTGCTTACCTATTGCCTGGTGCAGGTCTACAATTTTGTTTCTGGTGTCTTTTGACAGCTCTTTGGTCTTGGCCATAGTGGAGTTTGGAGTGTGACTGTTTGAGGTTGTGGACAGGTGTCTTTTATACTGATAACAAGTTCAAACAGGTGCCATTAATACAGGTAACAAGTGGAGGACAGAGGAGCCTCTTAAAGAATAAGTTACAGGTCTGTGAGAGCCAGAAATCTTGCTTGTTTGTAGGTGACCAAATACTTATTTTCCACCATAATTTGCAATTAAATTCATTAAAAATCCTACAATGTGATTTTCTGGATTTTTTTTTCTCGTCTGTCATAGTTGACGTGTACCTAGGATGAAAATTACAGGCCTCTCTCATCTTTTTAAGTGGGAGAACTTGCACAATTGGTGGCTGACTAAATACTTTTTTCCCCCACTGTACAAGCATTGCATTATACCTTGTCTGCAATGTGGCTACATCGCATTTGGTATTGGTATTATCGTATTGTATTAGGATCCCCATTAGCTGATGCGATAGCAGCAGCTACTCTTCCTGGGGTCCACACAAAACATGAAACATGACATAATACAGAACATTAATAGACAAGAACAGCTCAAGGACAGAACTACATAAATGTACATTTAAATGTAGGCTTAGACTACTAATGGGCTGATCAAAGTATGGTCTAATTACAGGGACTTATAGGAACAGATGCACTGTCCTATGCCTAATAGGATGCATTTCAAACAGCATTCTGTCTGACAGCACAACATCAGCAACTTTGAAAAAGAAGAAACTGAAGTGATATGCAAGTTATGTGATTATTTTCAGGTGGTTACATTTAAACAAATGCAGTCTATGGACACCAAAATGAGTTACAAACTGTATTTACAACAATGCAAGAAATGGTAGAAAGTTCTAAAAAAAAATACATAAGCAATTAGATAGATTGATTATTCAACTAAATCTTGCAAGTCGTTCAGAAGTTCTACCGATGACATCCAAAAGTCAGCCTCCAGTTGTACATAGATGTCTGTGATGTTGAAGTGAAACATACAAATATCATCAAGGGCCAGGGGACTCTGTCTTCCCTTGACGCTGTTTATTCTACTCCTTTCATGAACTCTAAGAACTCTGGAACAAAGGGCAGGGAAAAGGGAGTGATTTAGTCAACTACAATCTTAATTGAACACAAAGAAAAACATTTTCCTCACTTTGGTCACTACACTGCTTTACTTGTGAATAATATGTTACCATGCTTAATTTATATTGGCAATTTCCTTTTCTAGCAGTGAAATATCCAGCTGTTCAATTGCATCATTATCATGAATACAAGATCAGAGGAAGGAATTATTCTGTCTCTACAGTATGTGGTTAACTTTCATTGTCAAAACCTCACCGTCGTAGTCGATTTTCCCGTCGTTGTTCTTGTCTCCGTCCTTCATGAGCTCCTCGATGTCGTCCTCAGTGATGGCCTCCCCTGTGGCCTCCAGCATTACCTTCAGCTCCTCCAGGTCTATGTAGCCGTCTGCATTCCTGGGGGGCATAGGAGAGGAGGATTATTTATACTGCTTTACAAATCTGTTCCTGCTGGGACCACCCATACAAAAATGTATGCACGCATGACTGTAAGTCACTTTGGATAAAAGCGTCTGCTAAATGGCACATATGATTATTATTTTCCGTATTGACTGACCTTCATGTCGTAAAGTAATGATGGACTGTCGTTTCTCTTTGCTTATTTGAGCTGTTCTTGCCATAATATGGACTTGGTATTTTACCAAAAAGGGCTATCTTCTATATACCCCCCTACCTTGTCACAACACAACTGATTGGCTGAAACGCATTAAGAAGGAAAGAAATTCCACAAATTAACGTTTAAGGCACACCTGTTAATTGAAATGCATTCCAGGTGACTACCTCATGAAGCTGGTTGAGAGAATTCCAAGAGTGTGCAAAGCTGTCATCAAGGCAAAGGTTGGCTATTTGAAGAATCTCAAATATAAAATATATTTTGATTTGTTTAACACTTTTTTGGTTACTACATGATTCCATGTGTTATTACATAGTTTTGATGTCTTCATTATTATTCTACAATGTAGAAAATAGTAAAAAAATAAAGAAAAACCCTTGAATGAGTAGGTGTTCTAAAACTTTTGACCGGTAGTGTATATCAACCATGTCGGTGCTGCACATTGGTGATAGACAGGGTAAGGTACTCCTATACCGTGTTGAACATGTTAGTCCTGGTGAAAAGCACTTTATAAATCCAATACGCTATAATCCATCCATAAACTGTGGGTTAGTTGGGTAAGACTATGAAGAGTTACTTTTCCAGACTTCATCCCCCTTATGAGTCTCCGTATGTACTTATGAGGATAAACATACTTGTCAAACATGCAGAAGAGATCTGCCAGTTCCTCCTCTGTTTTCCCTTTGCTGTCGTCCTTCATGCACCTCACCATCATCACCAGGAACTCATCAAAGTCCACCGTCCCACTGCCTGCAAAGACACAGCAACAGGATGATGTCACACAACGTTTTGGGTCAAGGAGCCTGTCTTTGATATATAGACCTTCATTTGATCACTCTTTTGTTGCTGAGAATTTTCCTGCACCGCAGGAAATGCATATGAGCTTCGGGATTTGCATAAATTCACTGAAAACCTTCACCAACACACGGTTATATTAACCGTATTGCAGTTTTCATGTAGCCTACTTTTGGCCAGCTAATAGCCTAACCACTGATCAAGCAACATTATGGACTAAACGTTATTTGGCTATGACAATATAGGTCAAATTAAGATCCTACATATGTAGCTGTTACACGTGACGAGATACTCTACTCAGCCATGTGATGTTTTTCTTTTGTGTGTTTACGGTCTTAGAAAGAACAGTGTACAACTGTCCCTGGTGAACCATCAATGAGGCATGAATTGGCCTTTTGATGAGCAGACTACAAGTGCTTGTCTTTGTTGTGTACCATTCTTGTCCACGTCTGATGAGCTCACCAAATACTCTCATACGTGAATCATTATGGGAACTATCGATGGGAAATAAATGGGCCTATTGTGATAATTTGAGTCTCTCTTTCATGTGTGTGTGTGTTTACCGTCTTCATCCACCTCGTCGATCATCTCCTGCAGCTCCTCGGGGGTGGGGTTCTGCCCCAGCATCCTCATCACCTTGCCCAGCTCCTTGGTGCTGATGCAGCCGTCCTCCGCATCCTGGACAAAGATGTCAAAGGCCGCCTTGAACTCTGCAACACACAGCACAGCACAGCACAGGACCATGCTTCTTATTCTGTTCCCACTCCCTCCTTTTTTCATGGTCAGTTATATGTGTGGGCTACTGTAGTGTAAGAGATACTTTCTCAGTCAATCATCTTATTTAATCTTCTGAGAAATCTAACGTTTACTTTTCATTTAGGCCTGAAGTAGAGAATGGTAAAAAAATGTAAGCCTAATATTGTTATAGATGTGATTCAATTGAGCAAAACTTGAGGATATATCCCACATAAGTTAGCAAACCATAATGAAATACAGATGAATACACATTTTACATACCGTTTTTCTGCTCGTCTGTCAGCTGCTCTACCTATTTAAGAAAGGGAAAGTTTTCAGAAGCAATCGAATCAATATATTTTATGGAATCCATTCTTTAACTGCAGTTGTACATTACTTTTACAACCACATATCATAACGTTTGATTTACTGTTTTTCTTTGATAAGCATAATATCATATTTTGCATTCTTGCAATAACATGTGTGTGATACCTCTATTACCTTTGTTCTTCCATTCATTTTAATCTTATTTGTGGAGTTTTCAAATTCAGCTGTGAGAAAGGTCCAGTCCTAAATCATAAATATTTGATAGAGAAATCTAGTGTATGAAAATAATCCTTCAGAGGATTTACAGTAAACTCCAGAAGGCGGAACCCATTCTCTGGAACAGTTCACCTCAAATGTTTCTTTAATTTACACAAAGCTTATTCACCCACCAAAGGTACAGTTATTTTTGGTCCTTCACACTTGGTCATCCATCCTGGAAAAGCTACCGCAAATGAGAGGGCGACAGCTGCTTATATAAGAGTTATTGTCTGTTGTCCACCACAAATTAAACACACACTCCGTTGGTGATGATCTATAGGAAAAAGAGCAATGTCCATCCAAACATTGCTAGGCAGATAAACATACAGGGGGGGGGGGGGGGGGGGGGGTATCTAGACCTGAAGCCCTCTTCTGACATCACAGAAACACACATGCAGGAGGCTCTGAGCAACTGGCCTAAATTAGCCCATGAGAAGTGGGACTGCTCCATTTGTAGTCATGAATGAACCCACAGTGTGGACCAGGGGCATCTGACCCCTGGAGTGCTCCTATCAACCCTGATAGGCTTCAAGAGGCACGGCATCTAGATGTATGGTATCTCGCCTCTCTCGTCAAAGGCTGGTGTTGTGTGTGTTCGCTTGACAGACACAGTTTGTTATGGAAGTTGAATTATCTGTGCAATGTCAGAATTACAAATTGCAAAATTCTTGGACATTTGGCTAGGGAATATCCATATGTACCTCATTTGAAGGAATTGTTTATCTGAAAAATGTTACCCTCTATAAAGTTTTTTACTAAATATTACAGGTACCTTTCATTAAAATCAAGGGTGAATCCTGAAGTGTTCATTTGAAATTGTAACCTGCCTAAACCTTTACACTGCATCAACCTTTACACAGAAATCTGACAACAACAATTTGGACCTAACTTGGCAGAGACCACATAACCAAAAAACTTGTCTCACCTATCACTGAAAATCCCAAATTGAGCAATATTTCAATCAATTCTTATATTATGATGCTCCCTACCAAATACAAACACTTTCACAGTCTCCCCAGACAATGTACCCTGTTGTAGGAGTGGAGTGGGACATACCGCTGCTTTGTAGATGTCGTTCATGGTGGCGGCTTGGCTTGGCCGCTGCCCGTCTGTCCGTGGGGTGTAGTGGCACAGATGAGGGAGTTAGAGCACAGCTAGGAGCAGGACACTGGCCACATCCTGGGAGGGTTTTATAACTGGAGCCTGGCAGGGCCTGGTCCCTCTCTACCCTGCTTGCCTGTCCAGCCCCCTGGGTGTCTCACGTGCATCTGTGTGTGTGTGTGTGTGTGTGTGTGTGTGTGTGTGTGTGTGTGTGTGTGTGTGTGTGTGCGTGTGCGTGTGCGTGTGTGTGTGTGTGTGTCACAATAGCCAGGCTCAGATAAAAATGTGTCCGCTCTTAGGGGGCACACTTTGGAATGGAATGAAGTGAAGGGGAATGCATTGCGAACCGTAATCTCCAGGGAGGGGGCTAGAGACACTCTACATTCCACCATTAGACTGTGACCAGAGGGGCAAAGGAGAGGGACGGGGAGGGCAGACCAGAGCAAATGGGGGCTTGGAACAGGAGCGGGCATAGGGTGAGTAACTGTGAACAGAGCATGGGGTTCAGGGGGGGGAGGCAGGGTGATTCGGAACAGAGGGTTAAAGCCTGCCATTACCAAACACAATCACAGAGGTGTGTGTTTGTGTGTTGTGGAGTGGGAGGGGTCTGCAGCATATAGGAGTGTGCATCACAGGAGGTTGGTGGCACCTTAATTGGGGAGGATGGAGCGGAATGGTATCAAATAAATCAAATACATGATATGCCATTCCATTTACTCAGTTCCAGCCATTATTATGAGCCGTCCTCCCCTCAGCAGCCTACACTGGTGTGCGTGTGTTTGTGAGTGTGCACGTGCGTGGGTGTGTCTGCGTGTGTCACTAATACACATTTAACTGACAAGGGCTTTTGTCCTATTTTGAATTATCTTATCTGACACTTTCCATTCAAAATGTCAGCTAACTCCCTCCAAATTAAGATTGTACAGTTAAATGTAAATGTACTCTAATGGATGAATGTATAGATTGTACTACTCATTGACTAACAGCATTTTACAACATAGCATTCTGAAGAAAAAAGGAAATAAAAAAACGTTGAAAAATATAGAGTTAACAATATATTTTATTATATAATACATGTGATAGTGGGCCCATGAACCTATATAAACCACATAAAGTCAGTCAGCAGAGGGCGGTGTTGACTGTGTGTTGTTTTAATAGAGATGTTGTTACGCAGGTAGGTGTGCAACAGAACATTCCATTTATCAACACCGGGCTCAAGTCAGAAATCTGGGTCAAATACAAGAACGTGAATTTGCCTAAAAACATGTGAAAACATGAATGAAATAGACACCTTACAATAGACTAAGGAATATCATTCCTTTGTGCAGTGAATATCATGGGTAGGCCTACAGACAAGCCTATTGTGGATGTGGAATGAAATAGTAGCACCTCAGCTCACCCCTCTGGACACATCTGAACCCAAATCACGTCCTCGACTACAACAGAATGAACCATTTAAGCCACAGAATTTCCAATATATTCCTGCTACTGTGCTGCACTCTCCCCGCTATCCCACTGACTTGGATAGGAAAGGACAGCCACTCCAAAGGCATCACACATGTGCCTCATGTGCCTTGTCAATATCATCCATTTGTATACACACACAGTTTCTTCTACACAGGAATATTATTCAGAGACACTGAATATGACCATCAGCATCCCCTCAAAATCTTGCCATGCGTGACGGCTCTGAGACCCACATAGTGTGACAGTACTAATGAAGGTATAGTGCTGAGACAGGGACTCTGAGTGATTGGTGATCCTGCTGGGTTCTAATGGGATGCTAATGGGGACTGGCACAGCTTATGAACATCGCAACACAACAACACAACAGCAGCCCAGAGAGAGAATTGAATTGAGAGAGAGAGAGAGAGAGAGAGAGAGAGAGAGAGAGAGAGAGAGAGAGAGAGAGAGAGAGAGAGAGAGAGAGAGAGAGAGAGAGAGAGAGCGAGAGAGAGAGAGAGAGTGCGAGAGAGAAAGCTTGAAACATCTCTCATAGCACAACATTCACAGAGACAGAGGCCACACTGAACCATCACCATTGTTCACTTTTCATAGATGTTTCACAGGCAGACCCCACAATGTAGAAACATCACTCACCTACAGAACATTCACGCAGAGAGAGACAGGTTGGAAACACCATCATCACTCATGAAGACGAGTGTCAGTCACAGACAGAGCCGTCATAGACCACACTGAACTAACATCATCATTCACATACAGAGAGCCTGCACTGAACTAACATCATCATTCACATACAGAGAGCCTGCACTGAACTAACATCATCACTCACATCTACAGCTTTCATAGAGATAGATAGATCCCTCACAGCGCAGCCTGGTCTCATAGACTAGACGTAACATAGTAAAGTAAATCTGGGTCACTCAAAGTAGTATGATATGTTATGTTTGGTATGGTTACATACGACAGATGGTTACTTAAGGCAAAAATGAAAGTAGGGTAGTTGGTCGGGGTGGATGGATGGGCATATAACGCGAACATCTAGCAATCCACAGATTACGAATTTGAATCTCATCACAGACAACTTTAGCATTTTAGCTAATTAGCTACTTTGCAACTACTTAGCATGTTAGCTAACCCTTCCCCTAGCCCTAACCCTTTTAGTTAACCCTTCCCCTAACCCTAGCCCTAACCCCGAGCCTAGCTAACGTTAGCCAGCTAGCTAATGTTAGCCACCTAGCCACCTAGCTAGAATTCGTAACATATCATAAGTTTAGCAAATTCGTACCATATAGTGTGTTTTGCAAATTCGTAATATATTGTACGTTTTGCAAATTTGTAACATTTATTACGGATTGTAATTCGTAACATATCATACTAAATGGGGCGGCAGGTAGCTTAGAGGTTAAGAGCGTTGTGCCAGTAACCAAAAGGTCGCTGGTTCTAATCCCCGAGCCGACTAGGTGAAGAATCTGTCGATGTGCCCTTGAGCAAGACACTTAACCCTAATTGCTGCTGTAAGTCGCTCTGGATAAGAGCGTCTGCTAAATGACTAAAATGTAAATGTAAAATGTGATGGACATCCACAAATTAATACATACAAAACGTAACATAATACACTAAATGGAGTGTCTCGGATTTACTTACAGAATAATACAAAATGCTCTGAGACCAAGTTGCACAGAGAGAGAAAGACCCCACCAACAAAGAAACTTCACAGAGAGAGAGACTGATCTGAACAACATCAGTAACACATGTATCCATGGCCCTCACAGACAGATAGTTCTCATAGGGAGACCCTGCCTGAATCCAACAGCCATCACACTTTCTAGTGTGACAATACACATCATTGATATGAAACAAACAAGGAATGGAATCTCAACATATATTTCTATAGAGAGAAGATAATATTTAATTTTTTTGTGTAATAAGGTTAAACTCAGGGCTAACTAGCATAAAGGATTATGGGAGATTGATGCAGGGGGTACTGTCATTCCTATAGTACACATCTCTTCAGTCTTTCCCATTTCGCCTCAAAACACATCATGACAATGTTCACAGTGAAACGATGCAAGACGTCCCCATTTTACCTGCTGCACCTCACTCCATTGACATGCAAGGTAAGCTGTGTGTCATCATTGGTGAGGTTGGTTTCCTCTCCTGTTTGCTATCATCTCCCATCAAAGCATGCTGATGAGTCTACAGTATCCACCAGACAGATGAGCTGAGCGTATGTTGTTCCAG